>NC_055994.1:96126446-96488611 GCF_018446385.1 Zingiber officinale | reverse complement strand
TCACCCACTTTCCTTCCCTTAGGCAAAGTGGTTTGGGTCTTATTAGGTCTATCCTCAGTGTATAATTTTTTAGGGTTATCTACCATGTTAACCCTATTTCTATCATTATATCTAAATCCATGATTATGCTTAGGTAAATAATCTACATTATTTCTAACAAGCATATAAGAATTGGAGCTTGAATTAAACTTCAAAATAGGGATTACCTTCCCTTTTACCTTTGAAGCTCCCCCTGACTTATGCTTCTCTTCTTTTCCCATTTCTTCAAGTGCGCCAATTTCTTGAGCTCTCCTCTCCTTGGGCACTTTGTGTGGTAGTGATCCCACTCACCACATGTAAAGCACCTAATATGCTTCTTATTCTTCTTCTTCCTACAACTCACATTAGTTTCTAAATTAACTTTAGTGAGTTTAGGGTTTACCTCCTTTACCTTCTTGAGTGAAGGACACCTACTCTTGTAGTGCCCCATCTTACCATACTCAAAGCATTTGATGTGGTCCTTTGTGCTCTTCTTGGTAGTTGAGGTGGAGGGTTGAGCCTCCAAGATCTCTTCTTCCTTGGATTGCTCTTTTCCTCTTTACTTGAAGATGTGGATGGTTCCACTTCTTCCTCCCTTGAAGATGTGGATGATACCTCCTCATCTTCCTTCTCCTCCTCGGATGTTGAGCTCGTGTCAACATTTGATTGGTCCTTCTCTTCTTGGACCAATGAGTCCTTCTCCTTGGGTTCCTCCTCTTATTGGATTTGTGTAGGACTCTCATGAAGTGCAATTATCTTTTTCCAAAGGTCGCTTGCGTTCTCGTACTCACCTACATTCAATACCGCATTAGGAGGTAATAAATTAATCAAAATTCTAGTTACCTTCTTTGTCTGTCTCTGATTGCTTCCTTTGCTCCTCGGTCCAATACCGAGGCTGGAGGTGCATTCCCTTCTTATCCGTTGGAGCTTCAAACGGTTCCTCCAACACAATCCATTGGTTCCAATCCATTTGGAACCAAGTCTCTAACCGATTCTTCTAATACTTGAAATTATCTCGATCGTATGGAGGTGGGATCCGGATATCCCATCCAAGCGGACCTTCCGACTCCATCTCGTCTACCTCTAACGGTTGCTCCTTTGGCGATTAATCCAACGAAGAGCTAACCTCGCTCTGATACCACTTGTTGGGACCTTGACGTCTGCTAGAGGGGGGGGGGGGTGAATAGCGTCTCACCCAAATCGTTGCTTCCTACACTTGCTAGTGCACAGTGGAAATACAAAACAAATCTAACAAATAGAAAGCTAACCTAGAGGCAATAACCAAGACAATCAAACCTCTAACACGTTTATGTAACGTGGTTCAGAGATCACTTACTCCTACTCTACGGCTGTCCGTAAGGTGGATGATCCCGATCCGTCGGTGGATGACTCCTCAGAAAACCTTCGGCTAACTCGAGTAGCTCCTTGTGGGTGGAGAAACCTTGCCACAAACTCGCACAAGCTCTTGATCACTCAAGAAAACCTTAGAGACTCTAATAGGGGTTAACTGTTAGAGTGTATACTAAAAGCCTAGCTTTTTGTAAACATTTATTTTTGAAATAAAAGAATCACATTGGTCAAATGCCTACATTTATATGCTAAGTGTAGTTGTTCAATTAGTTTATATTGTAGATAACATGGTATGTGATGTCACACACAGAAGATCATGTTATCAGTTTCTTATAAATTATAAACAGTAGCTCATGACTAAGATGGATAGGAACAAACCATTGGAATAGTCGTAGTGTAACTTAGTATTAGTTTATCTTGACTATAAAATTACACTAGTACATTATGAGTGTATTGAGCAGGACCATTTGAGGTAGCTTCTTTTTATACTGACTAAATAAAAGAACAAGACCTCTGTTATTATGGAAGTGTGTGCTCTTAATCTTAATATAATAACAAGCACATATACTTAATATTTATTTCTTTAATTTATCAAAGGGTGTGATTTAGTTCGATAAATCAATAGGCCCGATAAGTTGGGAAATAATATTATTTATAGTGTGTGTTGTTGATTATAGAAGGAAACTGTGTCCTAGGAATCTAGGTTGATGATGCTCCCAAGAGGAGCTCATAAGGATTGTCATGTAAACCCTGCAGGTCGACTTAGTTCGACATGACAATGAAGTTGAGTGATACTACTCTTGGAGCTAGATATTAATTAAATGAGTTGTCAGTAACTCATTTAATTAGTGAACATTCTATATCTTAAACACAGGGAGATTAACACACTCATGATAAGAAGGAGTCCAAAATGTAATTTGGGATTGGTACGGTAGTTTAATAATAGCTCTTTAGTGGTATGAGTTATTATTGATGAACTTGAGTTGGGTGTTCGGGGCGAACACGGGAAGCTCAAGTTCATTGGGAGACCATAACCAATTCCTCCTCTTGGTCCCTATTGTAGCCTCTTATATATAGCCTTATATCCATCCAAAGCCTAGCCTCTTAGCCCATGCTAGGGGCCGTCCACTATCCTTGCTTGGAGCCCAAGCAAGGGGCCGACCAAGCCAAGCTTGGTGCTTGAGCTAGGGCCGGCCAAGCCTTGCTTGGTGCCCAAGCAAGGGACCGGCCAAGTGTGAAAAGGGAAGAGAGTTTTTATTAAAAATAAAATTTTGATAAAATCTTTCCTTATATGTTTTCATCCACATGGTTTTAAAAGAGAGTTCTATATTTTAAAATCTTTCCTTTTATATATTTTCTACAAAGGATTAAAAGAGAGATTAAATATCTTTCCTTATTTGTAGTTATCTATAATGTGAAAGAAAGATTTTAATTTTTTGACAAAACTTTCCTTTTTATAACCATGATATAAAAGGAGTTTTATTTTTATCTCTTATCTTTTATAGATATCCATAAAATGATTTAAAAGAGAGATATTTTAATTTGTAAAACGTTTCTTTTATAGCCAACCACAAAAGGGATTTATAAAAGAGAGATTTTAATTTTTGTTTAAAATCTTTCCTTATTTGGTTTTACAAGAGGTGGTCGACCATTAAGAGGAATAAAAGGAAGTTTTATTTTTGTTATAAAAACTTTCCTTTTTTGGATTCACCAAGGAATATAAAAGAGGGGGAGAGGGTGCCTTCATGACACACAACCTATTCTATTGTTCCTCTCCTCCATCCTTGGTGGTCGACCCTACCTCTTTGTTAGAGTGTATACTAAAAGCCTAGCTTTTGTAAACATTTATTTTGAAATAAAGAATCACATTGGTCAAAAATGTCTACATTTATATGCTAAGTGTAGTTGTTCAATTAATTTATATCGTAGATAATATGGTGTGTGGTGTCAGACATAGAAGATCATGTTATCGATTCTTTATAAATTATAAACAGTAGCTCATGACTAAGATGGATAAGAACAAACCATTGGAATAGTTGTAGTGTAATTTGGTATTAGTTTATCTTAACTATAAAATTACACTAGTACACTCTGAGTGTATTGAGTAGGACCATTTAAGGTAAGTTCTTTTTATACTGACTTAATAAAAGAACAAGACCTTAGTTATTATGGAAGTGTGTGCTCTTAATCCTAATATAATAACAAGCACATATATTTAGTATTTATTTCTTTGACCTATCAAAGGGTGAGATTTAGCTCGATAAATCAATAAGCCCGATAAGTTGGGAAATGATATTACTTATAATGTGTGTTGTTGATTATAGAAGGAAACTGTGTCCTAGTAATCTAGATTGATAATGTCCCCAAGAGGAGCTCATAAGGATTGTCATGTTAAACCCTGCAGGTGGACTTAGTCCGACATGACAATAAGATTGAGTGGTACTACTCTTGGACTAAGATATTAATTAAAGTGAGTTATCAATAACTTAATTAATTAGTGGACATCCGACATCTTAAACACAAGGAGATTAACACACTCATAATAAGAAGGAGCCCAAAATGTAATTTGGGATTGGTGCGGTAAGTTTAATAATAATTCTTTAGTGGTATGAATTATTATTGATGAAATTAAGTTGGGTGTTTGGGGCGAACACGGGAAACTTAATTTCATCGGGAGACCAAAACCAATTCCTCCTCTCGGTCCCTATCGTAGCCTCTTATTTATAAAATGTTATACCCACCTATACCCACCTTCCTACCCAACCTTAGGTGGTTGGCCAAGCAAGCTTGGAGTCTAAGCTTGGGTCGGCCAAGCCATAGGTTGAGCCAAGTAAAGGTGGCCGGCCCTAGCTTGGAGCCCAAGCTTGGTGTGGCCGGCCATGTAAGAATAAAAGGGATTTTATTTAAAATCTTTTCTTATGTGGATACCATGGTTTTAAAAGAGAGTTTAAAATTTAAATCTTTCCTTTTATAGCTTTTTACAAAAGATTAAGTGAAAGGTTTGATATCTTTCCTTATTTGTATTAAAAGGAAGATTTTAATTTTTGATAAAACTTTCCTTTTTTGTAGCCATCTTGATGATATAAAAGAGAGTTTTAAAATTAAATCTTTCCTATTATAGTTTCTACAAAAGATTAAGAAAAGATTTTATATCTTTCCTTATTTGTAGATTGAGAGGAAGATTTTAATTTTAAAGATAACTTTCATTTTTGGAAATCATCCACATGCTTTAATAGAGAGGTTTTAATTTATAAAATATCCTTTTATAACCAACCATGAAGGGAAAAATTATTAGAGAAATTTTTATTTTAAAAATTTCTGGAAACAAATAAGGAAGTTTTAATTTTGTATTTAAAACTTATCTTATTTGGAGCACATGAGGTGGCCGACCATGTAAAGGGTTAAAAGGAATTTTTAATTAAATTTTCCTTATTAACCAATGGCAAGGAGAATAAGGGAATTTTAATTATAATTAAATTTCCTTATATGCCAAGACCAAGGAATATAAAAGAGGGGGTAGAGGTGCCTCACCTCATAACATATCTTCTATAATTTCTTCTCTCTTCCTTGGTGTGTGGCCGACCCTATTCTCTTCTCTTTCTCTTCTTCTTTAGTGGCTGGTGCATCCCCTTCTTGGAGTTCTTGTGGTGGCCGGTTCTTGTTAGGAGAAGAAGGAAAGAAAGGAGGCTTTGCTCTTGCATCCCTTGGAATTTGGTTGGTGGCCGAGACTTGTTTTTCTTGGAGAAGGTTGCTTGGCCGAAACTTGGAAGAAGGAAAAAGGAGGTTTGGTGGATTCTCCTCTCGATAGATCGTTTCCCACACAATGTCCGAGATTAGAAGAGGAATACGATAGAAGATCAAGAGGTTGTTGCTTACAAAGAAAGGTATAACTAGTAATTATTTTTCGCATCATACTAGTTTTCTTTGTATGAATTCCAAACAAGAGGCTAGAGATTCTAGGTTTCGAATTTGTGATTCGAGTTTGTGTTTTTTTTTTTTGTTTTTCGAATTTGTGATTCGATTGTTCCTTTTGGTTAAACCTAGGGTTACTATAAGGAAATTAAATATTAAATTTCGTTGAAAGGATTTGTCTAGGAAGTGGTGATTGCTCCCATATCCAAGAAAGCCTAGTGCCTCACCATGTTTAACTTGGAAGCCGATCTCCGAAATTAATATTTAATTGAATTTGTAACATGGGTGAATTTGGATCAATAATGTTAAGTTCCGTTTGCGATCCAAGTCTAAAACTAAAAGAACAGATAAGTTAAATTTGGAATCAATAATATTAAGTTCCATTTGCGATTCCGAATTTAATTTCTAAAGAACATAATAGGTTGTTAGGAAAGGTTCGACACTTGTACAAAATTTTTGTACAGTAGAACCGGTACGATCTTCCTAGTAGCAACCAACACTCTTCTCCTTCTCTTCTTCATTGTGGCTGGCGACATCTTCCTTGGTGGAGCACTTGGTGGCCGGTAGCTTGGAGGTGAAGAAGTAGAGGAAGGAGGCATTATTTTCTAGCATCCCTTGGAGCATTATGGTGGTGGCTGAAACTTGGAAGCAAGGAGGGCTTTGGTGGTTTTCTTCTTGGTAGATCGTCACCCACACGACATCCAAGAAAAGAAGAGGAATATAATAGAAGATCAAGAGGTTGTTGCTTACAAAGAAAGGTATAACTGGTAGTTTTATTCCGCATCATACTAGTATTCTTTGTATGGATTTTGAAATACCAAACACAAGAGGCTTACGATTCTAAGTTATCAAATTTATGTTTTCAATTTTGTGTTTCTTTTATTTTTCAAACTTGTGATTCGATTGTTCCTTTTGGTTAAACCTAGGGTTACTATAAGGAAATTAAATATTAAATTTCGCTGAAAGACTTTGTCTAGGAAGTGGTGGATGCTCTCATATCTAAGAAGGCCTAGTGTCTCACCATGTTTAACCTGGAAGCCGATCTTTGAAATTAATATTTAATTGAATTTGTAACATGGGTGGACTTGGATCAATAATGTTAAGCATCGTTTGTGATTCAAGTCTAAACCACTAAGAACAGATAAGTTGAATTTGGAATCAATAATGTTAAGTTCTGTTTGCGATTCCAATTTTAATTTCTAAAGAACACAATAGGTTGTTAGGAAAGATTCAGGACTTGCACAAAATTTTTGTACAGGGGAACCAGTACGATATTCCGAGTAGTAACCAACAATTGGTATCAAAGCTAGAGTTTGCCTCTGTGTGTTTGATTTTCATTTTAATTATGCACATGTCATATATATTTTAGGCAGAATAATAGTAGGATATGTTAACTCTGTGGTTGCAGACTCCAATTATTATGACTTAATGTGATTGTGTGTGATTGTACCCTTGGACATGTCAAGGGCATTTTATGTGTGCATGATTGTATGTATTAAATACAGCAGGAGCTGTATTAGTTTTAGGATTTTACATTTTTGTTTCGATCTAGATTACATGTACATTCCCTTGTGGAATATAGGATCGATAAATGTAAAATTCTATTTTTGTCGTGGATTGTATCCTTGCGAGGCGTGGTATTATTTGAGGACCAGAGGTGCAATGAAAAAAGAAGCAAGATAGATAGGCGACTAGACCCGATTGCGGTGGCTAAAGATGACAGCAGCTAGGATTGACAGCACTGGAGGACAATGATGGAAGAAGCCATAATAGTTGGAAAATTATATTTCCATATTTATTGCTTTTATTTACTGTGATGTGTGTGATGCGTGTTTGCATGGTTAAAATTCCTCACCTTAAATAACTAAGTGGGAAAGAGATTAGTAAATAAATTCCACGGTCTTCATTACTGGTTTGTAAGTGATGCAACAAACTTGTGTGTTGGCTATGAGTGCCTCCCTCCACAATGGATGAGTTTGTTTGCGGATCACTAGATCAAACTTACTTTTTGGATGGTTATAGGAAATTATTTAGGAGCGTGTGATTTTTTCCAACTGAAGGAGAACAATCCTATTTAATGGACTAAGTATCAAGTAATGATATACACTTAGATGCATTCAATAGTATCATCCCCAACGGAGTCACTGCTATTTTGTTGCCTGACCAAAGGAAAACCAACTATTAGTTTTATTTGTCATAAAGTTAGGATGACAAGATAATAAAATTAATGGGTAAAACCTCCTCCTACAAATGTTTGATTTTGTATACGTCCACACTAATGTGACATGCAAAATTCACGGTGTTTTGAGGTGTTGGTAAATTTAAATAATATTATTTGAGGAATCAATATTATTCTAAATTTAGAGTCTTGACCAAAACTTATTTTGTGATTCTTAGGATGACTTTCAACCCACTGGCTATTATACTGAAAGAGAACAAAATTACTGGTCCCAACTATATAGATTGGAAAAGAAACCTGGATATTGTCCTAACTGCTGAAGGCTATAAGTTTATACTGTTAGAGACCTACCCTGAAGCGCCTAATAGTGATTATAGTGAAGAGGAGATTGAGTATTATAAGAAATGGGTAAAAGCAGATGAGATCATGCGGTGCTATATTTTGG
Organism: Zingiber officinale; assembly: GCF_018446385.1. Classification (NCBI taxonomy): domain Eukaryota; kingdom Viridiplantae; phylum Streptophyta; class Magnoliopsida; order Zingiberales; family Zingiberaceae; genus Zingiber; species Zingiber officinale. The sequence goes on along the minus strand of NC_055994.1, from coordinate 96,480,707 downwards.
CTTCAATGTCAAATGTACTGTAACATCAGCATCAAGACTTGCCAATTGCTTATGATATGATGAACAATCTCAAGGAACTCTTCGGACACCAGAGTCGGGCTGCTATGTAAGAGGCAATGAGAAAATTAATAACAACCACCATGTCAGAAGGGACACCCATAAGGGATCATATCCTAAAAGATGATGACTTACTTGAATAAGATACAAATCCTTGGAGCTGAAATCGATGGGGAAACCTAGGTCGATATTATTCTCCAAACGCTACCCAAAAGTTTTGAGCAGTTCTGCCTGAACTATAATATAAATAAAAAGATGTATTCATTGGCAGAACTACTGACAGAACTTCAGGCAGCTGAAGGGCTATTTAGTCATAATTCTCAAATTTACTTTGCTGAAAATGTTTCTACTTCTAAGTCGAAAGGCAAGAAGAAGAATAAGAAACAAACTGGCTCAGCAAAGAAGGTGAATAGATCTCTAGGTACTGGACCGAAAGCTGGAGTAAAGAAGCCGAAAGGCAAGTGCTTTATTTGCAAACAGACTGGACATTAGAAGGCGGATTGTCCTCGTAGAAGAGAGAACAATAAAGGTATATCTTATTCTCTAGTAGTTGAAACATGTTTAGCGATGTTATCTACCAGCACCTGGTGTGTAGATACAGGAGCCACTGAACATATCTGCAATACATTGTAGGGGTTCCAGGAAACCCGACGACTATATGAGGGAGAGATAACCGTCTACATGGGAAATGCTACAAAAGTGGCGGCTGTTGCAGTGGGAGACATCTACTTATCATTCGATAAGAATAGAACTTTGGTTTTAAGAAATTGTCTTTATGTACCAACTTTTAGAAAGAATTTAATTTCAGTTTCTAAATTGTTTATGAATGAATATTCTGTTTCTTTTGCAGGGGTTCCAGGAAACCCGGTGACTATATGAGGGAGTTATCAAGAAGAATAGGGTTATTATCTGTTCTGGTACATTAGTAGGCAATTTGTATACTTTAAATTAAATTTCTCCCACAAAACAACAAATGGAAATTAATAACACATCTTCTAATTCTAATAAGAGAAAGGAACCTTCGGAGATGAACCAAACATATCTTTGGCATCTAAGGCTTGGTCATATTAACTTAAGTAGGATTCAAAGGCTAATAGTCGATGGACTCTTGGGTTCATTAGTGTTGGAAAACTTTTCAACTTATGAATCTTGCTTGGAAGGTAAAATGACCAAGAGACCTTTTAAGACCAAGGGGTATAGAGCCAAAGATGTGTTAGAATTGGTTCATTCTGATTTGTGTGGTCCTATGTCTATCCAGGCAAGAGGTGGTTTCAAATATTTTGTCACTTTCATAGACGACTATTCGAGATATGGATACATTTACTTAATGCACCACAAGTCTAAATGCTTTGATAAGTTCAAAGAGTATAAGGCTGATGTGGAGAAATGTCATGGTAAAAGTATCAAGATACTACGGTCTGATCTTGGTGGCGAATACCTCTTTGGAGAGTTTAGAAATTACTTATCAGAGGTCGGGATCCAATTCCAATTATCTGCACCTGGTACACCCCAACAGAATGGTGTGGCAGAATGAATGAATAAGACTCTTATAGAAATGGTTAGATCGATGATAAGTTATTCAGAATTACCAAATTCATTTTGGGGATATGCCCTTGAAACAACAGTGTACATTCTGAATATGGTAACTTCTAAATCAGTACCCTCTACTCCCATGGAATTGTGGAATGGGCGTAAGCTTAGTCTGAGTCATATCCGGATATGGGGTAGTCCAGCACATGTGTTGAAGGGAGATATTGACAAGTTAGAATCACGTACAGAAGTTTGTCTATTTGTGGGATATCCTAAGGGAACGAAAGGTAGTTTGTTTTATAATCCTAAAAATTAGAAGATCATTGTTAGCACCAATGCTCGATTTTTAGAGGAAGATTATGTAATGAACCATAAGCCCATGAGTGAAATTGTTCCAGAAGAAATTAAAGAGGACACATCTAGTCTAGTACCAACAGTACAAGATGAAATATCACAAGAAACTACAATACGTAGCACAAATGATATACAACCACAGACAGTACCTCATCGTAGTGGGAGGGTTGTGAGACAACCTGAAATATTCATATTTTGGGGAGAGTCTTCGGACTTGATCCCAGGTAAACATGAACCTGATCCCCGAACATATGCCGACGCACTCCAAGATAAAGATGCAGCATCTTGGCAAAAAGCAATGAATTCAGAAATAGAATCCATGTATTCTAACAAGTCTGAGAGCTAGTAGAACCATCAAATAGTGTAAAAGCTATTATATGTAAGTGGATCTACAAAAGAAAAAGAGGGACAGATGGGAAAGTGGAAACCTTCAAAGGAAGGCTTGTTGTGAAAGGGTACACTCAGAAAGAGGGTATCAATTATGAGAAAACCTTTTCACCGATAGCCATGCTTAAGTCTATCCAGATACTCTTATCTATTGCCGCTTATATGGATTATGAGGTTTGGCAAATGGATGTCAAGACAACTTTCCTTAACGGAAGTCTTGAAGAAAAAATCCATATGAAGCAACCAGAGGGGTTTATTGCAAAGGGCAAAGAGCATCTAGTATGTAACCTCAATCGATCTATTTATGGACTGAAGTAAGTTTCAAGGTGTTGGAACATCCGGTTTAATGAAGTAATCCAGTCGTATGGATTTATTCAGTGTCCGGATGAATCTTGTGTATACAAGAAGTGTGATGGAAACGTGGTGGTATTTCTTGTACTATACGTAGATGACATTTTGTTAGTTGGAAACAATATCAAAGTGTTGTCGGAAGTAAGGGTATGGTTGTCCAAGCAATTTGATATGAAGGACTTAGGAGAATGCACACATATTCTTGGGATCAAAGTAATAAGAGATCACAAGAAAAGAATGCTGTACTTGTCCCAAGCTTCGTATATCGATACAATCCTTGCTCGTTTTAGCATGCAAGACTCCAAGAAAGGTTTTCTACCTTTTAGGCATGGAGTAGCTTTATCTAAAGAGATGTCTCCGAAGACATCAAAGGAGATAGAGGACATGAAGGCAGTTCCTTATGCTTCGGTTGTCGGAAGCTTAATGTACGCTATTCTGTGTACGAGATCGGATATCTATTTTGCCGTGGTCATGGTTAGCAAATATCAAAGTAACTCTGGACAAGGACATTAGACTGCTGTAAAGCATATATTGAAGTACTTGAGAAGGACTAGAGATTATATGCAGGTATTGTTGGTTGGTCCTAGGAAGATTAGACTCCTTTTTGTAACCATGATATAAAAGAAGTTTTATTTTTATCTTTTATCTTTTATTGATATCCATAAAAGGATTTAAAAGAGAGAGATTTTAATTTATAAAACGTTTCTTTTATAGCCAATCACAAAAGGGATTTATAAAAGAGAGATTTTAATTTTTTTAAAAATCTTTCCTTGTTTGGTTTTACAAGAGGTGGCTGGCCATTAAGAGGAATAAAAGGAAGTTTTATTTTTGTTATAAACACTTTCCTTTTTTGGATTCACCAAGGAATATAAAAGAGGGGGAGAGGGTGCCTTCATGAGACACAACCTATTCTATTGTTCCTCTCCTCCATCCTTGGTGGTCGACCCTACCTCTTCTCCTTCTCTTCTTCATTGTGGCCGACGACATCTTCCTTGGTGGAGCACTTGGTGGCCGGTAGCTTGGAGGTGAATAAGTAGAGGAAGGAGACATTGTTTTCTAGCATCCCTTGGAGTATTGTGGTGGTGGCCGAAACTTAGAAGCAAGGAGGGCTTTGGTGGTTTTCTTCTTGGTAGATCGTCGCCCACACGACGTCCAAGAAAAGAAGAGGAATACAATAGAAGATCAAGAGGTTGTTGCTTACAAAGAAAGGTATAACTAGTAGTTTTATTCCGCATCATACTAGTATTCTTTGTATGGATTTTGAAATACCAAACACAAGAGGCTTATGATTCTAGGTTATCGAATTTATATTTCCGATTTTGTGTTTCTTTTGTATTCGAACTTGTGATTCGATTGTTCCTTTTGGTTAAACCTAGGGTTACTATAAGGAAATTAAATATTAAATTTTGTTGAAAGGCTTTGTCTAGGAAGTGGTGGATGCTCTTATACCCAAGAAGGCCTAGTGCCTCGCCATGTTTAATCTGGAAGCCGATCTTTGAAATTAATATTTAATTGAATTTGTAACATGGGTGGACTTGGATCAATAATGTTAAGCATCGTTTGTGATTCAAGTCTAAACCACTAAGAACAGATAAGTTGAATTTGGAATCAATAATGTTAAGTTCTGTTTGCGATTCCAAATTTAATTTCTAAAGAATACAATAGGTTGTTAGGAAAGGTTAAGGACTTGTATAAAATTTTTGTATAGGGAAACCAGTACGATATTCTGAGTAGCAACCAACATTAACCACCTCTATTTTTGTTAACCATACATAAGCACCCCAAGCTCTATTAAATAGAGTTTGAGAGGAAAACACCAAACTATTTTCCCGCCACCAATCGACTGATAAAACCACCAGTCGACTGGTCCTAAGTGAAATTCGACCGTTACGAGCCAACGGTCAGCTACCAGTTGACTGATGAAAACACCAGTCGACTGCTATAGTAATTCTACAGTAACGCTACAGTATTGCTACAGTACCGCTACAATACTGCTGCAGTACACACTGAAATTTTACCCCGAGTACATTCACTCAGCACTCATCCTCGCCTGATCAACTTAGACCTAGCCTTTTAGCCTCCTCCATCAGCCTTACGTCCCTTGGATGCCTCCCCTTCCTTCACATCTTGCCTTCTGGAGCTTCCATCAGCCTTGTCATTTTTGTCGGGTCTTCCTTTGCCAAGAGGTCGCGCCTCCGGGACTTCATCCATTGCCAAGTCACACTTGGACTTATGTTGCCAAGACTACATGCTTGGACTTATACCGCCAAGACTCATCTTTGGACTTTCCTCCTTTGTCAAGATTACACTTGGACTTTCCTTGTTGTACCTGTATCCTACACACTCACAATGCATATCAAATACAATAATAAAACTAACTTAAACCTTTGCCCAAACATCAAAACCTAGGGTCACTAGATTGCTCCAACAAAATCGACCATGGATGATCTGACACTAAATTACAATAATATTTTCGCAAAGTTCATTGAGTACACAAGCATGAAGAAGTCTGAAGTCGATCTGAAAAAACAACTCGAAGTAGAGGAGATTAAGGCAAAAGTTGCCTTGTCCAAATCTGAACCTAAGAATCGTCGCTTGAAGTTGAAGGAGTACGAAATATTGAACAATGACATCTCGCAGATGATAAAGGAGTAGCTTATCATACATGAATATCTATGTCAGGATATTAGGTCGAGATGGAATATCTAAATTGTTTACTCAATGTTCATTTTCTAATATTATTGTACTTTCGAGTGATTGTAATTTTTAATTATTGTATTTCTCATTTCGATTAATGTGATTTTCAATTATTCTAATTTTGCAAATAGTCGTTGTAAACTAGTCGTTGGAAACTAGCTATTGGAAAATAGCTATTGCAAACTAGGCATTACAAACTAGGTGTTGCAAACTAGCCGTTACAAACTAGCCGTTGCAAACTAGCCGTTGCAAACTAGCCTTTGCATGAGAAAAACAATATATATGGACACATTGTGCTATGAAATTTTCATTCGACTATAATGTGCTTCCTCCAAAAATGTCTCATTCTACAGGCAGCTCTAGCTCAAGTTCCAGCTCGACAAGCAAAGATGAAGTCCATGTTGAAATCAATAAGCAAGCTTATGATCCAGGTGAAGAACTGATGTTATTGGTTCTTCAACAACACCAACAACTTGTTGGTGCGGGAAGCATCTGACAATCGAACCAGCGTTTTGATAATGACAAAGGATTCAAAGTTAAGGTTATGTTGTGATCTAACAGTTTGAATGAGCTTGCAGGAATGTCCTAAGTGTACTTAGACAAAAGTCCTAACTGAGGTTAGGCAGGTAGAAAACCCTAGGGGGTGGTAACCCTAGGTCATAGGGGGTGGTAACCCTATGCGAAAATTCATGGTGGGTCGAGGGCTTCAGGCAAAAGTCCTAGGGGGTGGTAACCCTAGGTGGAAAGTCCTGGTGTCGCAAACCAGGTGGAAGACTGGACGAGTCAAGGAGCGGGCATCCAGCAGAAAGTTCGGAAGCATCGAGCACTGAGCAAAAGTCCAGTCGATCCGGAGGATCACACTGGCAACAGGTAACTCTCCTGAGAGGAGTAGGTGAGGACGCGTTCCCCACAGAGGGAACAGTAGGCATCGGGTCGACCTAGGGTTTTCGGTTGGAAATCCGAAGTCAGACCCAGGATAGTCCGGAGACTATCAATATTTTATTTACTATGTCTATTGTGTGCTAACTTTGTTTTGCAGGGTATGTGTTTGAGACTAACACATTTTGCAGGAACAAAGGAGCAACTTTCACCTTGGATGAACAGTGTCCGAGGCGCCTCCATGGAGCTTGGAGGCGCCTGGGGTGCAAGCCGAAGCCAGCTGTCCAGAGGAGCTGGAGGTGCCTTCATGGGGACTGAAGGCGCCTTGGAGCGACATTGAAGGCGCCTTCAGGTGGATAATGAGTAGCGGTCAAAGCCTAACCAACAGCGATCGAAGCGGGATAAAACTTAAGGCCTAAGGCACCTTAGAGCTTGATGGAGGCACCTTAAACATTCTTTATAAGGGAGTCTCAACCAGCAGCTCAAAATATCAACTTCCGAGCAATCCTTACGCTACAAGCTACTAACGAGACGATCCCGAAGTGCTGCAACATCATCCCGACAACCGCGAGCTTCAGATTTGATATTCTTGTATCGGTACTACTTTTTCTTTATAGTTCAAATTGTAATTAGTTTGTAATAACTTTTCGAGCTTATAGTTGTTGGCCACCGGAAGCGATCAACGATCGCGGGCCTTGGAGTAGGAGTCGCCACAGGCTCCAACCAAGTAACTCCTCATGTCTTTGTGTGTGATTGTTATTTTAATTTCCGCTGCGTTTATTACTCGAGTTTTGAGATTCTGAAACGAGTGAAAGCCATGAGCGCTATTCACCCCCCTCTAGCCTTCTCGATCCAACAATTGGTATCAAAGCGGGGTCGCTTCAATTTGGTGCAACCACCAATCAAGCAATTTTTTCGTGGTATTTTCAGTTTTTCAGAGTCGACCGGAATTAGTATAATTACTATATTCTGATCTATTTCTCGTTCGAATCGGTTTTGCTCGAAGATGGTGCAACACCACTCGAGTTCATTTTTTCTTATATATTCCCGCACTACTAATCCAAGACCAAGTCTTGGAATAGATTTTATTATTTTTGTCATGCAAGGTATCAATGGCCCAACAAGAGGGTTACAACACCGTTCGTCCCCCACTCTTCACCGGAGAAGATTTCGGGTACTGGGAAGGACGAATGGAGAACTTTCTAAAAATCCAGTTCGAGACGTGGATGATCATCAGGACTGGATTACAACTGCCAACCGACGAAGACGGCAAGCCTACATCCTACGAGAACTGGGAACCAATTCTAATCAAGAAGGTGGAAGCCAATGCCAGAGTGACCTGCACCCTCCAGTGTGGACTGACCAAGGAGGAGCTCAACAGAGTTGAACCATTCTCCAACACAAAAGAGCTATGAGAGAAACTGATCAAACTCCACGAGGGCACCTCCAACACCAAGGTGAGTAAAAGAGATTTAGTATTTAATAAACTATACAATCTCAAAATGCAGGAAGGAGAGATAGCAAGTCAACTCCACGCACGCATACAAGATATTCTCAACTCCCTCCATGTAATCGGGCAGAAAGTCGAGAATCGGGACGTCATAAGGTACGCACTCAACTCTTTTCCGAGGAACACATTATGGGCATCAATGGTAGATGCCTACAAAGTTTCCAAGGATTTATCGTGTATAAAACTAGATGAATTATTTTTTGAGTTTGAATTACATGAGCAGACTAATGCGCAACCAATCGAGAAAGTTGTAGTTTTTCTTGCAGGTACCACTAGAACTCGCGAACCAAGAACACGGCGAAGAACTGAACCAGAGCCGGAAGAAGAACCCGACTTAGACGAAGAAGATGACGAACTGACAACCGAACCCGTGAACCTTGTGAAAAAGCTCTACAAGAAGAAGAAGAGCTTCAACAAGAGAGACCTAAAGAAGGCAGTACAATCCAAGGAGGTTCAACTTAGTTCAAAAGTTAAGTTCGAGGTGATCTGCTACGGGTGCAACCAGAAGGGACACATCAAGGCCAACTTCCCAAATCAGAAGGATGCAAAGAAGCAAAGGAAGAAGAAGGTGCTGAAAGCGACCTTTAAAGAATCCTCAGAAGAAGATACCGACAACGAGCTTGAACAAACGAGCCTCCTGGCACTAATGGCCCGGGACCAAATCAACATGTCCAAGAGCGAGAGCGAATCGGAACCAGACTCGAACAGAAGCCACGGATCTGTATCCATTTCCGAAGGGCCCGATCCCTCTGTAAGTATTCCTCGGTTAAATAATTTAGTAATTATTTATTACGCAAAAGAGCAAAATCAAACATTCGGGTCAAGTCACTTCTAAAGGAAGTAGCAGTCCTTAAAGAAGTGACTAACTCCAAAACCTTGCCTGACCCAGTTCAGACTGGAAATTCAACTCAAGTCCAAAAACTTGAGGAAGAAAATTCTAGTATGAGAACTCAGGTCAAGGATTTGGAGAAGACCTTAGAACGGTTTTCTTTGGGGTCCAAGAACCTTTACCTAATTCTTGGGACACAAAGAGCCGTTTATAATAGAACTGGACTAGGTTTCAAAACCAAGAAGAAATATCGATCATATCTATCCTTAGTCAACAGACTAAATAGTAAACTAGTCCAAGCATGGGCACCCAAGTCCAACTTGGTCAATCAAGTTGGACTTGGTCAATATTGGGTCTCCAAGGATAAAGTACATTACCTTGATAAACTTTATCGAGGCTATGATCCAGGGGGAGCAAAAAGAAAAATTATTTTATTTTAATAAATAAAAATAAAAATTATCTTAACAAATAAATTTAAAGGAATATAATTCTAAATTAAAACTTTAAAAACAAGTTAAAAGGAAAATCAATAATGGAGGCTCAAGAATAGCTGACACCTCTAAAAGGAATCTACCCGATAGGGTAACCAAATGCAACCTACCTGGCAGGGTAATTAGGGCTAGAATAATAAGGGCTAAGCTTAACTTGACCCACGGTAAGTATTGGATGATAGTACGTTAGGAAAGCTTAGTCTATGCATGTCTAGGAAGATATGACTTCGACCTGGTGCATTTGGCTAAGTGGAACTGACCAAAGCTACCCTTTATGGATCCTAACTAGTTAGACCAAGGTTTTGTACTAAGTTCAGTGGATAGGACTATTTGGAAAACCTCAAAGGCATGGTTACTTTAATGATGTCCATGTGACTCACCATAGCCCAAAAGTTTATCTAAGGAATGCCTATTTGTTGAGCCCAAAGCTAAACCTGAATCTAACATAAAGTTAAACCAAACCCTATAATTGGAACTAATTCATCTCACAAAATTATAGGATCTCCTGATTGAAAAATCTAGATCGGGTGAGATGACTAAGGACAAAACTTAAATATAAATTAAATTAAATAAAAATTAAATTAAATAAAAATTTAATTAAAATAAAAATTAAATTAAATTAAATTAAAATTAAAATTAAATTAAAACAAAAATTAAATTAAAATACAATAAAATTTAAATTAAATTAAATTAAATTAAAATTAAATTAAATCTTAATATTTTCAAGTCTAATTAACTTAATATTTTTCAAAGTTTAATTAATTTAATATTTTTCAAAATTTAATTAACTTAATATTTTTTAAAATTTAGTTAACTTAAATATTTTTCAAAATTTAATTAACTTGAATATTTTTCAAATTTAATTAACTTAAATATTTTCAAATTTAATTAACTTAACATCTTTCAAAAATTTAATTAACTTAATATTTTTTCAAATTTAATTAACTTAATATTTTTCAAATTTAATTAACTTAATTTCTCAAATTTAATTAACTTAATATTTTTCAAATTTAATTAACTTAATTTTTCAAATTTAATTAAGTAAAAGTTTTTCAAAACTAATTAACTTAATATCTTCAACCATCTTAAAATCACCGATAGAAATAACTGATCGCTAAAACCTAGAATGGGTGAGATGGAAAATTAAGGAGCTTATTTCAATCAAACTATCTTTTGATCCATTAAAAGGAATCCAATTCAAATACCTTATGTGTAGGAATTGGATCAATGGATGCTGGATAGTGGATGCTCCAGACATATGACTGGAGATAGGTTGAAGTTCACAAAGCTCAAATACAAGAACCTAGGATCAATTGCATTCGGCAACAACGACAAACTTAAGGTAGTCGGAAAAGGTAATATCGAACTTAATTCCGATTTCATTATCCGAAACATTTTATTAGTTTAAAATTTCAACTTTAATTTACTGAGTATAAGTCAATTGTGTGATAGTGACCACTTAGTTATTTTTAATAATTCTGGGTGTTTAGTTAAAAATATTGATAACTCCGAAATCATACTTAAGGGACTTAGGAAAAATAACATCTACACAATTGATCTATCCTCAATACAGTGTCTTTTGACACAACAAGAGGAAACCAACATGTGGCACAGAAGACTAGGTCACACCCATGTCAAACTCATTTTAAAAATGAGTCAAATGGCTTAGTTAGAGAGTTACCCAGATTAAAGAACCTAGATAATATAATTTGCCAGGCTTGCCAACAAGGTAAGCAAACCAAATCAACTCACAAGTCAACCAACCTAGATAGAACTACCTTCTTACTTGAGCTCCTACATTTAGACCTATTTGACTCACATGGAGCCAAGTCACTAAGCAAGAATCAGTACTGCTTAGTAATAATTGATGATTACTCTAGATACACTTGGGTAAAATTTCTAAAAACAAAAGATGAAACCTTTAAAGTTTTTAATAATTTTTGCAAGTTAATAGAAAATGAAAAAGATACCAAAATTAAAAGAATAAGGAGTGATCATGGGGGTGAATTTGAAAATCATAGGTTTACCCAATTTTGTAAAATTAATGGATACAAGCATGAGTTTTCATGTCCTAGAACCCCCCAACAGAATGGTCTAGTGGAACGGAAAAATAGAACCCTACAAGAAGCAGCTAGAACCATGTTAAACGAATATGACTTAAATCATCAATTCAGGGCTGAAGCAATAAATACAGCAAACTACATTCAAAATATAATTCTAATTAACAAATTACACAATAAAACCCTGTACGAAATATATTATAATAAAATTCTCAACTTGAACTATTGAAAAGTGTTTAGATGTAAAGTTCACATTTTAAACACTAAAGATTACTTAGAAAAATTCACACCCAAATCAGTCCAAGGAATATTCTTAGGGTACTCTACAACCAGTAGGTCTTATAGAGTCTATAACCAAAATACCCTAAAAGTTGAAGAAACAACTAATGTAATCTTTGATGAAGAAAATAACTTACCTAATATAAATGAAAATGTTGACATTAACCCAAGAGTTATAGAAGATGAAGAAATTCAACCTAACACTAGACCAGAGGAACCAACTACTGACTCAAGTATAAGACCAACCAGAATAAGTACCTCTCACCCACCTGACTAAATTTTGGGTGACCCAAACCTAGGAGTTAGAACTAGAGCTTCTTATAGAAACCTGAGTCAGATTGCACTTATCTCTAAAATTGAGCCTAAGACTATAGAAGAAGCCTTACCTGACCCAGACTGGATCATTGCTATGCAGGAAGAGTTAGCCCAATTTGATAGGAACCAAGTCTGGGAACTTGTACCTAAACCCTTAGATAAGTTCATAATTGACACCAAATGGGTATTTAGGAACAAATTGAATGATCAGGGTGATATAGTAAGAAATAAGGCCAGACTAGTAGCCAAAGGGTTTAGCCAGGTTGAAGCTTTAGACTATGACGAAACCTATGCACTAGTAGCTAGACTTGAATCCATTAGGATGCTGTTGGCATATGCAGCACATAAAGGATTTAGGTTATACCAAATGGATGTCAAGCCAGCCTTCTTAAATGGGTTCATTAAGGAAGAGGTATATGTAAGTCAACCCCCCGGATTTGAGGATGTAGACAAACTAAACTATGTATTCAGACTGAAAAAGACCTTATATGGCCTAAAACAAGCACCTAGGGTATGATATGAATGGTTATCTAATTACCTAATATTCAAGGGCTTTAACCAAGGTCAAATAGATCAGACCTTATTTGTCAAAACCTTAGAGAAAGACATCTTCATAGCCCAAATTTATGTTGATGATATAATTTTTGGCTCAACCAATACTAAACTTTTAAAAGAATTTGTTAAATTAATGGAAAATGAATTTGAAATGAGTTTAGTAGGGGAACTCAATTTTTTCTTAGGCTTACAAATTAAACAAACCAAAGATGGAATCTATATTTATCAAACTAAATATGCTAAGGAACTAATTAAAAAATTTGGCATGGAAAATTCAAAAATTATAAATACACCAATGACAACTAATATCAACATTGATTCCGACCTTGAAGTAAAACCCGTAGATCCAAAACACTATAAAAGTGTTATAGGTAGCTTTCTCTACCTAACTGCAAGTCGACCCGATATACTATTTGCAGTAGGTATGTGCGCAAAATACCAATCCTGTGCAAAAGAGTCACATCTAACATATGCTAAAAGAATACTTAGGTACATTAAGGGCACCCTAAATGTAGGACTCTGGTACCCTAGAACTTGCACCTTTAACCTTTTTGGCTATTCTGATTCAGACTATGCTGGGTGTAAACTAAATAGAAAAAGCACAAGTGGAAGCTGCCAAATTCTAGGGCAATGCCTAGTAAGTTGGTCAAGCAGAAAGCAACACTGCGTTGCCTTATCCACTACTGAAGTTGAATACATAGCCCTAGGAGAATGTACTTCTCAACTTTTGTGGATGATGCACACACAAAGACTATCAACTAGAATATAAAAATACAAAAATTTTAATTGATAATATAAGTTCAATTAATCTGACCAAAAATCCAATTCACCACTCTAGGACTAAACACATAGAGGTAAAATATCATTTTGTAAGGGATCATGTAGCTAGAGGTGAAATTGTACTTAACCATGTTGAGTCCAAATCAAACCTAGCTGGCATTTTCACAAAACCCTTACCTGAACTCGAGTTCAGTACACTTAGAAGACAAATAGGAATGTGTTGGGTAGAATAGATCTTGATTTTCAAACAAATTTCCTACATCTAATTTTAAATTTTTTTTTGTTGATCTTCAAAATTGCTTAATCTTAAAATTATCTTTTAAAATTCTAGGAAAAATAATGTTTTCAAAATCTCAATCTTATTAGTTTTTCAAAATTTGGACTTAGCCTAGGATCTTCCCCCTAGAAATCATGTTCCCCTAGTTTCAGCCAGAGCATTTCACAAACACACTAGGCACAACTTGTTTGTGTTTTGAAAGAAACTTAGAACGACGTGAGATGCATAGGGTATAACCTGGACTTCAGAATGCTTATTTCTGTGCATCATAGTGAGTCTGGGCGTTAAAAACTAACTTTACATTAATCAAGTTAAATAATCCAGCCCTAGTCAAATCTAACTGGATTACTAACTTAACTTGACTAACTAAGTGAAAACTGTTGCCCTCTAGGTATTCAACCAGTAACTAAAGGTTAGACAATTGGTTAAGGATATTAAAATTTCAAGTTGACTCATGCTTGCACTTTAGGGCTCTGATACCTCACTAAAGGAAATTGGTTAATTTGAAATCCATTTAACTTGACTCATGCTTGGACATTAGGTTCTCAATTAATTGCTCCTCCTTTGCCTTTAATTTAAGATTCTTTATTCGTCTAAATATTTTATGACTTCTATAGCCGTCTTCAAAATTAACTAAGTCAAATCAAAATATTTTTATTCCTTACATGTTCTGTTCAAGCATTTTACAAAAAGTCTCAGTTTATTTTTTTTAAGCTTTTAAAAATTATTTGAAAAGCTTTTTGAAATTAATGTCTTTTAAAAGGCTTTAAATTTTTTTTTAACGAAAATTTTTCAACAAAGTCTTTCGAAACTAGCTAAGTCATTTTTAAATTGTAAAACTTAAACTTACTATTTTCAAAACTTGCCTCTCGAAAATCATTTGTTTTAACCTCAAATTTTGGCTAAGTAAAAGGAGTTGTTAGAAAGTAAAGAAATGTCAATTTAGCTATCTTTCGGTTCAAAGAAAAATCTTCTTAGCTAAATTACTAAACTTTTCTTAAACCCAACTTCATGTTTAAAATATTTCTTCTGCTTTGATTTGCTTACTTCAAAAACAAGTGTAACTTCTTTGAAAACATATTTAAAAACTTAGTCTTTTCATCTTGTCTTTTCCCTACAAAAGTTTTTTGATATATGGCAAAGGGGGATAGTAGGACAAATTCAAATTAAGGTTAAGAGAGCTCTTATTAAGGGGGAGCCTTAGACATTTAGCTTGCTTACGTTCTTACTTGAACTTTTTACTTAAAAAGCTTGCTTATGTTTATTGATACATTCATTTACTTATGTCTATTTTACTTAACTTTGAATTTAAGTTGTCATAATAAAAAAGGGGGAGATTGTTGGTGCGGAAAGCATCCGACGATCGAACCAGTGTTTTGATAATGGCAAAGGATTCAAAGTTAAGATTATGTTGTGATCTAACAGTTTGAATGAGTTTGCAGGAAAGTCCTAAATGTACTTAGGCAAAAGTCCTAACTGAGGTTAAGAAGATAGAAAACCCTAGGGGGTGATAACCCTATGTGGAAAGTCTTGGTGGGTCGAGGGCTTCAGACAAAAGTCGTAGGGGGTGGTAACCCTAGGTGGAAAGTCTTGGTGTCGCGAACCAGGTGGAAGACTGGACGGGTCAAGGAGCGGGCGTCCAGCAGAAAGTCCGGAAGCATCAAGCACTGAGCAAAACTCCAGTCGATCCGGAGGATCGCACTGGCAATAGGTAACTCTCCTGAGAGGAGTAGGTGAGGACGCGTTCCCTACAGAGGAACAGTAGGCGTCGGGTCGACCTAGGGTTTCCGGTTGGAAATCTGAAGTTAGACACAGGATAGTCCGAAGACTATCAATATTTTATTTACTATGTCTATTGTGTGCTAACTTTGTTTTGCAGGGTATGTGTTTGGGCGACTAACACATTTTGCAGGAACAAAGGAGCAACTTTCAGCTCGGATGAACAGTGTCCGAGGCGCCTCCATGGAGCTTGTAGGCGCCTCGGGTGCAAGCCGAAGCCAGCTGTCCAAAGGAGCTGGAGGCGCCTTCATGGGGACTGAAGGTGCCTTGGATCACTGCTCGAAGGCGCCTTGGAGCAACATTGAAGGTGCCTTCAGGTGGATAATGAGCAGCGGTCAAAGCTTGACCGACAACGATCGAAGTGGGATAAAACTTAGGGTCTAAGGCGCCTTGGAGTTTGATGGAGGCGCCTTGAACACCCTTTATAAGGGAGTCTCGATCAGCAACTCAAAATATCAACTTCCGAGCAATCCTTATGCTACAAGCTACTATTGAGACGATCCCGAAGTGCTGCAACATCATCCCAACAACCCCGAGCTTCAGATTTGATATTCTTGTTGTCGGTACTACTTTTTCTTTATAGTTTAAATTGTAATTAGTTTGTAATAACTTTTCGAGCTTATAGTTGTTGCTCACTGGAAGTGATCAATGATCGCGGGCCTTGGAGTAGGAGTCGCCACATGCTCCGAACCAAGTAACTCCTCGTGTCTTTGTGTGCGATTGTTATTTTAATTTTCGCTGCGTTTATTACTCGAGTTTTGCGATTTCGAAACGAGTGAAAGCCACGAGTGCTATTCACCCCCCCTCTAGTGCTTCTCGATCCAACACAACTTATAGAAGCATATCAGAAAGGGGACACACATAGAAGAAGAAAGTTTATCCAAAGAAATCGTGAAGTCGGGCATGAGAGGTTCGCCAATGATTATTTATCTATAAACTTGGTGTATCACGATGAAATATTTCAAAGACGATTTCGAATGCGAAGAGAGTTATTTTCCCGCATAGTAAATGCTTTAGAGAATCATTCAGTTTTTTTTCAACATAGGGACGATGCTGTGCAAAGAAAAGGGTTGCCAACACTATACAAATGCACTATTGCGATTCATCAACTGGCTTACGGAGTCCTCGCCGACCATCTTAAAAAGTTCCTACATATGAGTGAATAAACTGCCATCGGGTGTCTTTTCAAGTTCTGCGAATACGTGGTTGAAATATTTGGTGATAGGTACTTGAGAAGGCCAAACGCTAATGATGTTCAACGTCTTCTTTAAATGCATGATGAGAGACATAGCTTCCCTGGCATGTTGGGTAACCTTGATTGTATGCACTGGAAATGGAAAAATTGTCCAGTTGCTTGGAAAGGTCAATTTACAAGGAGACGTGGGTCACCAACAATCGTACTTGAAGTGGTCGCATCTCATGACTTATGGATATGACATGCATTCTTTGGGGTTGTTAGCTTACGTAACTATATTAATGTGTTATATGAATCTCCAATATTCAACAACATCTTACAACGAACGACACTACATATACGAATGGTTATTATCTAATAGATGGAATATATCCCGAATGGACTACTTTTGTTAAGGCTTTTCCTTGTCTGAAAGATCCCAAGAGGAAGTTGTTTAAGGAAGACAGGAGTCTGCAAGAAAAAATGTCGAACAAGCATTTGAGGTGCTTCAATCTCGATGGGTGATTATCAGAGGTTCAGTTCGTTATTGGTATAGGAAAAAGTTAAAATAAATCATATCACGTGATAAATTAGAATGACGGACTCGTATACTCCTAGACATGAAGCATGAAATAAATAAGAATATGTCCCCTCGGATGGGTCTAGTGGATAGCACATGAGGTGTTGCCACAATGAGGTCTGAGGTTCGAATCTCGGTAAAGTCGAGGTAAATACCTCCCTTATGTGCTAGTCACTATTCTAAAGGCTAGTAGCCGCCCGTGATTTACCTTCTCCGTGTTGGTCTTAGGATGGATTAACAGGGGTACTAGAGACGAACGTATTTACCTTTTGTCACAATGAAATAAATAAGAATAAACTAGCTCCTAGGTCCATTAAATGTATTATCCCAAAAATGATCCATCCTTCAATCCTCGGTTTTGGATGTTGTTAAAAAAAAAAGAAGAAAAAAACAGGTGTTTGATGTTTTATATTGAAACAATTTCATTATACCCCTCAACTTATCTAATCTGCAAAATAAGAGAAAGTTGTGCTATTATCAAGATGACTTGCCAAAGTCGGGAGATTAATTTTCATTGAATATAAAATAAAATATACTTATTTATGAAAAAAGTTTTTTTTTTAATCCAACTTCTAAAGATATGAATGTTTGTTAAAAAAAAACATAAAAAATGAAAAGACACTTTTTTTTATTAGAGTCATTCTATAACATTTTTTTTACGTCTTATTTAGTTTTTTTACATAGCTACTCTTAAGTATATTATAGGATAGATTTTAATTTTTTAATATGTTAATTTCAAATTTAAACTATGAATTAGTCTGACGGACTTATCTATTAAATAATATTTATATTATAACAATTATAAAATCATATTTACTGAATCATTATATAGTTTTATAACTATTATAAAGTAGATTTATGTTGTTCAGATAATTGACCGACTAATTTAATATTTAAATTTAAAATTGATCTATCAAAAAAAAAAATTAAAATCAGTGGAATAATAAATTTGAGAGTAGTCGTATATTTTTAAAAGAGGACGGATGTGATCCGAATATTTTTTTTAGAAATGACTTAACGATAAAATTAGAAAAAGGACATTCTTTTATTTTTCTCAAAAATAATATAAATAAGATCAATTTTTTTTAATAATTTATAAATATATTTTGTTAATTGTATCTTTAGAGCACGAGAGTAGTACAGATTATCGAAATAGTAAAAATTAATATTGACTATCAAGATGAGCTATCTGTTTTAGTCATCCATCGTGAAAATTGGATAGCACGAACGATTCTATGATTTAGTAGTCCAGTTGTCTCATAATTTAAACTCGATGATAAATTTTTACTGATGAGATTTGAATACTCCCTAGAAAAATCTAGTAGGACTTGAATTAAAAAAATATAGATTTACTATATTAACTATATTAACGATCTTAATCCAAATATATATATATATATATATATATATATATATATATATATATATATATATATATATATATATATAAACAGTTGATGTTTTAATTGTATTATATATGAACATTATATGCTTAATTTAATTTAAATATAAATTACCCTATAATAATTTTTTTTTCTAAGGAGGTAGACAATTTTTTATTTTTCATACCTTGTAACTCATTAATCAATGTAACTTTTATGGGATAAAATTAATTCATTCAAGATTAAAAGATATATTTCCATTAATAAGCCGTTGATCTAATAACACTGGGCTAGTAGGCCATCTATTATGAGTGCTTCCCATTTACTCTATGACCATGACCGATAAGAAACTTTTACGAAATTGAATTGATCATCCCAGAATTAATCAACCATATGATGTCAACTATATATATATATTGATCCTGTTCAAAATCGATGAAGACAGCTAGCTGGGGATGTGACGTCACTGTTCACTTGGTGCAAACTCCGCTCCGCTCTATAACACAAAGAACGTCAGTGCCAGGCCAGGAAAGGGGTCCTCTATGTAGGATCGAAAAAAATTTAGATATCTCCACAATAACACGATATTGTCCACTTTGGGTCTAAGCCCTCATTGTTTTGCTATTGGGCTCTACCTAAAAGGCCTCATGCCAATGGAGATATCTTTCTCTTTATAAACTCATGATCTTTCCCATGTGTTGTCAATGTGGGACTATGTTTGCAACCTTGCAACACCAACAATCCCCCCTCAAACAAAGGACCACAAACTTCCCATGTCCGATCCTCGACCCACCAGGTTTTCCTGCCCCTCGGTCCACCCGACCTACTAGGATTTCCTTGCCTAGCCGTAGCTAGGACTTCCTGCCCGGTGTCTGGTTCTCTTGATCCGAACATAGGAGCCCCCACTTTCTTAGTTCGAGGTCAATATTGTACCCACATGGCTCAATCAGACCATAGCTCTTGTGCACAATCGGCGGTAAAACCTTTTGGCAGTCCGGGCTCTAATACCAATTGTAGGATCGAAGAGAATTTAGATATCTCCACAATAGCATGATATTGCCCACTTTGGGCCTAAGCCCTCATGGTTTTGCTCTTGGGCTCTACCCAAAAGGCCTCATGCCAATGGAGATATCTTTCTCTTTATAAACTCATGATCTTTCCCATGTGTTGTCAATGTGAGACTATGTTTGCAACCTTGCAACACCAACACTCTATGTTGGCCTTCCGACGTTCAAGTCAATCACCGGAATAGTAGAAAGTGGTAAAGTATTGTAGCAACAACAAAAATTCTAACGTAAATACCGAATACCTCCGCTAATGTATAGATCCCTCTTTATATAGTCTCCTGTAGCGGACGTGCACACTTCTCAACATGCGGGCACGTCTCCCATACTATGGAAAGACAATTCGGAAAAGTGTCCCTGACATATTCCCTTAACAAGGAGTGCATATTTTTGATATAATAGTAGAAGCTTCCGTCATATAATTTTACCGATGGACTGTGCCATGTTGTCAGCGACACTAACTCCCAAGAGGATACGATGAGTTGAGTAAGGAGTCCCCCTATTTGATTGAGCAGCTGAGCTGCTCGACCGGGATTCCCCGCTCGGTCGCTCAAGGTTGTTCTTCTCCAATGTCATTCTGCGTAGTAGGTTGTTCCCCTTTCGGCCGGACATGCATAGTTGCACACATATGTTCTCTTCCCTTTAATCATTCGTCTAATGGGATGTTGTTCCTCATCCGACTGGATAGGCGGTCCAGTCGGACTATTCTTCAAGTGGTAGCTTGTTCCTCGGACCTCCGGCTACTGAGTGGGTACTAATGCCCCATCAGACCACTATACCCAATCGACCCATTCCCATCCGTTCGGCCAACTTTGGTGACCTAGTGATTCCTTGGTCCTCAGCATGCTCCTTTTACCACTGCATCACAAGCCTTCCCCTCAAGTCTAGTCGAAGAGGGTTGTAAGTTTGATTGACTGGACACACAGTGTCTTTAGCGCCTTGTCCGCCTGATAGGACATTCTTGGTTTTAGAGATGTCGCTCAACTGTTCCATGACATGGCTGTTCGCTAATGAGCTGGTCTGTGGCCATGTTGTTGCTCGGCCATTTCTCAATCAGACACTACTACCGATTGGGCTACTCATCACTGACACTTGGCGAATTTTCAAACTTCCACTCGCTTCTTATAGCAAGCAAGTGCCTTATAAAGGCTACTGATGTCATCCAAATTTCTTGAAGACTCTGCAAATCCCTGGCCACTAATGTTGAGCGCACCACTCATGCCCTTTAATTAAGCCTCATTAATGTTTTCCTGTCACCAGCCGCTACGTGTCTTGCTCTCTGTTGCCGCACGCTTGATATGACAGGGGGATATCTGCAACTGATGTGAGAGATGTTGTTTCAAATTCAACGGTCAGATCTTGACCTTATTTTGCGTAGCCCTCAATCGGATGGTTCAGCACGGATTAAACCCTTATTCATCTTCGTTCTTTTGCATTGCTACATCTTCTTCCTCGCGCTCACCCTTTACTGATTTTCTTCTCCATCGCTCCTTGCTGGCGAAACTACTCTGTAAGATTTCTCTCCCTCTGTTTGCTCACTCTCTAATTTTCCTTGAAACTTCTCCGTAAACTTCTCCATGGCCCGCTCTTTTCCTCATCCTCCTCCTGTCGTCAGACTGTGGTATACATCCACCGCGTCTGATTTTAACGAAGACAAGATAATGTAGATGCAAATGACCTATGGTATTCTTGACAACTACTAAATTATCATCCTCAATGCATACGCACGCCCCAATCTACTGTTGCCTGACTGTCTTACCTTTTTCAAAGACCAATTTTTGGCCAGTCTATGCTTCCCGATCCACCCCCTCTTCTCTGAAGTTTGTTGATAGTTTCATATTCACCTCTCCCAACTAGTGCCAAACTTCTTTAGGTTATTGTGCGGGATAGTGATCTTATTCCGCCTGTACAACATCTCGCTCGTCCCAAGCATCTTTTACTACTTCTATTATCCCAAGCTCTCTGAGGCAAAGATTTTTCTAATACAAGCCCAAGTGGGCTCTATATTTTTTTAAAAAATGCTTCTTCCAACAAGCATTGGAAGGAGCATTACTTTTTTGTTCGCCTTCCCGAGCGGCCATCCTTCCCGACTAACTAGCAAATGGAGTTGCTGAAGCCTCCTGCTCTTCACAAGTATCAGTGAGACCCGACCTACCTTGAGGCAGCTGGTCATCTAGCCGATCAGAAGTACCAAATACATAGGTTATTACACGAAGGCATTCTGTATATCTTTGGCCTAAATCCCTTCCGCTCATGGCTGCTCGGTTCATTAGGTAAACTTTTTATTCTTTGGTCGCCTTAGAATCTAACTGATTTTTCTTTCATTTTCATAGCCGAAGTCATGTTGAACTCTATGCTGAGCAGTATGAGCAAGCTCTCTGTTGCTGAGATCAATTCCCATGGCGCGATCGAGCTGGAAAACCATGGACTAAGGCTGGTCGAAAGCTTTATCGATTGTACCAATGATGCGAGCTGCGTGGCAGGGAGCAACACGGCCGCTACTACAGTGGAGCTCATCTCCGAACGACCCACTATGGTATCGGTGGTCATGCCCTTCGAGTTGCAGGCGATCAACTCGGCAGGTTTCAACGAGCCATTGATTCAGCGCCAGCGGCGCAAGAGACTCCGCTCGGAGGGGGGCCTCCCGATTGGGTGCCTCAACATCGACGCCCATGGAAGTGCCTGTTGGAGCATCGGGTCAGTGAGAGGGGGGTGAATTGCCTGTCAAATATAAAAAGAAACCTTTCCCGATCTCTCAACTCAAATTAGTAGCAATCACACAATTATAATAGGTTAATTGAATAGCTACAATGAGGCAGAAGAATTTACTTAGTTACAACCTATGTGGTTGTTAATCTAAGGCAAATGAAAAGGCACTAAAAATCTCCTTCGTTGAAGGCAGAGAAGCCTTTTACACTCGTTGAATGCTCAGAAAAAAAAACTAGGAAATGGATACTAGAGTTGTTGTTTATTTCCTAAGTCCAGGGGTCTTTTTATTATCCATAGAAAACTCTATTCGTAGCTTGAAGGCGCCTCTAAGATGGTCCAAGACACCTTCCATTAGATAAATTTTATTTGCTGGGGATAAAACTCTATCCACAACTAACAACTATCGGAAGGCGCCTTCAAAGGATGGAAGGTGCCTTCCAAGTGGTAGATCAACTTCTTAGTAGCTGATCTCTTCACTTGGGTGATTCTCTGACTAATCAGAGTTGAGCTCACCCGAACTCAATTCCGACCTTCTCTTTGAGTAGGCTTCATTCCCGGCTTCTCATCCCTTGAACGCCGTGCACGTCCTTCTCGTCCACCGGTGTACTCATGGGCAATATCAAGTCCCTCGGATGCACTAAGCTCGTCGGCTCCTTTTTCTGTGGCATTCATCTCGCTAGCTACGTCTTCGGCTCGATTTCTTGTGTTCCTAAGTTCCTGCACACTTAGACACAAGGATCAAATACACATGACCTAACTTAACTTGGTTGACTATATCAAAACTACCATGGGATACTTACAACACCTACTTCCTAACCCCCGTTCGAGCGGGGTGAGAGCTCATCTTCTTCCGTTCCCGAGAGGACGACTATTTTTCCAATGCTCTGCTCATCCGATCGGACTCCCTCATTGCTTGAGCTATAGACCGGTACACTTCTAGTGCAGTCGATTTCTTTCTTTCCCCCGCTGGCTGATCGAGGGACTCTAGTTTCCACCATGAATCCTTTAAGGTCCAAATCAAAGGGTCGGGCAACCTCAGCGTCCTTTAATCCAGTTAGCCATAGGCACTTAATGGCTTTGATCTGCCTTCCTACGGACGCATGGCATGCTCCCAGCGATGGCACACAACGATCGCCCGAGCACATGATCCATATTCAATGGCCTCTTGCCTAGACATGGGCAAAAGCCAAGAACAAAGAGATGACCATTCTTCCTGGTGAGTTGGCTGACAACTTCATCCAAAAGTCCACTATGGTAAGTTATGTTCTTCCCGAGTTGTCATTCATCTTGGGTGCGTCATTTTTACTCATTCCTTTTGTAGTTCTGGCCGGAGGATCTGACCATGTGCCAGTGGTTGGCCTATCTCGAACGCGAGAATAGGTAGCTCCTGTCGGTGCAGTTTATATTAACGATCTAACTCAGGTTTTGATGAATGACAAGTGAGTTAAATTAGGTGATTTGTGTTGGAACCCCAAGGTTGTTTTGGTGTGATCAACAAGTTAAGTTAGGTCCTATGTGTTTTTAACCTTGTGTCTAAGTGTGCAAGAGCTTAGGAGCACAGGTAGTCGAGCGGAAGATGCAGCTAGCGAGAAGGACAGCACGCGGTGCGTCTGAGGGACGAGGCGCTGCGAAAGAGTACACCGGCGGACGAGAAGGAAGCGTGCAGTGGTTCCGAGGGACGAGATGCCGGAACGGAAGAATGCTCGGGGAGCAAGAGATGCAACTAGCGATAAGGTCGGCACGGGGTGCGACTGAGGGACGAAGACTGCGGATGAGTACGCTAGCGGACAAGAAGGAAACACGCGACGATTCCGAGGGACGAGAAGCCTGAGCGGAAGGCTGCTTGAGAAGACCGAAAGTTGGGTTCGGGTGAGCCCTATTCCGAATGGCAGAGATCACCCAAGCAAACGGAGCCGGAGCGGAAGACCCGGACCAAGGCGAGCAGTACCGGAGCAGAAGACCTGGACCAGAAAGTTAACCTGGTTGACTTAGTGGTCCGAGCGCCCGGAACCATTCCGGGCGTCCGTGTTGGTTGCTACTCGGAAAACCTATAGGTTTCACTGTACAAAAATTTTGTACAAAGGTCTGAACCTTTTCCTAGCTACCATGTGTTCTTTTAAATTAGATTTTGGATCGCCTGCGGAAGTTAACACGTTTGATCCAAAACTTAATCTATTTGTTCTTTTAGGTTTTGACTTGGATCTCCTGCGGAACTTTACACGTTCGACCCAAGTCTCCTTAAGTTATTAATTCCATTAAATATTAATTTCCATAATTGGTTCCCAGTACTGACGTGGCGAGGCACATGGCCTTCTTGGATATGGGAGCAACCACCACCGACTAGACAAAACCTTTCATAGAAAGCTAATATTTAATTTCCTAAAATAACTTTAGGTTAACCAAAGAGAACAATCAAATCACAAGGAAAAGAAAAAACAAAAGAACACAGCATTGAAAAAACATATTCGAAATTCTAGAACGTAAGCCTCTTGTATTTGGTATTATTTCCATAAATAACTAGCATGATGCGGAAATAAAAATTACTAGTTATACCTTGTAGAAAAACCTCTTGATCTTCTACCGTATTCCTCTTCTAACCTCGGACGTTGTGTGGGCAACGATCTACCGAGATGAGAAACCACCAACCACCTTCTTCTCCTCCAAGCAAGGTTCGGCCACAAAGGAAAACTTCACCAAGGAGAAAAACCAAAATACTAACCAAGCTCCAAGAGATGCTAGCTTTCTCTCCTTCTTCTTCTTCTTCTTCTCCAAGTAGTATCCGGCCACCACAAGAGCTCCAAGGGAGAGAGAGAGGTTCGGCCACCACAAGAGGAAGAGAGGGAGAGGATGGCCGGCCACACCAAGGAACAAAAGAGGGAGAGAAATAATAGATGTTGTGTCTCTTGAAGGCACCCTCACCCCTTCTTTTATATTCCTTGGTCTAGGCAAATTAGAAAATTTAATTACAATAAAATTTCCTTAATTTCCTTGACATGATTTAATTGAGAAAAATAAAATAAAATTTCCCCAATTAAAATCAAGTGGCCGGCCACATCAATGAAAACAAAATTGGACAAGTTTTAATCAATAATTAAAACTTCCTAATTTGTTTCCGAAAATTTTAAAAAATAAAATTTCTCTTCAAATCTCTCCATGGTTGATAAAAAGGAAATTTCTATAATTTTAATTTTACAACATGTGAATAATTTTTAAAGAGAAAATAAAATATATCTCACCAATCTACAAATAAGGAAAGAGATCTAATCTCTTTCTTTAATCTTTTGTAGATCTTTTACAAGAGAGATATTTTAATTTTAATTCTCTTTAATAAATTATATCTTCTACATAATAAAAATTAAAATTAAATTTCTTTTTTAATTTTATTTGGCCGGCCCTACTAGCTTGGGTTCAAGCTAGGGCCGACCACCCAATCTTATACCTAGGCCGGCCCTAGCTTGTTCCCAAGCTAGCTTGGCCGGCCCCTATTGGGTGGGTATATAAGGTGGGTATAGGTGGGTATAGAACTCTATAAATAAAAGGCTACGATAGGGACCGAGAGGAGGAATTGGTTTTGGTCTCCCGATAAAATTAAGCATCCCGTGTTCGCCCCGAACACAAAACTTAATTTTATCAATAATAATTCATTCCACTAGAGAACTATTATTGAACTACCGCACCAATCCCAAATTACATTTTTGGGCTCCTTCTTATTATGAGTGTGTTAGTCTCCCTGTGTTTAAGATATCGAATGTCCACTAATTAAGTGAGTTACTGACAACTCATTTAATTAATATCTTAGTCCAAGAGTAGTACCACTCAACCTTATCGTCATGTCGGACTAAGTCCATCTGCAGGGTTTAACATGACAATCCTTATGAGCTCCTCTTGGGGACATTCTCAACCTAGTATCTCTAGTACACAGTTTCCTTCTATAATCAACAACACACACTATAAGTGATACCATTTCCCAACTTATCGGGCTTATTGATTCATCGAACTAAATCTCACCCATTGATAAATTAAAGAAATAAATATCAAATATATGCGCTTGTTATTATATTAGGATTAAGAGCACACACTTCCATAATAACCGAGGTCTTTGTTTCTTTATAAAATCAGTATATAAGAAACGACGTCAAATGGTCCTACTCAATACACTCTAAGTGTACTAGTGTAATTATACAGTCAAGATAAACTGATACCTAATTACACTACGACCTTCTAATGGTTTGTTCCTTTCCATTTTGGTCGTGAGCTACTGTTTATAATTTATAAGGTACTGATAACATTATCTTCTGCATATGACACCACATGCTATGTTATCTACAATATAAATTAATTGAACAACTACAAACAAATGTAGATAGTTTGACCAAATGTGATTCTTTATTCAAGACAAATGTTTACAAAAGCTTAGGCTTTCAGTATACACTCCAACAGTCCGGATGTTGATTTTTAACCGGATCGCGTTAAGCGCGATCCGTTTCATTGGGGATAAAATTTTATCCCCCCTAGGGCGCCTGGAACCCCTTCGGGGCACCCCGACTAAGGTTATAAATATAGCCTTGGTCCAGAAGTTTTTCATCAACTCAGAAATTGTGTATTCCAACACTTGTGCGCTCTCAGTTGTAGTTTAGCTTCTATTTCTCTGTGCGTTATTGCTGTAAGAGGCTTCTTCGCCTGAAGGAGTACTAGTGCGATATTTTCCTTGGATTAACAACCTCCTCGGTTGTAACCAAATCAAATCTTTGTGAGCCTCATCTTTTACTTTCTGCTTATTTATTTTATACAAGTGTTAGTTTAAGAAAAGTCGAGATGGGGTTTCGTTTTTGTTTTTGCAGACTATTCAACCCCCCTTCTAGCCAGCCCCAGCGGTATCAGAGCCAAGGCGCTTCAGGAGGACTAACCGCCGAACGAAGCAACGAAATAATGGTCGGACCAAGCATCTACCCGCCGAAGTTCGAAGGGGAATTCGCTAGCTGGAAAAAACGAATGCAGGTATTCTTTAAAACTGATTTTGATTTAATGTTAATTATGGAGTTCAGTTTTACAGCACCGAAAGGTAAGGAGAAATACCACTGGACGAAGAAGGAGCAGGCTGACTATGTGGCAAATGACAAATCAGAGTACCATATGCTAAGCTTCGTTCCGCCACAAGAAGTCAACCGAATCGGCAACTATGACTCCACGAAGGAACTTTGGGAAAAGTTTCTTGAGCTGTACGAAGGAATGTCTGTAGCAAAACTCGCAAAATGGGATTTACTCCGCAACCAGCTCATCAGCCCGTGACTTGGGGAAGATGAGACAGTTGCGCATCTGCACTCAAGGATAAAGGAAATCATCACCGGACTTTCGAATCTTGGAGAGACGGTAAGTAACCGAGATTCGCTAAGGTACATACTAAATTCCTTTCCTAGAAATTGAAAATGGGCGTCACTAGTAGATGCATTTTATATTTCAAAAGACTTAGAAAAAATTACATTAGAAGAATTTTTTTCCACATTTGAAGTGCACGAATCAAGATGTGTAGGTATGAAGGAGCCCAAGAACAACGTCTCCCTCAAAGCATCGAGAGACGAACCTGAGTCGGAGTCTTCTCTCGACGATAAGGAAATAGTAATGATGGTAAGACGATTCAAGAATCTTTGTAAGTCTAGAAAAACTAACCATCCGCAGGGTAAAAAGAAAAGGACCATCCGCTGCTACCCACTGCGACGAAGAAGGACACGTCAAGGACAACTGCCCCAAGCTAAGGAACAAGGACAAAGATAAAGGTAAGAAGCCTGTCCAAAAGCGCAAGGCATTAAAAGCGATGTGGGATGATACGTCGTCCGAATCGGAAGTCGAAGCCTTCTCCGGACTTGCACTAATGTCAAGTCATCAAGACGACGACTGCGAGTCAAGCTCTTCCGAAATGAGCATCGAGAGCATCGATGAAGGGGGGAGCCACGTCGGAAGATAGCAGTAGTCACTACAACAAAAACCCTCATAGACATCGGTTTTCCACCGATGTCTATTATATTTTCGACCGATGTCTATTACATTTTCGACCGATGTCTATGAAGGCGATGTAAAAGGTCTGCCATTTTAGACATCGGGTTAAAATCGGTGTAGTATCACTTAACGACATCGGGTGTAAAACCGATGTAATATTATATGTTAATAACTCCAGTTTTGACAGCGGTATACGACCGATGTAATATTAGTTAAGGACATCGGTTTTGCAGCGGTGGAAAACCGATGTAATATCAGTATTGTTTAACGACACAAATTTGATTTCCGAAATAGTGAAAAACCAATATTATCACCAAGCAAATCATAAAATTAAGTTAATATTATTAATTCACTAAGAAAATCACAAATAAAAATGCACCGATATATCTAAACACACCAAGTCAATATCCATATAACCAACACATAAATATTCTTCTTACAACATAAAAAGATAATAGATATTGTGCACATCAAGTCAATATCCACAAATTACACATAACTATTCTTCTTACAACATCAAAAGGTAATAGATAGTACACAAATATTCTTCTTACTGGTGCCAACGTTATCCTTCTTGCTTTGTGCAGAGATTTAACTAAATCTTCCCTAATAGTTTTATTTGTTAATAGACAACTCTCTTTATCTATTACTGGATGGGCACCTCTGCTTGTTTGATGTCCTGAGGGTGACAACTGATTGGTGATTCTTTGTAAAGGAGGTCTCCATCTTAAAGGAGCCACTGGAGGCTTTGGGAAGTTTGCAACATCCTTCATGGCTGTCCTCTCACCATTTAATTGTTTCTCCAGTTCTCTTACCTAAATAGAATAAAATAGTCAATATGGATATAAAGCAGTTTGTTGCTTACATAAGGGAAATTAAAGATGCTGTAAATTCTACTCAAATAGAGATTGAAAATGAGATAAGTAACTTTTTGCTGGTAATTTTTACTTGTTTCCTCAGCTTCTTTGATCTGCACATTTGAAATAATCTGTTATAAGACAACTTGTATTAGAACAATCTGCCAGCAATGTGTCCTATTCTTCTACAAAACAAAACTGTTATTGTCTTCTCAGAAAATGGGATAATATGAAAGAATACCAAAGAATTAACAAGAGATTAATAGAAGTGAACTGATAAGAGTTAAGACTACTGATTTACGAAGGAAAACATACTCATACAGTGGATCCAAATGCAGAAAAATAGGAATAAGCATTACAATAGAATTCTTACAAACACAGGAAAATAGGAACAATAATTAAAATTGAATTGTTAATCATATCAAAATGTCCAAACCAATTCAAGTTTATCTAGTACTGCATATAATATAAATAATCATTTAAGTAATCTTCATCATGAAATCTTTGTAAACATGAATTTCTTATAAGTAACATCATAATAGAAAAAGTTTTTCTGATAGGCTTTCAAGCTTAAAGCATAAAGCAAGCTGAACTCGCATGCACCTCTTGTATAAACAAGCATAACATAAATATTTATTTGGTACTAACATTATGCCTGATAGAAACAATATGCCGAAACAAGTTTGAATTTTGATGACATAAAGAGGCCCAATTCCAGCTCTGTCCAGTAGCAAAATGGAAGAGTAAAGGGAAAGGAGTACTTTGTTTATAAACTCCAAAGTTTCAAGTTACATAAAATCCTAATTCCCAGAAAAAGCAAAAAATCTAAAAGTTTGGTGGCATGATATGATTCATAGATCATGTTAGATGCAAAGAAATACATAGCAATTAATTAATTTTAATTTTAAGATTGCCATACCAATCAGGGATATCTTTGACTTCTACTGCAGTTTCTCAAATCCCATTTCCTATTGAGTCCAAATTTCATCCACACTACAATACTATCACCTATTTCCTGGCATCTATTAATTTCTGCCCCCTTGATTTTCCTCAAAGGACTGTGTAGGAATCCCATGACCAGCATGAGGAGACAAAGACATGTTCTGCATATGATCCTTAAACAGTCTACACTCAATCCTGATTGGAGAATAAAAGAAGGAAAACATATAAAACACAGTTTATGTTTTAAAGAATTCATAAGATGGTGATGTCTTAAAGTTTGATTGGTGCATCAGCAAGTTGGATAAAATATTTTAAAGTCTACAAACAGAAAAGCTAGAAACCTGGTCTGATCACTGTAGGATCAATAAATTAGAAGCAGCTTGACATCTACATTTGGCAAAGTCAAGAAGGCAATAACCACTGAAAAAAGAGATTAAATTAATTGAGAATCTTAACTTGTAAACAACCACATAGGACCACACTATATTGTAGGAGAGAGACTCACCTGCTGCCATAATATTTTTCCTTAATGGAGTCCATGCTGTAGTACGTTCAGAGGGGAAGCCCTTCATAGCAAGAAAAAGACATGAAGGATTAATAGGTTGCCCTGTTTTTAGTATAGCTTTCTTCAAACAAAATGAAAGCATAATAGCACACTAGCTCCAAATTGGAAAAGAAAAAGAAACATTTGTTTACACGGAGCCTATCAGAGCACTGGGCTCTATTGGGATCTAATGCAGTTGAGCAAATAGAACAGAACCAAAAAATATGCAGTAAAATGATAGAATTTTCTAAGTGAAGCTAGCTTAATTAGGAACTGACAGCGACCAAATAAATTATTTTGATGCAAAAAAGAAAGACAATATGCCAAAACATGTATCAGTGAAAGATTAATGTTGTCGATCAGAAAAACGAAGTCTTTAGATGAAGTCCCGGTAGGATTCATATAAATGATTGTTGCTGAAAGGAGGAATCTTCTGGTAACCAAAAGAGAGATTATAGCACGAGATTTGTTTCACTCTGCAAAATCACTATGATTAGCCACACAAATATAGTCGAAATCTAGAGAAAGCATCAGCTCGAACAACAACAAACCCTGAGCTTACACTGGACACCTCCAAAAGAGAAGAAACAGATCAAGAGGTGGGAACTTGTGGTCGGCACGAAAATGAGAGATCGAGAGGTGGACACCTCCAGAAGAGAAGAAATCAAACCCTATTCACCGACAGCAGCGAACAACACAATTTGCTCACCTTCTTCCTCGTCGGCTGCTGCCTCCGCCACCGCCGCCGCCGCCGTTGCCAGCGTTGGGCAATATCAAAGTCAGTCAAATTTGTGAAAATAGTTCTTCACTTGAAAAATGGTAAATCTATATAGTTAGCGTCACATAACACAGTGGCAGTATACAAGTACTACCAATCTACCATTAAGTATAAAAATTATAATATGAAATCCAAATCAACTGAACTGGTTAAAAATGTTAGAAATACAAGCTTAACCTTTTTTATCCCAATCAAATTAAGCCTATCATCATTGCCAATTGCAAGGACAGCCTCCACAACCATGTTTGCAAAAAACTCCTTCTCACCACCAATTAACTTTGAAGAAAGTGTAGTAACTGCACATTTAGCCAACAAGGATTTCTTCTCTTCAAGACTTTTTCCCTCTATGCTTACGGCAAGATCTTTAATTTTGTTGATGGCCTAGAAAACATGACATGTGATTTTCAGCAGTTGACATTTGCGCTCAATCACAAAACAGGTTAATTCTTACCAAAAAAAGATGCAGTCCGGTAACTTCGAATAAGATTTTGGGGATGAACTCCATCTTCAATAAAAGGTTTTGCCTCCTTTAGGAACTCACCATACAAAAGCACCACTGTTGTTGTCCCATCACCAACCTAAACCAGAATATGCAGGATTTAAGACATTCAGACACACCAAAAGCTGGCAGTTGAGCTAATATATTAACGTCTTTTTTAATACTCAAAATGGCATTGGCACATAATGTTGTGGATACATAGTGATCATTTTGTGCGAAGTGTCTCTTTCCCCATAAAGATATTTGTAACGAGTAAGAAACTTATCATTGTGCACTGTATCTAACCTAATTGATCAAATCTTTAGATTAGTTAAATTGTTTATCCCTGCTACTTCAACAAAACTTCAAAGCCAATTTTTAACATGGAAATCAAGTCATCCAATATTCATCAGGAGAAGAGAGTGCCTTTTCATGTTCTTAGGCCACGAGCTCATGAAAATTTTCAGCCTTTTCAATTTCTGTTCTCAGTTTTTAGAAAATAATTTTCTGAAAAATGTGAAAACTGATCTGCTGAAACTGATAATAGAAAGTTAAAATCGTGAGAAATTTTAACAATTTTAATGAAGATGGTTTGATTTTTCTATTTTACAATGCTACATGAGGAAAATTTGATGAAAATTCACAATTTTAATTTTTTGTTCGTCAGTTTTAGCAGAATAGTTTTCACATTTTTCTAAAAACTATTTTCTGTGGACTGAACAGATAACAAAACTGAAAAATGTGAAAAATTTCACGAGTCAAACAGGACTTCATGTTCTACAACCGATCCAGGCGGAAATTTCTTACCTCAGAGTCTTGAGACTTGGCGATGTCAACGAGAATCTTGGCGGCAGGATGGACAATATCAAGCAGCTTCATGATGGTGGCGCCATCATTGGATATGGTGGTATTCCCCTTATCATCGTAGATGAGTTTGTCCATTCCACGTGGACCCAGAGTCGTGCAAACCACGTCCGCCACGGCGGTGCAAGCATTGATGTTGCTCACAACCTGCGCCTTCCCCTGTGAGGTGTCCGTCCCTTCCTTCAACAGTATGATCTGGGGTTGCTGCAAACATTGCCGCCAAGAGATCCAAGGGGTTAATAATCACTAAGCCGCTTCCATAGTAAAACAAAATAGAATGTAAGAGGAAGAGAGACAAAGTTGGAATTTGATGGAGAGGGAGAGAGGAAAGAGGGCAGCGGTGAGGTTCCTGTAAACTTAGAATTTAGAAATAAAAAGTACGATTTGATCGTCTTCATCGGATCAGTAGAACTTAGTATCACCTTTCCCCCTAGTCGTCTTCATCTTATCTCCCTCCGCCGCTACTACTCTGAAACCCTAGAAAACAAGACCAACTCGTCACCTCTCCTTTCTCAAAATGCGAAGAAGGGTTCCTCTTCTTACATAAAGGGAGGAGGTGGAGGAGATGCGTCGTGAGTCAATCTTGATCGAGAGAGGAAGAGGCGTCAATCTAAGAAGGGGAAGAGGAAGATGAAGCTGAGAGAGATGGTTGGACGGCTTGCGGTGAGGAGGACGATGCGATATAGGTTTAGGTTTGGAGGGAAGAGTGAAGTGTTGCAAATTTCAGCTAAGTATGGGTGGGAAAAATAAATTATTTTATTTTATCATAGACACCGAGTTTTAAAAACCGTTGTTAAAATTGGTGTCTATTAACGAAAAAAAGGCGCTCATAGACATCGGCTTAAAAAACTGATGTCTATGAGCAAAAATTTGAGCTTATAGACACCGATTTTTGGAAAAACCGGTGTAAAATACTCAAAGACATTGGTTTTTGCTTAAAACCACTGTTGTTCCACCGATGTCTATTAGGATTTTTCTTGTAGTGAGTTCAGGGGGAGACACGGACAACAAGATCGACAAGGTAAGTCAGATACGATCTCTTCCTCCCGACAAATTGTTTAAGTTCGTTAAACTGTTAACAAAAGATTGCTACAAGTTAGAAAAAAAATTAAGAATTTAAAAATAATATTAGCTAAATCTTGTCCAATAAAAGAATTCGACAGAATCAAATTAGAAAATAAAAAATTAAAAGTAGAAAATGATAATTTAAAAGTACAAGTAAATAATTTGAAAAATCATGCATGCTCATCTAAGACCAATGTTAGAAAATTTAACAATTTAAATTGGTATTTTAGACATCATAAGGGACAAATTAGAAACATTTCAAAAAGATATGTCCCTAAGAAATTTTTAGTCAATCCAGTAGGCTGGAACCTATATTGGGTTCCAAAGTTCTGTCTGACTTGAACTTGAACTAATTAGATTTAGAGCTTTAGTGAGAAAATTAGACATTAAAATTTCTTTATGAGGCTTTGTCTAAGGAAGTGGTTGTTGCTCCAATAACCAAGAAGGCCTAGTGCCTCGCCATGATCTGGAAGCCAAAATATTGAAATAAAATATTTAATTAACTTTTTGATAAAGCATTAAGGTTGAAATTTAATAATGCTTTAAAAAGTTTTCTTAAACATTTTTTTTAATTTTTTTGACTTAGAATTTTTTTACGTAAAACTAAAATTGCATAAGTTAAAAGTTCTTCTGAAATTAGAAATTTATGCTTAAATCTTTACTTAGAAAATTTTTTAAAAATATGTTTGCAAAATTTCCTGAGTCAGATTTTTTTAAACTCTACTTAGACAATTTTCTTACTTAGAGTTTTTGCTTAGAAAGTTTTCTTACTTAAAGTTTTACTAAGAACATTTTTTTCCTTCGTTAAAATTATTGCAAAACTTTTCAAAGTTTCAAATTTTTTTCCCTTAGAGTTTTTCTTGGAATCTCAATTTTTATGTGATTAAAGGGGGAGAAGGGAAAGTATAAGTCTAGGGGGAGGTAGACCAAAATTTAAATTTTCTATCTGTTTTGCACTTTATTGCAGAATTAGTTAGTTTATCTTTATGTCTATTTTACCCTAGCTTAACTTGGGTTGCTCACATAAAAAAGGGAGAGATTGTTGGAACCCCAAGGTTGTTTTGGTGTGATCAACAAGTTAAGTTAGGTCCTGTGTGTTGTTAACTTTGTGTCTAAGTGTGCAGGAGCTTAGGAGCACAGGTAATCGAGCGAAAGACGCAACTAGTGAGAAGGACGACATACGGTGCGCCCGAGGGACGAGGCGCTGCGGAAGAGTACACCGGCGGATGAGAAGGAAGCGTGCGGTGGTTCCAAGGGATGAGAAGCCGGAGCGGAAGAATGCTCGGGGAGCAAGAGACACAGCTAGAGAGAAGGCCGGCACAAGGTGCGACTGAGGGATGAAGACTATGGATGAGTATGTTGCCGGACGAGAAGGAAGCACGCGACGATTCTGAGGAACGAGAAGCCAGAGCGGAAGCCTGCTCGAGAAGGTTGGAAGTTGGGTTCGGGTAAGCCCTATTCCGGATGGCAGAGATCACCCAAGCAAGTGGAGCCGGAGCGGAAGACCCGGACCAAGGCGAGCAACACCTGAGTGTTATGATTCTGCAAGTGCACGGATTCGTCGTCAGTAATATAAAAGATTGTCGAACCCACAAGGACTGGTTATAAGAACTAGTGATGACACACTTAGGATTAGCTACACTATTGATGGTTGTAAGTAATATAAGAAAAGAGATCGGAAAGCGAGGAATGAGAACTAGCAACGAGAGGAAAACAACCTGATTAATGAAGAGTTCTAGGAGTTCGGTTTCATTGTGGTGGTATTGATGTTTCTCATACTATCCTATACTCATTGTCCATCGACATGCATTCGCCGAAAGCTAAAGCAATTATCTTTGAGCACCAGACAAAGACAATCCCTACGAAATCCTGTTATGGTTAATCTCTATCACTAGGGCGCCTCGGTAGATCGCAAGGATACGACTCTTACTGATGTTATCAAGGATAGAATTAAGAAGTTAGGTTTGGTCTCTTACTTCCTTGCGAAGAAGTCACCTCTCCTTTCAAGGAAGTACCCTAGATGTCTGGGAATGGGTTACCCCTGTCACTAGGACCTCTCGGGTGTATGATCTAAGGTATTCCCTCTACGAGGTTGGCAATTCCTACACAATCAATCAACACGACAAAGAGATCGAGTAATCGAAACAAAGCAAGCAAAATCATCCAATGAATATAAACGTAATATGAGTTTTACATCAAAACCAATCCACAATTACTCCCTCATCCTAGAACAAAGACTCTACTCCATAGAAGCTAGAGAAGAACCCGAAAACATGGTGAATCTAAACATACAATCCTCAAAACGGAAGAGAGAAAGAAGAAGAATGCTTATCCAATGGCGATGAGTGATCTTCGGATCCAATCCTTTGCTTCTGGAGTTGAGGTGGTGATGGAAGGTCACTGGATCGATGTCCTAGATGGCGTGGAATGACACCAGAATGAATCTCCTCTTCACGGCTCACCTCCCGGTTCTCCCCTTCGGAAAAGGGGTTAAACCCCCTTTTATAGGCTAGGGCACGGTGCGACGGCACGACCGTGCAAGAGTGGCACGTCCGTGCCCTAACTGGGCTCTGGATGCGCTGCACGGCTGTGCCAATTGGCATGGCCGTGTGATGCTGGGGCTCGGTTCCTGGGGACACGACTGTGCAGGGTTGCACGACCGTGTGCTGCTTGGCCTCGGTTATGGGGTGCACAACCGTATAGGGTTGCATGGCCGTGTTCTGATCCGCCTCTGGTTTGGCCGCACGACCGTGCAAGGGTTGCACGACCATGCACATCTTCCCTTATGTTTGTCCACACGACCTTGCACGGCCATGCACATCTTCCCTTATGTTTGGCCACACGGTCCTGCAAGGTTTGCACGCCCGTGTTCTTTGGTTCGCTCTAGTGCGTCGACAAATGCTATTTTCGCTCCGAAAGTTGTCCCTGTCAACACAAAACCAAACAAAGAGTAGATATCCGTGTTGGTTGCTACTAGGAATATCGTACCGGTTCCCCTATACAAAAATTTTGTACAAGTCCTGAACCTTTCCTAACAACCTATTGTGTTATTTAGAAATTAAATTCAAAATCGCAAACAGAACTTAACATTATTGATTCCAAATTTAACTTATCTATTCTTAGAGGTTTAGACTTGGATCGCAAACGATACTTAACATTATAGATTCAAATCCACCCATGTTACAAATTCAATTAAATATTTATTTCAGAGATCGGCTCCTAGGTCATACATGGCGAGGCACTTGGCCTTCTTGGGTATGGGAACGTCCACCACTGCCTCGACAAAGTCTCTCAACAAAATTCAATATTTAATTTCCTTATAGTAACCCTAGGTTTAACCAAAAAGAACAATTGAATCACAAGATCGAAAAAAAACAAAAGAAACACAACTTCAAATCACAAATCCGAAAATCTAGAATCACTAGCCTCTTGTGTTTGGTATTTCAAAATCCATATAAAGAAAACTAGTATGATGCGGAATAGAATTACTAGTTATACCTTTCTTTGTAAGCAACAACCTCTTGATCTTCTATCGTATTCCTCTTCTTATCTCGGACGTTGTGTGGGCAACAATCTACCGAGATGAGAACCACCAAGACACCTTCCTTCTTGCAAGTTTCGGCCACCAACCTTCAAGTTCCAAGGGATGCTAGAACAAAGCCTCCTTTCTCTCCTTCTTCTCCTAGCAAGAACCGGCCACCACAAGAACTCCAAGAGAGGGATGCACCGGCCACTAAAGAAGAAGAGAAAAGGAAGAGTATAGGGTCGGCCACACCAAGGAAGAGAAGAGAGAAACAATAGAAGAGATGTTGTGTGGAGAGGCACCTCTACCCTCTCTTTTATATTCCTTGGTCTTGGAAAATAAGGAAATTTAATATTATTAAAATTCCCTTATTTTCCTTGCCATTGGTTAATAAGGAAAATTTAATTAAAAATTCCTTTTAACCCTTCTCATGGTCGACCCCTACAAGTGCTCTAAATAAGGCAAGTTTTAAACACAAAATTAAAACTTCCTTATTTGTTTACGGAAATAAAATTTCCTTCATGGTTGGTTATAAAAGGAAACTTTTATAAATTAAAATCTCTCTATTAAAACATGTGGATGATTATAAAAAGGAAAGTTTTCTCAAAATTAAAATCTTCCTTTCAATCTGCAAATAAGGAAAGATATCAAATCTTTTCTCTTAATCTTTTGTAGAAACTATAAAAGGAAAGATTTAATTTTAAAACTCTCTTTTAAAATTATGAGGATGGTTACATAAAAGGAAAGTTTTATAAAAATTAAAATCTTCCTTTTAACTAGAAATAAGGAAAGATATCAAAACTTTCTCTTAATCTTTTGTAGAAAACTATAAAATGAAATATTTAAATTTTAAACTCTCTTTTAAAACCATAGTTTCCACATAAGAAATTTTTTTTAAAAAATAAAATCCTTTTATTTTATATGGCCGACCACACCAAACTTGGGCTCCAAGCTATGGCCGTCCGCCCTACTTGGCTCAAGCCTTTGGCTTGGCCGACCCAAGCTTGGGCTCCAAGCTTGCTTGGTCGGCCACCTAAGGGTGGGTAGGAAGTGGGCATTTGGTGGATATAATTCTCTATAAATAAGAGGCTACGATAGAGACCGAGAGGAGGAATTGGTTTTGGTCTCCCGATGAAATTAAGCTTCCCATATTCGCCCCTAACACCCAACTTAATTTCATCAATAATAATTCTTACCACTAAAAAATTATTATTGAACTACCGCACCAATCCCAAATTACATTTTGGGCTCCTTCTTATCATGAGTAAGTTAATCTCCCTGTGTTTAAGATGTCGAATGTCCACTAATTAAATGAGTTACTGACAACTCAATTTAATTAATATCTTAGTCCAAGAGTAGTACCACTCAACCTTATCATCATGTCACACTAAGTCCACCTACAGGATTTACATGACAATCCTTATGAGCTTCTCTTATGGGCATTATCAACCTAGATTACTAGGACACAGTTTTATTCTATAATCAACAACACACACTATAAATAATATCATTTCCCAACTTATTGGGCCTCTTGATTTATCGAACTAAATCTCACCTATTGATAAGGCAAAGAAATAAATACTAGATATATGTGCTTGTTATTATATCAAGATTAAGAGCACACACTTCCACAATAACAAAGGTCTTATTCTTTTATTCAGTCAGTATAAAAAGAACTTACCTTAAATGGTCCTGCTCAATACACTCAGAGTGTACTAGTGTAATTTTATAGTTAAGATAAACTAATACCAAATTACACTACGACTATTCTAATGGTTTGTTCCTTTCCATCTTAGTCGTGAGCTACTGTTTATAATTTATAAGGAATTGATAACATGATCTTCTGTGTGTGACACCACACACCATGTTATCTACAATATAAATTAATTGAACAACTACACTTAGCATACAAATGTAGACATTTGACCAATGTGATTCTTTATTTCAAAATAAATGTTTACAAAAAGCTAGGCTTTTAGTATACGTATAAAAGAGTATATTTGATGAATATATGATAAAAGAGGCGATCATACAAAGGATACATACGTATAAAGTAAGCCAATGTTCGTAAAAGCATGCATAAACTATCATAATATTTATGCACATCACACCCCCAGATTGAATCTTTGCTTGTCCTCAAGCAAAACACTACAAAATATGTTCATGAGTGCCTGACAGTATTTCATAATCCCTAGTGCATTCGCCTAACTCTATCAACTAGTTTCATTGATAAACATGATTGTGAAGTTACCTAAGTATGACCTAGGCATAAGTTCTTTGTGCTCGGTGCAATAAGTAGCTCAAACTCTTCAAGTTTCAATTCTTCATCTTAGTTAAGTCGTCATACGATTGAGTTCCTAATGTTCCCGGTGATAGGCACTTACCTGCCACACACTTGGTTCGTTTTTCTTGAGTTACACAAGGTCTTAAAGGATACTTCTCGGAATCAAGAGAAACATAACATTCATTTCCCCAGTAACCTAACTCTGTCTCAAAGGGGTGAATTGTTAGTTTCCACTCACGACAACTATTTTTTATCCCTTATTATATATATATATATATATATATATATATATATATATATATATATATATATATATATATATATATATATATATATATATATATATATTGGGTGTTGTGTAGCACTAATCACATATACGGGATGCATATGTTGGGATTAAGATTTTTCCAAATGAGCTTTCATGATCCGAGGTTGTCTAGTAACCAAAATGTAAATAAGAAATCCCCATGGAAACACAAGTACTAACCAATTCGGATGAATCATAACTGTTCCAAAAATATTTCTACTATTCAAGCTTAAGTACTTATGTGTAGTGTAAATAATATCCTTAAGGTTAGGCTAAAACTTATACCAAACTCCGTACAATACTTAGCTTATTTCATGCTACTAGAGATAGAGAAAGGAGATACACCAAACATACTAATACTATCTTGACAACTCATAAACTAAGAAAATGCTAATCATTTTGCTATCGGACAAGTAGCAGAAAAAGTAGAAGGTTTGATGTTCTCAAATATGCCTCAAAACCAGAAATGCGAATAAACAACGCAAAGTGCAAATGAGAATGCAAATAAAAACATGGAACTAAAAAAATACAGATAAACAAAACAGACTACAAATATGCAAAGCAGAAAGAAAATGCAAAAAGAAAAGAAAACATAAAAACTCGACTAAGGTTGTGTAGATAGACACAACATGTAACACCCCACCCTCCTTACTACTGGAATGTGAGGGCGGAGCGCTACTGGACTACTAACTTTACTTAATTAGAGTTGTTCACATGTAAAGATCAATACATAAACTCTAAAAAACTCAAAACATACAATTAACTAGCAGCGGAAGACTAAATGACTCATCTAATACATTCTACTCAACTCTTTGTTAATAAATTCTTATGCTAAATCCCAAGGCTTCTATAGTCCAGGCATCACACATCCATCCGCATCTCCTTGTCGCCTTCCTTTACTATAGCTTTTCCTTTCCTTTATCTGCAGTAAGAGGAAATGCATCTATAAGCAAAATTGCTTAGTAAGCGCTATCTAACTCACAAAACTCGAGTATGCATGTAAGCTGAAAGAAATCTAGAAACTGAATGCTCATCTAATAGCAAATGAAACATAGTATACTGAAATACTAAACATGTAAGCAAATCTAAACAACATGTCAGTATATAAGAAAGCTAAACTTGCTGAATTTTAAACTTATGTGAAGCTTATTTCTTTTGTTTGAAAACTTATACTTTAATACTTCAAAATAATAATCAACTTTCTTCTTGGGCCCAGGCGTAGTACCATCTTATGCGCGTTCCCTAATAGGTTGGGGTAGCGAGCCACCAATCATAAAAGAGCAGACCTCGGTCTACCACCTTTGCGCATCCCTAACTAGACCCGAGATAGCTGGTCCCGAATCTAGTAGGGTTTACTAGGTTATCTAAACCTAGGGACGACTATGGGAGCCCAGCCCAAGGACAACTGAGAGTCCAGTACAGTACCACTGATAAAAGTAAAATACTTGTTATATTTTAATACTTCTAATATATAATGCCTCGGCATTTTAACGAGCACCTTGTGTGCCAAAATCCCTAAAGTCTTGACTTTGGGATCTACTTAAGGCCTTGGACTTTTTCTTTCTTTTCTTTATCTTTCTTATACTTGTTAATACTTCTAATAAAAGAATGCTTCTTTAAAAACTAAAATGTTTAAACAAATTCTAACTTTGAAATGCATAAACAAAAATCTGCATACTATGCTAATCAAAATTTGCATACTATTCTAATCTAAGATTTGCATTCTATGCTTAACACTATCTGCATACTAAAATTCTGCATATTCAACTTAACCAAATTCTGCATATAATCTTTTTAAAAACCTGCATTATAATGAGTTCTAAACTGCACTAAAATCTTTAAAAATCTGCACCATAAGCTCTTAAGAAATCTGCACTACAAGCTCTAAAGAAATCTGCTCTAAAGAAATCTGCATTTTAAGCTCTAAGAAATCTGCACTACAAGCTTAATTAAAATCTGCACTATAAGCTTACATAAAAATCTGCACTATAAGCTTGATTGAAATCTGCACTATAGGCTTAATTAAAATCTGCACCTATAAACTTAATTAAAATCTACACTATAAGCTTAATTAAAAATCTGCACTATAAGCTTAATTAAAATTTACACTATAGGCTTAATTAAAATATGCACTATAAGCTTACATAAAAATCTGCATTATAAGTTTAATTAAAATCTGCACTATAGGCTTAATTAAAAATCTGTACTATAAGCTTAATTAAAATCTGCAATATAAGCTCTACATAAAAATCTGCATTATAAGCTTAATTAAAATCTGCGCTATAGGCTTAAATAAAAATCTGCACTATAAGTGCTTAATTAAAATATGTAATATAAGCTCTACATAAAAATCTGCATTATAAGCTTAATTAAAATCTGCACTATAGACTTAATTAAAAATCTGCACTATAAGCGCTTCTTATGCTTCGAATTCAAGAAGAACAAAGGTCCAAAACTACTCCTATTGCAGGTGAGAAGCACTTACCTTGATTCTTGGACTCACAACCGAACAAAAAGGGCTTCTAGGACCTTGGCCGACCGCCAGAGATGATGCCCTAACTCCCTTTCGTTTTCTGCCTGAGCTCCGCCATCGTACGCAGAAGAGAAGGAGAGAATGGTTTAAGTCCCGGGAAAACAGAACATCAACTTATCCCTTTTTATAACTTAATATTCTGTTAACTCCTTAAATAAATTCGCTATCTTTTCTAAACAGACAAATCAAACATCAACTTATCCCTTTTATAATCCAATATTCTGCTAACTATCTTAAATAAATTCGCTACCTTTTCTAAACAGACAAATCCAAGATCAACTTATCCCTTTTATAATCCAATATTCTGTTAACTATCTTAAATAAATTCGCTACCTTTTCTAAATAGAAAAATCCGTTTGCCCACCTGGTCAGGCGGGTTTTGACCGAGTCAAAGGTCGTGGGTTCAATTCTCGGCTTGGACATTTTTTTGTCGAAACTTCCTTCGTTTAGTAAAAATACCAAACGACCTCCAAATATTACATAAAAATAATCTAAAAATCTCTAGAATATTTCTAAAATATTTCTAAATATTTTTAAGAACTTTTAGAACTCCTAATGAGGAAAATTAGGTCGTTACAATCCTCCATACCTTATAAAAAGTTCGTCCTCGA
Organism: Zingiber officinale; assembly: GCF_018446385.1. Taxonomy (NCBI): domain Eukaryota; kingdom Viridiplantae; phylum Streptophyta; class Magnoliopsida; order Zingiberales; family Zingiberaceae; genus Zingiber; species Zingiber officinale. Next base: position 96,437,888 of record NC_055994.1, on the reverse strand, counting down.
ACTTAGAATAATTCTATAGCATGTTCTCTACCTTGTATATGCATTAGTTAGCGTCCATAATCTAATGTACTAAGGAAAACCACATCAAAGGTATCTTAGGACCTCCTAACCTACTTTCAATGAACATAAGCATAAGCAGTGATATAAGCATGACAACATAAACGTAAGCATGATAGATGAACTAAACATAATGATAGACTCGATCACAAGCATGTCCATATGCATAGGCAAGAACATAACATGAACATAACGTGGACCTAAACATAAACATAAATATTAATATAACATGACTTGAACATACTTGCATGCATACTTATAAACATACTATTGTGGTGGCCTAGTTGCACTTAGTAGTACCGTAACATAAGTTGTTGATCAGACAACTACCCTACCGCTAGGTTGGTAGGGGTCCGAACTTAGGACCGGAGTTCCCCTTTATTCTAGCGCGCTCACCGGGCTTAGGTCCCCGGATCATACCACCATCCCAGAACATATCTTGTTTGATTCTGGCACGCTCACTGGGCTTAGGTCCCCAGATCATACCACCATCCCAGAACATATCTTGTTTGATTCTGGCATGCTCACCGGGCTTAGGTCCCCGTATCATACCACCATCCCAGAACACATCTTGTTATATAAAAGAAACTAAGCAGAATTCTTAACTTTATAAGCACTTCTAAACATCTCCCTATTCTGTACATATAATCTAATACTTCTAAGGATTTCTCTTTACTGTAAAGAATAAAGAAAAGCATACTAAAAATTAAATACTTTCTTACTTGAAGACGGCAAGGTTGGTGCTGATGTGTGATGTTGGAGAATAGGAACTGCTCTGATACCAACTTGTAACACCCCACCCTTCTCACTACTGGACTGTGAGGGCGGAGTGCTACTGGACTACTAACTTTACTTAATTAGAGTTGTTCACATGTAAAGATCAATACATAAACTCTAAAAAACTCAAAACATACAATTAACTAGCAATGGAAGACTAAATGACTCATCTAATACATTCTACTCAACTCTTTGTTAATAAATTCTTATGCTAAATCCCAAGGCTTCTATAGTCTAGGCATCACACATCCATCCGCACCTCCTTGTCGTCTTCCTTTACTATAGTTTTTCCTTTCCTTTATCTGCAGTAAGAGGAAATGCATCTATAAGCAAAATTACTTAGTAAGCACTATCTAACTTACAAAACTCGAGTATGCATGTAAGTTGAAAGAAATCTAGAAACTAAATTCTCATCTAATAGCAAATGAAACATAGTATACTGAAATAGTAAACATGTAGGCAAATCTAAACAACATGTCAGTATATAAGAAAGCTAAACTTGCTGAATTTTAAACTTATGTGAAGCTTATTTCTTTTGTTTGAAAACTTATACTTTAATACTTCAAAATAATAATCAACTTTCTTCTTGGGCCCGACAACTGTACTTGCTATGCGCGCATCCCTAACTAGACCAGAGATAGCTGGTCCCGAATCTAGTAGGGTTTACTATTGTAACGACCCGACCCATTTGGCGGCCCATTTGGCGACCCTTTGGTCGTCAACCGTCGACCGTCGGTCGTGCCTTTACTACTAGGTTATCAAAACCCAAGGACAACTGAGAGTCCAGCACAGTGCCACTGATAAAAGTAAAATACTTGTTATCTTTTAATACTTCTAATATATAATGCCTCGGCATTTTAACGAGCACCTTGTGTGCCAAAATCCCTAAAGTCTTGACTTTGGGATCTACTTAAGGCCTTGGCCTTTTTCTTTCTTTTCTTTATCTTTCTTATACTTGTTAATACTTCTAATAAAAGAATGCTTCTTTAAAAACTAAAATGTTTAAACAAATTCTAACTTTGAAATGCATAAACAAAAATCTGCATACTATGCTAATCAAAATTCTGCATACTATTCTAATCAAGATTCTGCATTCTATGCTACACTATTTCTGCATACTATGCAAACATAAATTCTGCACTATAATATTTAACCAAACTGCACTATAATCTTTTTCTTTAAAAACTGTATTATAAGTTCCACAAAAAATCTGCACTATAAACTTTAAAGAAATCTGCACCATAAGCTCTTAAGAAATCTGCACTACAAGCTCTAAAGAAATCTGCTCTAAAGAAATCTGCATTTTAAGCTCTAAGAAATCTGCACTACAAGCTTAATTAAAATCTGCACTATAAGCTTACATAAAAATCTGCACTATAAGCTTGATTGAAATCTGCACTATAGGCTTAATTAAAATCTGCACCTATAAACTTAATTAAAATCTGTACTATAAGCTTAATTAAAAATCTCCACTATAAGCTTAATTAAAATTTGCACTATAGGCTTAATTAAAATATGCACTATAAGCGTACATAAAAATCTGCATTATAAGTTGATCCTGTCTGAGAAGCTGGACACGACGGAGATCCGGAAGAAGGAAACCCACCGTGCTGATGAAGAATGATGTCCGCAGAATACCGATCCGAGAAATCCAAAGCGGACCGGGAAAAAAGAGAGTCACCGGAGGTTTTCCTCGTACGAAGACCCGATGACGAAGAAGAAAGCCAAATCTGAAGAGACGAAACCCAGATCCGAAGCTTCCAAGACTTCCTGCGCACAAGAGACCAACCAACACTATCGTCAGTGACCTAAGACCGGGGTGGGAATCCCTGGCTAGGCCCTCCGACGCTCAAGTTAGTGATCTCTCTCAGCGTGGAAGAAAGAAGAAGGAGATGAACAGTAGTTGAAAATTAGGGTTCTCAAGATGCGTGATGATGTGAACTCCCCTAGCCAACAGAGAGGATTCCCCTTTTTATACCACTTCATATAACCTCCGTAGTCATGAAGTGGACCCCGGTTTGTTAGAGTTTGTTATGAGATGACGTCAGCTTTGTACTTGTGGCAGATGATTTTTAAAGAATCTTTTTTGTACCCCAGATGTACCTTCTTTGTCGTTTAGCACCTGCAAAATAATCTAACAACACATTTCCCACCAAAGAAATATATATAACACCTGTCCTAGAGTTATGTATTGCAGATATCGATTAATTATCTTATTTGAAATATTTACCCCTATCCTACTTCACGAGTTTCTTTAAAGTATTTCTGTTATTTCTCCTTTGAGGTATATGCCAATTAATACGAACCTTCCACCTGGAAAGTATATTTCGGTCAATATAAATCTATCTCCGCTTGGAGGTATATCCCAGCTGATATTAGCCTATCTCCTTTGAGGTATATATTAATTAAGGCGAATCTTACTTTTGGGAAGTATGTTTTGGCCAATATAAACCTAACTCCCCCTGGGAGGTATGCCCCGGCTGATATAAACCTAACTCCCCTTGGGAGGTATGTTTCGGCCGATATAAACCTAACTTCCCCTGGGAGGTATGTCCCGGCCGATATTAGCCTACCTCCTTTGAGGTATATGTCAATTAATGCGAATCTTACTCTTGGGAAGTATGTTTCGGCCAATATAAACCTAACTCCCCCTGGGAGGTATGTCCCGGCCGATATAAACCTAACTCCCCTTGGGAGGTATGTTTCGGCCGATATAAACCTAACTTCCCCTGGGAGGTATGTCCCAGCCGATATTAGCCTATTTCCTTTGAGGTATATGTCAATTAAGGCGAATCTTACTTTTGGGAAGTATGTTTCGGCCAATATAAACCTAACTCCCCTTGGGAGGTATGTTCCGGCCGATATAAACCTAACTCCCCTTGGGAGGTATGTTTCGGCCGATATAAACCTAACTTCCCCTGGGAGGTATGTCCCAGCCGATATTAGCCTATTTCCTTTGAGGTATATGTCAATTAAGGCGAATCTTACTTTTGGGAGGTATGTCCCGACCGATATAAACCTAACTCCCCTTGGGAGGTATGTTTCAGCCGATATAAACCTAACTTCCCCTGGGAGGTATGTCCCGGCCGATATTAGCCTACCTCCTTTGAGGTATATGTCAATTAAGGTGAATCTTACTTTTGGGAAGTATGTTTCGGCCAATATAAACCTAACTCCCCTTGGGAGGTATGTCTCGACCGATATAAACCTAACTCCCCTTGGGAGGTATGTTTCGGCCGATATAAACCTAACTTCCCCTAGGAGGTATGTCCCGGCCGATATTAACCTACCTCCTTTGTGGTATATAGATCTTCCTCTTGGGAAGCATATTTTCGGTTGATATATACTTATCCCCTATTGAGGTATGTCCCGACCGATATTATTCTATCTCCTTAGGTTTATTACTTCCTTTCTTTTCTTTATCGAGGACCCACAAAACCTAACCCATATCACTAGCCTTCCCTTCAAGTCTAGTCGAAGGAGGTGTAGACGACTGACTAGACATAAGTCTGGTTTTGTCTTTTTCTACCCGTGACTCTGCTCCAGATATTGAAATGACCTCACAGATTTTGTGTACAACTGTCTCATTAAGTCAAGTATAGTGATCCTGTAAGCCTTTTAAGCCTTTAAATAGGGCTACAATTTTCTCTTCGTCCACCACCCATCTCAGTTCTTTTCCTTCCTTGTCTCCTTCCACTACCAAAGTTATGGTCTCAAATCCTCCTCTTTGGGGGCGATTTTTGTTGGACAAGGTGAAATCTATATATGAGTTTATTGGGATTTTGGCTCCGGCTACCTCTAAGGTTCAAGGGATTGTCTTAAGAGATGAAGCTTCACAATTCATACTTTTCATCCAAAGATGCCGATGCTCTGAAGGACTCAAGAAACTTCAGAGAGATTTTTGCTACTCATAGAGGGGCAGCCAAATGACCCATGGGTGTTGTGTGAAGGGCACAGCACATGCTACCCTTGGGCTATGCTTGGTTGCTCCACTTGCAGAGCTCTAGGGCTTGAGAGGGGAAGTTGTTTTTACATTTACTTTTCCATCATGGTCTGTATGGACCTTTCTCGTTCCCCCTGCCCTTGAGTTTTTCTACTTTGTTGCTTTCTTCGTCCCAGGCAGAATATTGTCACTTATGTGCCTTGACAAGCCTGGGCGAGGTAAAATTTTTCTATCTCTGCTCCATGGTAAGTTTGGATCCAGTGGGATTAAAATTTTCTAAGCGTTTCAAGAGCTGGTGTTTGTAAACTTTGTTATCTATCTGAGGCTTATTGTTCTGAGGAAAAATGTAATGTTATGTACTTGATCAGATTCTAAGTGTAACAACAAACTCTTATATTGAATTAAATGATTCTATGGAGTCCTTCTGTAATTTACCAGAATAAATGTGATGTTGTATTCATTACCTCTTTGCGTGTCATTTATCATGACTAAGGTTATCCTAACTGTTGGCATACTTCTATATCATGGCTAATATTATGCCAGCCAACATTGTTTCTTTGATTGACATCAATATTATACCTACTTAGCATAAGCAAAGTCATATCGGCTAATATAAAATTATTTTGATCAATATTAGTTTGTATTTCATAAGAACGTTAATTCAAAATCTGTCATTCGCCTAAACCTCCATCCTTAAATGTTTTTGTCCTTAGCTTGGACTTTAGTCAAGAAAATCAGTCCTTTTCACTTTATCATGTCCAGTTAATCACGTCTTCTTTCGAAGCTTTCTAGCTGGTGATTGACTCTTCTTAGGGGTGAGAGAACGTTAGAAGCGTGCTCCGAGATGCTACCAACCCCAGCGCGATCCAGCCCATCACATCCGATATAAATGTTTTTATGATGGTATGACACACACTTTTTCTGACCGCCACGTCACGTGGGCCTCTAGCCTTTTTCTTGCGATTCTCATCGTCTGTTGAGATAAAAAAGGTTTTGATCTGACGATGGTCGTGTGCTTTTCAAACCCTAAACCCTTCGTCTCCTTTTAAACTTTGTCCCTTCTGTTCTTTTCTCTAGAGTTCTTTTCTTGTTGCAGTCTTCAACCAAACCTCGGGCTCACCATTTCTCGGCGATCTTCTTTTTTGTCTTCAGTAAGTAGTCTATTGTTTCATTAGCCTATACTTTTAACCATGGCTGAGGAAGCAATTGCCCCGTGGTACGTCCATATGTCTTCTTCCTTTGATAAAAATGCGAGGCTAGCTATCCGTCGTCAGTATAAAATTCCCCGAGAGTATGGCATCATAATCCCCACACCAGATGATCGTCCTCATCGTCCTCCTGTTAATTGCGTAACCTTTTTCAGGGACCAGTTGATAGGGGGCTTAAGGTTTCCTATCCCTCCTTTCTTGATTGAAATAAGCCAGTATTTTGATATTCCTTTACAACAATTTTCCCCCAACGCCTTCCGTTATCTGTGTGGTACTTACATGCTTTTTCGTATGCGGGATATTCCTCCTACTCCTCAAAATTTTTTCATGTTTTCTTATCCCAAATGTTCAGAACCGGGTGTTTTCTTGTTTCATTCACGGACTAAAATGGTTCTTTTTGAGGGTATGCCCTCGTCTCTCAAAGCCTGGAAATCCCGCTTTTTCTTCTTAAAGTTTCCAGGACCCATTTCTTGGTCTCATGCTTGGAAATCTTTCTTGCCCCCTTGCCTGACGTCAAGGGGTTTCATCTTCATCCTTCTTTCCCTATCTATTGTGAGAAATTGTTAAATCATCGACTTTCTATTCTTAAGTGGCTACGGATTGATCTCCTATACTTGTTTGGCTTAAGCCCTGTCAGACCTGATACTCGAGTTCCTTTAGGTAACACCTTATTTCTTTCTTCTTATTTTTAACTAACTAAACTATTTTTCTTCTCTATGTAGTGGATAGCTTCTATGATGCTTTGATTGATGAAGAATTATGTCTGGAAGAGGATGTTATTCGTGCCAAAGAAGCCGAACTTCTGGCTGCTATGGTTCTTCCCCCTCCAATTGAAGAATCAGTTCCTGTAGCTGAAGTACCCAGTTCTTTGGGCGCTCTTGAAGTTCTTGAAGCTCCTAGAGATCCTTCTGCAGAGATCCTTGCTAATCCTTTACTCGTTGTTACTTCACCAGCGGCTGCTGCTATCTCCTCATCTGCCCCTCTTCCTCTCATTGAGCTCACGTCTCCTGATAGCTCTGGTAAATCGATAACTGAACTTTCTAAGGGTAAACGCCCAGGGCGCAAACTTACCAGAGCTCCTCCATCAAAAAGGAAGCTCATCCTCCCTTCTAACGAGCTAGTTTCTGAAGGTTTTGCTTCAGCTGACCTTCCTTCTGATGAGCCGACGCTGGTGGAACTCTATCCTTCCCTGAGTTTTCCTGCCTCACCTTTCGCTAATGCCAGTGCTTCTGGCGATGTATCTTTCACTTTTCCCCTATCTATCCCAACTTCTGGGTCTCTACCTTCCTCACCTTCTTCTTATTTAGTCTTTGCTCCTCCATCTATTCCTACTTCCTCCTTTTCTACTAGTTCTTCTACTATTCCTGTTCTCCCCATACTTCTAGGAGGTTCCTTTGCTGGCGCTTGGGATGAAATTTGTCCCCCTTTAGAAGAGCTCTCTATTCCTGAGACAATTGATCGCTTCTCTCATAAGGAGAATCAGGTGTGCTTATTAATGCCTATTTTCTATTTCTCAACTATTATCTTATGGCGGTTTTATTATACTTCCAGCGATGGATAGAAAATATGGATTTTTCTCGACTGCTGCACAACTTATACACGGAGAATAAGAGGTTGAAGTCTGAAAATGACAAGCTAAAACAAGAGGTTGCTGAGCTATCTTCTGTTGCATTTTCTACTGTCGCCAAGAAACAACTCGAAGCACAAATTGAAAGTCTTCAGACAAAATTTAAATCGGTTATAGACCTTAATCAAGAATTGACTTCCAAACTTGGCGAACTAAAGGATAATTATGAAGCAGAATTAACTGAAAAACTCAAAGCCCTACAGCTGAAGGAAGATGAAATAACTTCCTTGAACACCTCCCTTAGCTCAGTCAAGACCGAGGTTTCTGCAAAAGAAGCTGAATTGAAGACTTCTCAAATGGCTTTGGTGGTTTATAAGGGTGACGAAGATGTTCGTTACAGGGAGCGGGCCACTGCCATGATCGAGTCTCCTGAATTCAACAGGCTGATCGTGAAGTCTATCTTGTCAGCCTTTACTGCAGGAGCGAAAGAGGCGGTCCACTAGTTACAAGAGGAGAACTACTTAGCTCGTGTCCCTCCTCCTAATTTCCTAAACCGTCGCAGACTTATTGAGAACAAACCCCCTGATCTATATCCTAAGCTGACTTTGACTTAAATTCAAATTCCTGTAAAGAGGAGGGCAGAAACTCTGTAATGACGATCTCACGTAACGCTGATTATTTTCTTTTTGTTGTTAATTTTACTCTTTCTTATGATAGTTATCTGTTTTATATAAATGTGTCCAATGTTGCTCGGTTGGTCACCATACAACCTTTCCCAACAGGTTGTAACGTCTTAGATCATTTCCTTATGACCGGACGATATATATCAAGATTGATAAATATCGCCCGATATTCCATAGCGTAGTTATGTCTCGTCCGATTTGACACATCTCTATCATGATGTCCTTAATATTGGTCGATTTATTTTACTCGACCGGTTTACCCCTATGTTTTCATATGTCCTTTTCACGTATTAATCGAGTCTCATGGGGTTTTATTATAGTGTATATTATTTGATTCATTATGATAAACTTTTGGTCGACATACTAGCTTGCTCTTTGTATCGGCCGATCCATCAGGACCACCCGTTTCATATTTACAGACCGTATCCAGTAATCTCTAACTAAGTCCTGCCTACTACCTTGCGCTTAACTTCTCCTATAACCTGAACCTATAATTACTGAATTAATTTTTCTTTATACCCACCAAGCTTTCTCAAGAATTGTTTCTAAGGAAACTTCGCACATTTTTCGAGGAAGATTACCCAACCTTACCTCTTTCTTTTGATTTTATTCTTTAATATTATTATTCATTTATAACGATTGGAATTCTAAGTACCTTTTACTTTCCTTCTTCCTTTTGCTGTTTCTGTTTGGGGGTTTTAGCACAAGGCCAGAAGAAAAACAAAGGGTTTACGAAGTTTTTCTTCCGCTCTCCTCCATCTTTTTTCCTCTTCCTTGATTCCTCTTTCATTTTACCGTCGCTCTATGGCGGCTTCTCCTCCCGCATGGGTTCTCTCGTGTGTTTCTAACCTTATAGATACAGAAGAAGTGGACTTGCAGGCGACCTATGGTTTTCCTTCTTATATAATCCGTCCTGCTCCTCATGAGGGTCCGCATCTTCCTCTTTTAGGGTGTATATCCATCTTCCGAGACCAAGTCCTACAAGGTTTTCGCTTTCCTCTTCACCCTTTTTTCTGTAATATCAGCCGTTATTTTAATATCCCACTCAACCAGTTTGTCCCTCAATCCTTCTCCATTCTTATGGGTTTTATTGGGGTATCAAAACTGTTAGATTTCCCCTTGTCTCCACGTCTTTTTCACCACTTCTTCATTCCTCGTCAAGTGGATGTTGGTGTTTTTAAATTTCAATCTCATCCCAAGGCTATTTTGTTCAACCGCATTCCTCCTCAGGGGGAATGGTATCACAAATTTTTCTATATGCGCCTCCTTTCTCCCCCTCCATTTCCTATCCAATGGATACATGACTTACCTCCACTTCCTAGCACCCATGATCTTCTTGACGATCCCTTTGTTGCTTCTGCTATATCTAAACTGAGGGGAGCAAAATTCAGCTTGCCGCATCTAATTGTGGAGGGTTTAATGTTTCCTTTTGGAATAGGCAAGATTGACACCCCTTTAGATGGATCTTTTGGTATGTATAAACATCTCGATCCATATTTACTGATTAATACATCTCTTTTATAGTGATATTAAATTTCTGTATTTCAGCTGATGTTCTTCTTCCAGCCTTCATGTACAAGAATCCTGTCATGACCAAGTCTTTTGTAAATAATCTTGGAGAAGAATGGTTACGCGACCGCCGATCGAATCCTACTTTTTCTACCTTGGGTTTACTGTCTGAAGAAGAACGACGGGCAGAGGCGGTCACACTCATGGAAGAGGAAGAAGAAGAGCCTTTTGTTACCTTGATTAAAAAGCCAAATCTTACTGAGGCTTCTCCCTTTAGTGATTTCTTTGGCACTTTTGTGCAAGCTCCTCTTGTCCCGGCGCCTATTTCTCTCGAGAGAGGTAAGGCACCGATAACTCCAACCCATATTATCTCTAATCCTGCTCTTAGGATGATGAGACCCGGTCTACTTATCCCTTCTTCTTCTATTATTTCAGCTCCTCCTGCTTCTGCTTCTGAGATGACCGTTATCCCTCCTGTGTCCTTTGCATCCTTGGCATTAGCCTTAACTCCCTTGGGTTCTAGGCCTCGAGCAAAACAGACACCTTGCCGGAGATCTTCTCCAAGTGTCAGTCCTTCAGCCGTTAGTGTTCCCGCAACTGCTACAGTTCCTCCTACACTGTCACCTTCTATTCCATCTAGTTCTCCCTCTGCATCTCTTGTTTCTACTATCCCTTTCCCTTCTATTGCCTCCTCTTCTTCTTCGCCTCCTGCTTCCTCCCTTCCCCGTCCTTTATTTAAACAGGCTACAGGTTTATCTTCTCAATTAGGACAACCCTCTAGTCCGTCTAGCTATGGTTCTCTGCAACTACAAGGTCTATTAGCCGAATCTTGGATGCAAGGTTACGAACAACTAAGAGGCCTTAGTCTTCCACATCAAGCTGATCGCCATAGTCGTCAGGCAATGGCTGTAAGTATTTCTAGTTATATGTTATCAACTTTGTACCTTCATCTTTAACTTACATCACCCTTTTGTTTAGTTTCTTGCCTCAAGTCTACATATCGACCAGCTACTTACAGCTAAGGACCATGAGAACAATAAATTAAAAGCTCAACTGGAGACGTTGAAGGCTACTTCACCTTCTTCCAACAGCGATATGGCTCAGTTGCAAGAGAAAGTGGCCTCCCAAAATCAACAGTTAGGGACCTTGAAATAAGAATTGGAGGAGTGTCAGCAATTATTGAAAGATAAAGAGCTTGCCAGAAGAACTTTAGAATTACAGGTGGATCGGCTATATTCTGGTCTTCGATTAGAGATTGCTTTAAAAGAAAAGGCTCTCTCAGATGCTTCCCAAAAAAATCTTATTTTAGAGAAAGTAGAGAAGCTTCATAATGCCTGTCTTTCTGACCAAGCTCAGGACTTAGCCTCTCATGATTTCATTCTCCTACAGGAACAAGAGCAGAGGAAAGCTCAAGATGTTGAATTATCACTGCTCCAGAAGGAATTGGAATAGCTTAAATCAGAAAAGGATGTTTTGAAAGAACAAAACACAAAACTGCAAGCTGATTTCCAAAGTTATAAGGAGCAAGAAAAGAGTCGGTGGGAAGAGTGGCGGCAGGCTTATTTAAAGTCTTCAGCATTTGCTTAAGAATTTGTCCGCAGGATAGTGGGTGCTCTGAATCATTCCGTATCGGGAGTTCTTCAACAATTAAGAGAGGGTGGTTATCTACCCAAGGAACCTCCCCTTTCTTTCATAAATCGTCGCAGGCTTAACGAAGAACTGCCCGCAGATTTGAAAGGTCCTTTTCCGAATGTTTAAGGAGATTATTCATAAAAGACTTGTAATATAAGAACTGATAATGAAAAGAAGTGCAATTAAAGCTTGGTAATTAAGAACTTGCAGTATATAAGAAATTTTTGATACTTACTTGCTTCTTTATTATGCTGGTTTGAGAATACCCCTTCTGAAATGCTTTTGAGTATTAAGTATAAATTTTATTCGAGAATTCCTTGCTCATCTCGTGAAGTTAAGCCTTGTTATGATGAATCCTTCTGCAGACAACATCTGGTGTACCTCATAATTCCAAAAGAATGCATAATTTCAATTGATTTCTAGATAAAGAATTGTATAAAATTCCTGAGTTCCGAGCTGAATATATTACTCCAGATGATTTTTAAATAAAGACTTCCAGATGGATATACTTCCAAATGAATACTGTATCATATGCATAGCATTCCTTTTTGAATCCTGGCTTTATGTCCGTATAACCCCAGTCGATTAGGCTTTGAAATTATAAGATTTCTCCCTCAATTATGTTCTGTGATGGTTTAGAGTCTCCGGTCCTTCCCATGAACACCCGTCCGAGTTACTTCATGCGTTTTCCCGATCGACTTATGTTTCTATGATGGTTTAGAGTCTCCGGTTCCTCCCATGAAGACCCGCCCGAGTTACTTCATGGGATTTCCCGATCGACTTATGTTATGTGAAGGTTTAGAGTCTCCGGTTCCTCCCATGAAGACCCGTCCGAGTTATTTCATGGGATTCCCGATCGACTGATGTTCTGTGGTGGTTTAGAGTCTCCGGTTCCTCCCATGAAGACCCGTCTGAGTTATTTCATGGGATTTCCCGATCGACTTATGTTCTGTGGTGGTTTAGAGTCTCCGGTTCCTCCCATGAAGACCCGTCCGAGTTATTTCATGGGATTTCTCGATCGACTTATGCTCTGTGATGGTTTAGAGTCTTCGGTTCCTCCCATGAAGACCCGTCCGACTTACTTCATGGGATTTCCCGATCGACTTATGTTCTGTGGTGGTTTAGAGTCTCCGGTTCCTCCCGTGAAGATCCGTCCGAGTTATTTCATGGGATTTCCCGATTGACTTATGTTCTGTGATGGTTTAGAGTCTCCGGTTCCTCCCATGAAGACCCGTCCGAGTTATTTCATGGGATTTCCTGATCGACTTATGTTCTGTGATGGTTTAGAGTCTCCGGTTCCTCCCATGAAGACCCGTCCTAGTTATTTCATGGTATTTCCCGATCGACTTATGTTCTGTGATGGTTTAGAGTCTTCGGTTCCTCCCATGAAGACCCGTCCGAGTTACTTCATGGGATTTCCCGATCGACTGCATTCTATGTAAAAATATGAGGTTTGTACTAACCTTGTGACAGTTTTCAAAGCTTCTAGGTTCTTGAAGGGAGTTGCGTAGGCCCTTAGGGTTCCCCCCTGTAGATTGCTTGAAATAGATAATGAAAGTTCCCTTGATATTTATCAATCTGTATGAATCACACTTATTTCCGTGGCGGTATTTGTCTTGCTTGACTTTTATTAAAAGAAATAGAGTACATAAGCTGTAGGTATGCTTGTCCTCAGTCACCGAGGACCTCAAATAATTGTGAGTTGTTTCTTCAGACACATTCTTGAGTAGTATGATGCAATTAGGTTCGATAAGGCTGTAAGTGATTTGCACTCCAGGGACGCTCTAGAATCCTTCCTTCAGTATCTTGGAGATAATATGAACCTGATGTGAGTTTTTCAATTACTTTGTAAGGTCCTCCCTATTGTGGTGCTAACTTACTGACATCTCCGACAGGTTTAATTCGCTTCCATACCAAATCTCCTACTTGGAAAAATCTGGGGATGACTCTTTTGTTATAGTTTTGTCTCATCCGTTGTCAATATGATGCTAGACGGGTAGCAACTTTATCTCTAACCTCCTCTATTAAATCTAGCTCCATGAGTCGCCGACCTTTATTGTCTCCGTCATATAATTGTCTTCTGTCAGATTCTACTCCCACCTCGATGGGAATTATTGCTTCTCCTCCATAAACTAATTGAAAGGGAGTGATTCCCGTAGCCTCTCAAGGCGTAGTACGATATGCCCAAAGGACGCTGGGTAGTTCATCTACCCAGCTACCTCCGACATGATCCAGTTTGGTCTTTAAACCTCTTATGATTTCCCTATTGGTTACTTCTGCTTGACCATTACTTTACGGATAAGCCACAGAGGTGAAGGCCTGAGTGATGCCGTAACTGTTGCACCAGTCTAAAATCCTATCCCCTTGGAATTGCCTGTTGATACAGTCTGACCTGGATGTTGTTTTGCTGTTGACACTGATTTAAGTTTGTATCAGATATTTAACTCAGATTAATTACTAATCTAGGTTGACTTGGTTGACCTGATTGAGGAAGTCTTAACTGGGATGTTAGGCAGTTGGAAAGTCCTGGTGAGTGAAGCCAGGCAGATTGAAAGTCCTGGTGAGTGAAGCCAGGCAGATTGGAAATCCTGGTGAGTGAAGCCAGGTGAAAACCCTAGTGAGTGAAGCTAGGTGCAAGTCCTGGTGAGTGAAGCCAGGCAAGGGAAAATCCAGATGGATCAAGGGTGATTGGACATCTGGTGTTGAAAAGTCCAAGAAGGAAGCTTGGCATGCGAAGTCAGAGAGGGCTCGGTAGCTCGTTTTCTGGACCTGACGAAGTCGGAGAGGGCTCGGTAGCTCGTTCTCCGGACTAGGTCAGAGAGGGCTCGGTAGCTCGTTCTCTGGACCTGACGAAGTCGGAGAGGGCACGGTAGCTCGTTCTCCGGACTAGGTCAGAGAGGGCTCGGGAGCTCATTCTGTGGACCGAATTAGGTCAGAATGATTCCATGGTACATTGGATCGGTCTGCCGACCGATCCAGTGATACATAAGACAGTGGATCGGTCTGCAGACCGATCCAGTGAAGCTGTAAAACTGAGTTTCCATGGATCGGTCTGGTGACCGATCAGGAAACACTCAGTAGCACACTGAGTGCAATCTGATCGGTCTGTAGACCGATCAGGAAACACTCAGTAGCACACTGAGTGTAATCTGATCGGTCTGTAGACCGATCAGAAGATGCTACTGCGAAGAGAAGAGGGAAGGATCGGTCATGGAGACCGATCCAGCTGCGGCCTGATCGGTCTCCACGACCGATCAGGTAATCTGTGGACCGATCAGGATATGTCCTGATCGGTCCATGGATCGGTCTGGTGACCGATCCACACACAAGCTGTTTTGTTCGTTGTTTCTGCGATTCCTCCACTGCATTTGTTTTGCCTTATTTATGTGATATAACCCTCTGTGCTGTTAGCTTTTGAGTTTGCAGGATTACAGGTACCATTCCAAGCATAATTTCAAATTGAGTTCATAAGAGGAATACGACAAATGAACTTTCTGCTGTGATTCGCGGTGCATGGTGCATTTGAGGCAACAACGGCTACTGGTGAGATCTGGCTGCGATCCGCTTGACTCTTGGTGATTGATTCGAGCTCAGAAGACACTAGTGAAGGCAGTGATTTCATTGGTGTGAGTTCAGAGGACCAGGAAGGGGATTGGTTGCAGCGATGATTTTGTGCAGATTCACCACGATCCGTGACAGCGGAGAACAGGGGTTTAAGAAGCAGTAAACAACGAGAGAAAAGTAAGAATAAGCAAGTAAGAGAAAGTGATAGAAACTGTTGATCGTTGAGGTGTGCTTTGTTCTTGAGCTCTCGGGTGAGAAACTGCGATCTGTGAGTTCCTGTTTCCACTGATCCTCGCGTGGTTGTAAACATTCGTTCATTCTTCTTTGCCACCGAGCTCTGTAAGTCTCGTGCTTTAACATATATTTTTCTTGAGACTTTGTGGAGAGGTTACTCCACCGAGAAGGAGGATCTCTAGCCGGAATTTTACCGGGGTGCGATCTACCGAAGATCAAGGAGTCGTCCACCTTACGGACACGCCGAGGAGTAGGGGCAAGTTATCCCCGAACCTCGTAAATCTGTGTGTTAGTGTGTTTGTTTCCTTTTGTTTTAGTTTCCTATTTCCGCTGTGCTAACAAGTTTTTTGTAGACATCTTTGTTAAAGTTTTTTTTAAGGGGCTATTCACCCCCCTCTAGCCATCTAAGATCCTAACAAGTGGTATCAGAGCAAGGGGCTCTTTGATTCGGATTAACACCCAAAAGAGCAAACAAGGATGGCTATGAAGGAAGGCTTTAGCACAAATCGACCACCCTACTTCGAAGGAGCAGATTTTCAATATTGGAAGGGCCGCATGGAGTATTACCTTAAGACTGACATTGCAATGTGGTTCTCAGTCAAGGAAGGTTTCACACCACCAAAGGATGAAGAAGGTAAGGAACTCGATTCGTCAAGGTGGTCTACCGAACAACTCCGCAAAGCACAAGCCGATGCCAAGGCTATGGTCACCTTGCAATGTGGAATCGCCAAGGACCAACTCGTCAAGGTAGGTCCGTTCTCGAGTGCAAGAGACCTATGGAACAAACTCATCGAGCTCCAAGAGGGAACTCGAGATTCTCGGATTGCCAAGAGGGACCTATTCTTGAATCAGCTCCAAAATCTAACCATGAAGGACAATGAAACGGTAAGTGAACTTCATGGGAGATTCAAGGAGATCATCAACGGTCTACACTCTGTGGACGAACGAGTGGAGAATCGCGATCTAGTAAGGTACGCTCTTAAATCTTTTCCTAGGAATGCCTTGTGGTCATCTATGGTGGATGCCTACAAGGTATCCAAGGATCTTTCCATTGTTAAACTAGATGAATTTTTCTGTGAGATGGAACTTCATGAGCTTGCTAACAAAGGTTAAAAAGAGAAGGGTATTGCTTTATTTGCAGGATCAAAGAGCAAGGATGGAAGAAGGAAGAAGGAAAAGAAGAAGGAAAAGGAGATTTCCTCATCCACCTCTTCCTCCGAATCCGATGATGAAAGTGAATCATCATCAAGTGAGATGGCGAACTTCGTAAGAAGGATTATGAGAAGAAGCCGAAGATACAAAGGAAAAGGTAAAACTAATGATCAAAATTTTGATAAATCTAATGTTATATGTTATGAGTGTAGCAAGAAAGGACACATTCGGAGCGAGTGTCCGAAATTAAAGAGGAAGGAGGAACGAGCCAAAAAGAAGGAGGAAAGAGTCAAGAAGAAGAAGGCTCTCAAGGCCACTTGGGATGAGTCCTCATCAAGCTCATCGGAGGAAGAAGAGAAGATGGAAAAGAGCACACGACAATTAGCACTCATGGCAAGGGAGGTTTCGGACTCCGGAAGTGAGGGAGATTCGAGCGACGCTTCAACCGCGGCTTCATCATCGTCGGATGATGAAGAGGTAACCTCTTTTCATATAGAAAAGTGTTATAAGACTATCACTCACTTATCTACATTGCTTAAAAAGTCAAAAACAGAAAATAAATTGTTAAAAGAAGAAGTAAAACCTTAAGGACCCTTAGGGAAGATGAGGTCGATGACCTACATCTAGAAGTCCTTGAGGATGAGAACAAGGCTTTAAAGGGTGAGGTTGAGAAACTCAAGAAAATGCTTGAGAAGTTCTCAACTAGCTCTAAGACTCTAGACATGATTCTAAATGCCCAAAGGGCAGTCTACAACAAGGCCGGGCTAGGGTATCATCCCAAGGAGTCGAGTTTCATTTCTCTAATGTCTAGAACTCAAAATAGTAGATCACATGTTTCTAGGGCTCATGGAACTAGGAAAGGTATGACCAAGGCATGGGTTCCTAGGTCTTTCGTTGTAGAAGCGTTAGGTCCCAAGATTTGGGTACCTAAAACCTCTATCTTCCGTGTCTTGTAGGCATTGGTCGAGGGGGAGCATCTATCAACTTGGTTTGTTGATAGTGGATGCTCCAAGCACATGACTGGGGACAAATCACTGTTTACAACCATTCAAAACAAAAGTAGAGGTAATGTGTCTTTTGGTAATAATGGTAGCCTTAAGGTTGTAGGAGTTGGAGACATTCATATATCCGAATGTCTCCATATCAAGAATGTCCTTCTAGTCAAGGGATGACTTTTAATCTCCTAAGTGTCAGCCAATTGTGTGATACGGGTTACACAATTGAATTTCATTCAAGTCAATGTTTGGTTAAACACATTGACACACTTGACACGGTACTAGTAGGCACAAGGGTTGATAATATTTATCAAGTATCGTTTAAAAGTGCTACTAATGCTTTGATTAAGTGTTTCATGTCGAAAGAAGAAGAGTCTTGGCTATGGCATAAAAGGTTGGCACATGTAAACATGAAGAACATCCGGAAGTTGGCCAACCAAGGATTAGTGCGAGACTTACCCAGCATCAAGTACCACAAGACCAAACTATGTGATGCATGTCAAAAGGGTAAGCAAACAAAAGTTGTTCATAAAGGTAAAAGCACTGTAAGTACATCTACTGCTTTAGATTTATTGCACATGGACCTATTTGATTGCAGTAGTGTAATATCATTGAATGGAAGTAGATATTGCTTGGTAATCGTTGATGATTTTACTAGATACACATGAACTTTCTTCTTGAAACATAAGGACCAAACTATAGATATTTTTATTTCTTTTTGTAGAAGAATTGAAAATGAAAAATCGACAACAATTAAAACCATTAGAAGTGATCATGGTGGGGAATTTCAAAATCATAGGTTTTTAGAGTTTTGTCAAGAAAAGGGATATAGGCATGAGTTCTCTACTCCAAGGACCCCACAGCAAAATGGGGTTGTGGAGAGAAAGAACCGAGTCCTACAAGAGGCTGCACGAAGCATGCTCAATGAGTACTCACTACCGAGCTACTTATGGGCTGAAGCTGTGAATACAGCTTGCTATGTGCAAAATCGAGTTTTAATACATAGGTTTTTAGGAAAGACTCCCCATGAGCTTTGGTTTGGGAAACCGCCTACAATTAAACATCTTAGGGTGTTTGGTTGTAAGGTGTTTATCTTGAACACCAAGGATCATCTTGGGAAGTTCACGGCTAAGGCTGATCAAGGGATACTGGTCGGGTACTCTCTTACCAGCAAAGCCTATCGAGTCTACAATGAGAGGACTAAATTGATTGAAGAGTCCTCGGATGTAGCTTTCAAAGAAATCCCTGATAATCAATCAAGGAATGTAGAATAAATTCAATTCGAACTTAGAAGGCTAGGTTTGAATGATCCAAACATGGAAAGAGTCGAAATTGACTCTGATGATGATAAGCAAGGGCAACAAAGAACTCAGGCAGACCCGTTGCCTGATACTGAGTCCTCGCCTGTGCCGAGTGAGACCACTCATGAGGCACCGCCAACACCAAGGCAGTCTAGGTTAGCCTCTAGTCATCCCCAAGACCAGATTGTGGGAGACATCCAACAAGGGGTTAGGACTATATCATTCTTTAGAAATGAGTCCAATGAGGTTGCCTTAATCTCAGAGATTGAACCAAGACTAGTTGATGAAGCATTGCACGATCCTGATTGGATCATAGCTATGCAAGACGAATTAGGTCAATTTGAAAGGAGCCAAGTATGAGACTTAGTTCCGAGACCTAAGAAGACCACCATTATTGGAACTAAATGGGTCTTCAAAAACAAGTTAAATCAAAAGGGAGAAGTTGTAAGAAACAAGGCAAGACTTGTAGCCAAGGGCTATAGTCAAGTCGAAGGTCTCGATTATGATGAGACTTATGCTCCCGTGGCCCGATTAGAGTCCATTCATTTGATGCTAGCTTTTGCTGCACATAGAGGTTTCAAGCTCTATCAAATGGATGTTAAATCTGCCTTCTTAAATGACTTTATTAAAGAAGAAGTCTATGTTGAACAACCACCGGGGTTTGTGAATACCGAAGCTCCAAACCACGTGTACAAGCTCAAGAAAGCACTTTATGGGCTTAAACAAGCACCACGAGCTTGGTACGAAAGGTTGTCAACATATTTGCTAGAAAAGGGCTTTGTAAGAGGCCAAATAGACCCAACACTATTTCTGCGTAGAGATGGTGAAAACATTTTTGTAGCCCAAGTGTATGTCGATGACATAATTTGTGGCTCAAATAACAAGGGCTATTTGAATGAATTTATTTCTCACATGGAAAGTGAGTTTGAGATGAGTCTAGTAGGAGAATTGACATTCTTCCTTGGACTTGAAATCAAACAAACTCGAGATGGAATTTATGTCCATCAGACGAAATACACTCAAGAGATGCTCAAAAAATTCAACATGAGTGACTCTACGGAAGTATCCACTCCAATGGCGACAAACACTTGTCTTGACAATGATGAGAGTGGGAAACCAGTTGATCTAACGCAATATAGAAGCATGATCGGTAGTCTTCTATATCTCACAGCTAGTCGACCGGACATACTTTTTGCTGTGAGCATGTGTGCTAGATATCAAGTTTGTGCCAAGGAATCTCATTTAACTGCAGTTAAGAGAATTCTAAGATATCTCAAGGGCACAATTAGAGTAGGACTGTGGTACCCTCATACGGAGTCTTTTGATTTGATAGGCTATACCGATTCCGATTATGCTGGATGCAAATTGGATCGGAAAAGCACTAGTGGGGGTTGCCAATTTTTAGGTTCATCGTTGATTAGTTGGTCAAGTCGGAAGCAACATTGTGTTGCTCTCTCCACGACCGAGGCTGAATACATTGCCATGGGAGAGAGTGTGTCACAATTGTTGTGGATGATTCACACTCTAGAAGATTATGGACTTTCATATAAAGGAGTGCAAGTGTTGTGTGACAACATTAGCACAATAAACCTAACGAAAAATCCAGTCCATCATTCTAGGACCAAACACATTGAAGTGCGTCATCACTTCATTAGAGATCACGTAGCTAGGGGAGACATTGCACTCACATATGTTGAGTCAAAGTCAAACTTAGCCGATATTTTCACCAAACCCCTTCCGGAAAATGAATTTAGTCATTTAAGGAGGGAATTGGGAATGTGTTTGGCTCAATAAGTCATTTTGACCACATCATGATCAATAAGGACCATTAAAATGACAAGAGAAATTAGAAAATTAATTTGGGCAACTTGGGGACATCTCACACAAACTATAAGGTTTAACAAAATATTTTTGTTTGCTAGAAATGGGGTGAGATGCTAGGATCAACCAAATTATTCAAAATGTATCATGCATCCCTTGAATAATTAGGTTGAAGAGACATAAATTGAGTATGAGGAAGGCCATTACATAATTCATGTGTATTTGGCTCCTAGATCTTACTCATATATTCCAACCAAGGAATCTTGGTTGGATCTGTGTCTAGAAATCATCTAACCTGGTTGATGTGTTGATTGATACCCTTGATTGATACCTTCCTGATTTTGTTTGAAAATAGGACAAGTTGGTGAAGAAATGTGACATATTTTGACAAACTTGTAGCTACTCATAGGAAGGATATATCGTGAACCGATAGTCTGAGTCAGATTTATTACCTTGGTTCACTATAAATCATAGTTTCAGCAAACAACTAACACAAACTTCTCTCTTGAAACTTTGAGATTCAACACATTTGTTATGAAGTGTCTGAAACTTTCGAGCCCTTGATAATTCAAAATCATTAGAGCTCATCATTAGGAAATATTCATTGGTATCACTGAATATAATCTGTGGGCTCTTCAGATCCTAGATTCTGAACTTGGAAGTTGTTGAACCAAGTTTCAGAGCTGTCGATACAAATTTCAGAGACTAAAGTCACTGATTATCAGACACTGATCGGTCCAGGGACCGATCAGGATGATATCTGATCGGTCTCTACGACCGATCAGGAGAGTTCTTCGACTTCTGATCGGTCCGGGGACCGATCAGGAGCTTCCCTGATCGGTCTCCACGACCGATCAGGAGGCTTGGCACACTGATCCACCTCTGATCGGTCCGGGGACCGATCAGGAGCTTCCCTGATCGGTCTCCACGACCGATCAGGACTATCCCTAACCGATCAGGACATTCCCTGATCGGTCAGGATTTCTCCTGATCGGACAGCCGTCCGATCATTTCATCAACTGTATACCCATCAGTAAACCATTAAAACTTCCCGATCTCTTCTTTTCCTCTTTCACGCAGAACCCTAGCCGACTCCTTCCCTCACCTCACTCTTTCTCTTCTCGTTGCACGCGGACCTCTAGCCGAACCCTAGCTGAAGCTCTAGCACTCTGAAACTCTAGCCAAAAGTTCAATGGCACCAAGGTAACTCTCTACCTCTCTAAAACTTTGGCAGTTCGGTTTCATTTCTCACCATATATGTTTTTTTTGGTGCTGGTGGCTCCGGTGCTCACTCATTGCCCCATTTTACCACTTTGATAACCCTTAGAAAGAAAGTAGTGGGTGAAGGGACCTCTAAATCTAAGTCACCTGAGAAATCCAAGTCCCAGGCACCCTCCCGACCTCAACCTTCTTCTTCTTCAAGATTCCCGAACCGCCAGTTTGAGCAAGCATTTCAACAGAGGACATTCAAGCTGCTTCCATGTCGATCTGTGGATCGAAAGTACATGGATGAATTTTGTCCCTCTGTATCCGAAACCCTAGCCTATTATAAACTTGACTCGGTAGTCTACTTAGAAAGGGACATCAACCTTGACCTAGTTTCTGAGTTCTATAATAATCTTCATCAGAACAGTGATGGTGTTTATAAAACCCGAGTCGCTAAAAGAACTATCAATTTCTCCATCAGAGAATTCTTTGGGTATCTAGGTTGTCGGATGTGTTCGGGAGATCTTTTTCCCATCTATCCTGATTTACCAGAGTCATTACCTCCTCCACTTGATGTCTCACCTGATTCCATCTATGAGTATTTCTTTGGACACCATAGACCGGATGGACTAGATGAGCTAGATGTTGACTTCCCTACTTTTGCAGCCTTAAGATTATCTCCTCAAGACTATATTCTTTTTAAGATTGTAACGAACTGCCTTCTACCTATCACATCTAAACCATTATCTGAGATCCGACCATATCATTGTCTTATGCTTTATGGTTTGCGTCGGCGTCTTGACTTTGATATCATGTCGAGTATCTACTCTTTGATCATCTCTTATTCTCAGCCTAGCAGCTCCACTGTTTATATGCCTTATGGGCATATAATTACAGATTGGCTCGAGACCCTTCAGATTGATGTCTCTAAGGGTAGAATAGTCAAGATGGTCAGACAGGATTGCAGACTTGGGAAGCGGGCATTTTCCAAGTCTGGAATCATAGGACAAAATGGGGATGTTCGGTGGAAGGATGGAAGAGCACTAGGTGAGTTACCACGGGGACCTCCACGACAGGTTGCTCCTGTTGCTGCTCCTCCTGCTGCTGACGATGGAGAGGCCGATCCTGATCTGCGCTGGCAGATCGCCGAGCTGGAGAGTCGCTTTGATCGACACGATGAGCTACTGGCTGCTGAGCTCCATGGACTGCGTGTTCGGATCGACCAGCGCTACGATGACTTGCGCAGTCAGCAGCTGGTGACGCAGCAGCTACTTCTGGGCTGGATGGCCAACTACCCACCTCCGCAGCATTTCTCGGGCCATCCACCTTCGAGCTCCAGCATGCCGCCTCAGGGTTACGAGCCTCCCACGGAGGATGATGATGTTCCTCGTGTTGAGGAAATTGATTGATACATTCTATGTGTTATTTTGCCTGTCTGTATGTTGGATGATATTTGTTGGATATCTTTGTCTGACCTGGATACTTATGCTACTCATATATTTTTGCTATTCATTTGTCCATTTCTCATTTTTCCTTATGCTTCAGTTCATATTAATATGCTGTTCCCATGCCATGACTTGATTGTATATTATCTCTTTCTTACTGTCATATTATACACTTAGAGGGAACTCTAGGTGCAAGACAGTATGGGTTAAGGGGGAGTCTTTTGAGTCTTATCATCCCATTCGCACCTTTTCGGTGTTTGACAAAGGGGGAGAAGATAACTAAGTTTAGAAATGAATGAAAGGTTGATTTTAGGGGAGAGGATGACTTTGAGTCTTTTTGAATCCTCTTACCTAATTCGCACCTATTCGACTAAGTTAAGTTAAGTGATGAATTGACTTCATCGAGTCAATATGAAAAAGGGGGAGAAGATAACTAAGGTATATCCGTCTTAGGGGGAGGATCCTGATTTCCCTAAAAATTATGGGTATATGAGCATTTCTGATTTAAACTTAAATCGTGTTGTCAAACAACAAAAAGGGGGAGATTGTTGATACAGTCTGACCTAGATGTTGTTTTGCTGTTGACACTGATTTAAGTTTGTATCAGATATTTAACTCAGATTAATTACTAATCTAGGTTGACTTGGTTGACCTGATTGAGGAAGTCCTAACTGGGATGTTAGGCAGTTGGAAAGTCCTGGTGAGTGAAGCCAGGCAGATTGAAAGTCCTGGTGAGTGAAGCCAGGCAGATTGGAAATCCTGGTGAGTGAAGCCAGGTGAAAACCCTAGTGAGTGAAGCTAGGTGCAAGTCCTGGTCAGTGAAGCCAGGCAAGGGAAAATCCAGATGGATCAAGGGTGATCGGACATCTGGTGTTGAAAAGTCCAAGAAGGAAGCTTGGCATGCGAAGTCAGAGAGGGCTCGGTAGCTCGTTCTCTGGACCTGACGAAGTCGGAGAGGGCTCGGTAGCTCGTTCTCCGGACTAGGTCAGAGAGGGCTCGGTAGCTCGTTCTCTGGACCTGACGAAGTCGGAGAGGGCACGGTAGCTCGTTCTCCGGACTAGGTCAGAGAGGGCTCGGGAGCTCATTCTGTGGACCGAATTAGGTCAGAATGATTCCATGGTACATTGGATCGGTCTGCCGACCGATCCAGTGATACATAAGACAGTGGATCGGTCTGCAGACCGATCTAGTGAAGCTGTAAAACTGAGTTTCCATGGATCGGTCTGGTGACCGATCAGGAAACACTCAGTAGCACACTGAGTGCAATCTGATCGGTCTGTAGACCGATCAGGAAACACTCAGTAGCACACTGAGTGTAATCTGATCGGTCTGTAGACCGATCAGAAGATGCTACTGCGAAGAGAAGAGGGAAGGATCGGTCATGGAGACCGATCCAGCTGCGGCCTGATCGGTCTCCACGACCGATCAGGATATGTCCTGATCGGTCCATGGATCGGTCTGGTGACCGATCCACACACAAGCTGTTTTGTTCGTTGTTTCTGCGATTCCTCCACTGCATTTGTTTTGCCTTATTTATGTGATATAACCCTCTGTGCTGTTAGCTTTTGAGTTTGCAGGATTACAGGTACCATTCCAAGCATAATTTCAAATTGAGTTCATAAGAGGAATACGACAAATGAACTTTCTGCTGTGATTCGTGGCGCATGGTGCATTTGAGGCAACAACGGCTACTGGTGAGATCTGGCTGCGATCCGCTTGACTCTTGGTGATTGATTCGAGCTCAGAAGACACCAGTGAAGGCTGTGATTTCATTGGTGTGAGTTCAGAGGACCAGGAAGGGGATTGGCTGCAGTGATGATTTTGTGCAGATTCACCACGATCCGTGACAGCGGAGAACAGGGGTTTAAGAAGCAGTAAACAACGAGAGAAAAGTAAGAACAAGCAAGTAAGAGAAAGTGATAGAAACTGTTGATCGTTGAGGTGTGCTTTGTTCTTGAGCTCTCGGGTGAGAAACTGCGATCTGTGAGTTCCTGTTTCCACTGATCCTCGCGTGGTTGTAAACATTCGTTCATTCTTCTTTGCCACCGAGCTCTGTAAGTCTCGTGCTTCAACATATATTTTTCTTGAGACTTTGTGGAGAGGTTACTCCACCGAGAAGGAGGATCTCTAGCCGGAATTCTACCGGGGTACGATCTACCGAAGATCAAGGAGTCGTCCACCTTACGGACACGCCGAGGAGTAGGGGCAAGTTATCCCCGAACCTCGTAAATCTGTGTGTTAGTGTGTTTGTTTCCTTTCGTTTTAGTTTCCTATTTCCGCTGTGCTAACAAGTTTTTTGTAGACATCTTTGTTAAAGTTTTTTTAAGGGGTTATTCACCCCCCCTCTAGCCATCTAAGATTCTAACATTGACTTCCATTATCAGAGACCAATTTATGAGGAATGCCAAATCTACAGATTATATTTTTCCATAAAAATTTAATAACTGCATCTTCAGTAATTCGAGCAAGTGGTTCTGCCTCCACCCATTTAGAAAAATAATCCACCGCTACCAATAAGAACCTTCTCTGTGCAGCTGCCATAGGAAACGGACCTACTATGTCCATGCCCCACTGATCAAAGGGACATGCAACTATTGAGGTTCTCAATAACTGCGTAGGATGATGTAAGATATTTTGATATTTTTGGCAAGAAATACAAGTTCTTACCAACTTGTTAGCATCTTCATGTAGACTAGGCCAGAAATATCCTGCTAGCAGAATTTTGCGAGCCAAAGATCTCCCTCCTATATGACTACCACATGAACCTTGATGGACTTCTCGTAAAATAAACTGTATATCTTCTGTGCCAATACACTTGAGCAAAGGTCTAGAAAAAGCTCTTTTATATAACTGCTCTCCTACCATAGTGTATTGAGCAGCTCTTTTCTTGAATACCCTTTCCTGTTCTATATCACTGGGGAGAATACCTTGCTGCAAATACAATATGATTTGAGCTCTCCAATCACCTCGAATTTCTGCTTCGACCTGTCTTTCAATACAAGATATTAACAGGGTTTATTCTACGGGCCATTTAGACTCCATGGCACTATAGCAAAGGCCAAGTTAGCCAGTTCATCTGCCACTTGATTTTCAGATCTAGGAACCTTTTGTATATTTACTTCTTGAAACTGGGACTTCAACTTATCAAATGCTTCAGCATATAACTTAAGCCTGTCATTATTAATTTTAAAATTACCTGACAGTTGTTGAGCTGCTAATTGAGAATCGGAATAAATAAGGACTCGAGCCACCCCTATATGCCGCGCGGCCTGCAATCCTGCTATCAGGGCTTCATATTCTGCTTCATTGTTGGTGGCTCTGTAATTCAATCTGATGGAGAGTTGAAGTCTGTCTTCCCTTGGAGATATAAGAAGAACACTAATTCCGCTGCCTTGTCTAGTTGAAGAACCATCTACATAAACTTTCCAAATGTCTTCTTCCTCAGGGCTTTGAACTTCTATGATGAAGTCCGCTAGAGCTTGTGCTTTGATAGCCGAGCGAGGTTGATATTGAATGTCATATTCCCCAAGTTTGGTTATCCATTTGATCAGTCGACCTGATGCCTCTGGGTTGAGTAACACCTGCCCAAGAGTACTGTTGGTTAATACAATAATCTCATGTGCTAAGAAATATGGGCGCAACCTCCGAGCGGTCAATACTAGGGCATAAGCTAATTTTTCTAGTGTAGTGTATCTACACTCAGCTCCTTTTAATAAATGGCTAGAAAAATATACAGGTTGTTGTTCCTTTCCTTCTTGTCTGACTAATACAGAGCCCACGACGTTTTCATTAGCAGACAAATATACCCAAAGAGTTTCTCCTACTATGGGTTTAGCCAATAAAGGGAGAGTAGACAAATAATCTTTTAATTCTTGGAAGGCCTTATCACATTCTTCATTCCACTGAAATTTATTAGCTTTTCTAAGTATTTTAAAGAAATGGAAACTACGATCGGCCGATCTAGAAATGAATCTAGATAAGGCTGTAATTCGGCCTGTTAGTTTCTGAGCTTCTCTCATGTTGCGTGGTGGCTCCATGTTCTGCAGTGCTTTGACCTTGCTCGGGTTGGCTTCTATCCCTCGTTCGGACACCATATATCCCAGGAACTTCCCCCCTTTCGCTCCGAATAAGCATTTGCTCGGATTTAATTTGAGCCTATACTGCCTTAATGTCTTGCAGGTCTCTTCTACATCCCTGCATAGATCAACAGCTTGAAGAGACTTAATTAAGATGTCATCAACATATACTTCAATATTTCTACCAATCTGCTTCTGGAAGACCTTATTCATAAGCCTTTGATAGGTTGCTCCTGCATTTTTTAGTCCGAAAGGCATAACATTATAACAATAAGTACCTTCAGATGTTATAAAACTGACCTTTTCTTGATCTTTTTTAGCTAAGGGAACCTGATGATAACCCTGGTAAGCGTCTAGTATAGAGATGTATTCGCATCCCGCAGTGGAGTCTACCAATTGATCGATCCTGGTAATGGATAATAGTCTTTTGGGCAAGCTTTGTTGAGATCCCGGAAATCAATGCATACTCGCCATTTGTTTCCAGGCTTGGAGACTAACACCACATTAGCTAGCCAGCTTGGAAATTGTACTTCCCTGATGTAACCGGCTTCCATGAATTTAGTTATTTCTTCTTTAATAATCTGGTTTTGTTCCGCACTAAAACTACTTTTTCTTTGCATGACCGGGCGGGCATCTGGGAAGACATGCAAAGAATGCTCCATGACTGTAGGAGAAACGCCGAGACTTCTTTGGGAGTCCAAGCAAATACATCATTATTCTTCTTCAGGCATTGCACTAATTCAGCTTTCAGAGCAGGCTCAAGATCAACCGCAATATATGTAGTAGATTCAGGTCGACCGGCCT
Source organism: Zingiber officinale (assembly GCF_018446385.1). Classification (NCBI taxonomy): domain Eukaryota; kingdom Viridiplantae; phylum Streptophyta; class Magnoliopsida; order Zingiberales; family Zingiberaceae; genus Zingiber; species Zingiber officinale. The sequence continues at coordinate 96,409,914 of NC_055994.1, read as the reverse complement.
AGATCTGAACTTCTTCCTTCTCTTCATAAACCAAGACGGTCTGTTTCTCCCGAATGGCATTAACCTCCATTCTTAGAATCTTTCGGGCGGTGTTAGCTTCAGTTTGAATTATTTCAACGTAACATTTTCGAGCTGTCTTCTGATCACCTCGCACCTCCCTGACTTGGTCATCTACCGGAAATTTAATCTTCTGACAAAAAGTAGAAACGACCACCCTAAACTCGTTTAAGGCGGGTCGACCCAGTATTACGTTATAAGAGGACGGAGCATCTACTACCATGAAATAAGATCTTCTTGTTCTCATCAAAGACTCTTCTCCCAGAGATATGACCAACTTTATTTGGCCTAGTGGTTGTCCTTCGTTGCCTGTGAATCCGTATAGAGGAGTAACGATCTGCTGAAGTTCACTCGGATTAATTTGTAGTTGATCGAAAGCCTTCTTGAATATAATATTGACAGAACTGCCCGTGTCTATGAAGGTACGAGCAATGGCATAGTTGGCTATGACAGCTTTAATGATCAGGGCATCATCATGGGGTATTTCTACCCCCTCGAGGTCTCTGGGCCCAAAACTTATTTCGGGACCGGCCGCTCGTTCCATACTACATCCCACGGCATGAATTTTCAGTCTTCGGACATGTGCTTTTCTGGCTCTATTAGAATCCCCATCAGTGGGTCCACCCGTAATCATATTGATATTGCCCCGAGCGACATTACTCCTGTTTTCTTCCTGCCGAGTCGTCACAGCTTCGGAGGGTGCTTTCTCTGACACTTGGCTGGTACCGGCCGGGACTGGTATTGCCTCCTGCCGAGGCTCGACCGGGCGATATTCCAGTTTGAGTGGACTTTGCTGCCTGGGGTACTGCTGTCGATAATAGTTCCGCCTCTGATAACGCTCCCTATTAGCTCGCTTATTTCTTAAAACAAAACAGTCTTCAGTATGATGACTGCTAGTTTTATGATAAGTGCACCATCTCCTTGTTGCCTCTGACTTTATCTCCACATGTTGTACAGCTTGTGGACGATATTCTGGTTGTCGATGGGGTGGATGAGTTATTCTAGGACCCCTTGGTGGAGGCACAGGGGCAGGAGCTTTCTCCTTAACTTGGGTAGGAGAAGAGGTAACACCCTCCTTTCTACGAGCAGCTTGAGCTTCCTCAACATTAATGAACTCGGTGGCACGCTCAATCAAGGAATCAAAATTAATAGGGGGATTCCTTACTAAATCTTTAAAGAAATCATATCATTTAAACCTTGAGAGAAAGTGCTAACTAATATTTCAGTGGTAGCATTAGGTACATCAATAGCTACCTGATTGAACCTTTTGATATATGCTCGGATAGACTCTTTAGATGCTTGCTTAATTGAAAACAGGCTCCAAGGAGTCTTGTGATACCTTTTGTTACTGGAGAAATGGTGCAGAAAGACTTTCTTGAAGTCTTTGAATTTCCGAATAGACTTCTCTGGCAAACTCTTGAACCAGCGCTGTGCAGCTCCTCCGAGGGTAGTGAGAAACATCCGACACTTCACCCCGTCAGAGAATTGTTGTAATAATGCTACGTTCTCAAACTTCAACAGATGATCTTCTGGATCTGTTTTTCCAGTGTATTCCCCGATCTGAAGATTTTGATACCGCTTAGGAAGCGGATCATCTAGTACACTTTGAGAGAATGGGGAGATGACCTTCTCTGGTGAGTTATCACTAGTTATCATTTTGATCTTACGCTTTTCTCTATCTGGTGCTTCACCAGAGGATTCTTGGAACACGGGTCTCTTGCCTCCTTGATCCATGGGAGTGCGAAGAAAGGCTCGTGGACGCCTTGTCGGAGAAACAGCAGCTGGAGGGAAATACGCATGTTCTTCTTCTTCCAGTTCCTTTCCTTTCCGATGCTCAGTAGTCGATATTGCTGGATGATGAGTTGTTGGTAGAGTAGCTCCTGTGTGGGATTGAAGTTGTTGTTGCTGCTGTTGTAAAGCCTTCTGAACATGAGAATTGATGAGGAAGTCCAAATCCTCACGGCTGATAGTGAGTAGGTTTGATTTTCTGGCTTCTTCCATCTTGTAGTCTCAGATTCAGGTGAAGTTCCCACAGACGGCGCTAAATTTGATCCTGTCTGAGAAGCTGGACACGACGGAGATCTGGAAGAAGGAAACCCACCGTGCTGATGAAGAATGATGTCCGCAGAATACCGATCCGAGAAATCTAAAGCGGACCGGGAAAAAATAGAGTCACCGGAGGTTTTCCTCGTACGAAGACCCGATGACGAAGAAGAAAGCCAAATCTGAAGAGACGAAACCCAGATCCGAAGCTTCCAAGACTTCCTGCGCACAAGAGACCAACCAACACTATCGTCAGTGACCTAAGACCGGGGTGGGAATCCCTGGCTAGGCCCTCCGACGCTCAAGTTAGTGATCTCTCTCAGTGTGGAAGAAAGAAGAAGGAGATGAACAGTAGTTGAAAATTAGGGTTCTCAAGATGCGTGATGATGTGAACTCCCCTAGCCAACGGAGAGGATTCCCCTTTTTATACCACTTCATATAACCTCCGTAGTCATGAAGTGGACCCCGGTTTGTTAGAGTTTGTTATGAGATGACGTCAGCTGTGTACTTGTGGCGGATGATTTTTAAGGAATCTTTTTTGTACCCCAGATGTACCTTCTTTGTCGTTTAACACCTGCAAAATAATTTAACAACACATTTCCCGCCAAAGAAAAATATATAACACCTGTCCTAGAGTTATGTATTGCAGATATCGATTAATTATCTTACTTGAAATATTTACCCCTATCCTACTTCATGAGTTTCTTTAAAGTATTTCTGTTATTTCTCCTTTGAGGTATATACCAATTAATACGAACCTTCCACTTAGGAAGTATATTTTGGTCAATATAAATCTATCTCCGCTTGGAGGTATATCCCGGCCGATATTAGCTTATCTCCTTTGAGGTATATGTTAATTAAGGCGAATCTTACTTTTGGGAAGTATGTTTTTGGCCAATATAAACCTAACTCCCCCTGGGAGGTATGTCCCGGCCGATATAAACCTAACTCCCCTTGGGAGGTATGTTTCGGCCGATATAAACCTAACTTCCCCTGGGAGGTATGTCCCGGCCGATATTAGCCTACCTCCTTTGAGGTATATGTCAATTAATGCGAATCTTACTCTTGGGAAGTATGTTTCGGCCAATATAAACCTAACTCCCCCTGGGAGGTATGTCCCGGCCGATATAAACCTAACTCCCCTTGGGAGGTATGTTTCGGCCGATATAAACCTAACTTCTCCTGGGAGGTATGTCCCGACCGACATTAGCCTATTTCCTTTGAGGTATATGTCAATTAAGGCGAATCTTACTTTTGGGAAGTATGTTTCGGCCAATATAAACCTAACTCCCCCTGGGAGGTATGTTCCGACCGATATAAACCTAACTCTCCTTGGGAGGTATGTTTCGGCCGATATAAACCTAACTTCCCCTGGGAGGTATGTCCCGACCGATATTAGCCTATTTCCTTTGAGGTATATGTCAATTAAGGCGAATCTTACTTTTGGGAGGTATGTCCCGGCCGATATAAACCTAACTTCCCTTGGGAGGTATGTTTCGGCCGATATAAACCTGTTGGATCGAGACGTGCTAGAGGGGGGGGGGGTGAATAGCACTCGCGGCTATTTCGTTTTTCGGAAAACACTCGAGTAATTAAAACGCAGCGAAAAATAAGAAAACAAGCACACAGAGACAGGAGGATTTACTTCGTTCGGAGCCTTGATCGACTCCTACTCGAAGGCCCGCGATCCTTGATCGCTTTCCGTGGGCAACAACTATAAGCTCGTAAAAACTATTACAAACTAATTACAATTCAAAGCAGTAAAAGATTATACCGACAACAAAGGACTAAATCTGAAGCTCCGGGTTGTCGGGGTGTCGTTGCAGCACTTCGGGATCGTCTTGTAGGCAGCTTGTAGCAGATAGTTCACTTGGAAGAAGATTGTTAGAAGCTGCTGGTCGAGACCCCTTATAAAGGGGGTTCAAGGCGCCTTATACTGTTCACCAAGGCGCCTTGAACGAGCCGAGTCACCCGCGTGGATCAACACGGGCCTGGTCGAACTCTATCTGGTTCAAGGCGCCTTCAGCCTATCCAAGGCGCCTTCAACCTCCGGTCCAAGGCGCCTTGAACTCCATTCAAGGCGCCTCCAGTCTGCTGCGCTGGCCTTTTCCTGGCTCGCACCCGAGGCGCCTCCAATCTCCACATCCGAGGTCTTTTTGTACTTTGGTCCCGCAAGATATGTTAATCCCAAAAATACCCTGCAGACAAAGTTAGCACAAAACAATGATATAACTATTGAAATATTTAATAGTCTCTGACTGTGAGTCGACTTCGGGTTTCCTACCGGAAACCCTAGGTCGACCCGACGCCACTGTTCCCCCCGCGAACGCATCCTCACCTACTCCACTCAGAGATTTACTGTGCCGACGATCCTCCGGATCGGACTTTGCTCGCACTCGATGCTTGGACTTTCACGAACATCCGCCCCCCGAGACTTTCACCGGTTCGCGACACTGTGGCTTTCCACCCAGGGTTACCACCCCCAGGACTTTGCCTGAAGCCATCGACCCGCCAAGACTTTCCCATAGGGTTACCACCCCTATGACCTAGGGTTAGCACCCCTAGGGTTTTACCTTGCCTAACCGCAGCTAGGACTTTCTGAAACACTCAAAGAAAAGTCGGATAATAAAGCACCTTAACTTTGAATCCTTTGCCATTATCAAAACTTAGGTTCGATCGTCGGATGCTTCCCGCACCAACAATCTCCCCCTTTTTGATTATGGCAATACGTAATTCAAAGTTAAGAAAAACAACATATGCATAAAGTTAACCATGCTTAAGTAAATAAACTTCAAATGCAATAACAGTTAAGCTGGAAACTTTTAACTTGGTAATATTAGACTCCCCCTTAATAAAAGCCCTCCTTTATTAAATACTTTGAATTTTCCTTTAACTTTAATTTACCTACTCTCCCCCTTTGCCATATATAAAAAATAAACCAGTTTGAAAGTAGATTTGTATTTTTCTGAAGGAAAATTTTCAAAGAGGGATAACAATAAATTTTCTTCTTAGATTGCCAAATTTGAAAATACTTAGCTATATATTTAGCTTCAAAATGATTTGTATTGAGAAAATATTTTGCCAAATAGCTAAGTTTAGAGTACAATCTAATTAAGTCTAGTTAAAATAGTCTTAAAATTAACTAAGTTTGAAAATATGAGTATTTGAATTTTCAATAAAAGGATTTGCTTAGAAGTTATAAAATATGAGGTCACTTGAAAACTTTAAAACGTTATAAAAAGTTGACTAGATTTGAAAATATTTGAATACTCAATTACATGGACAAGTTTTGAAAAACTGTAATTAAGTTTTGAATATGCATTTTGAAGAAACTTTGATATTAAAAAATATTTAGTTTTAGGACACAGGGAGTAGCAATAGTTTGTTTTCTAGTCCAAGCATGAGTCAAATTAAATTACTGAATTTAATTTGATTAAGTATCAGAGCCTTAAAATAATCAGGTAAAGTAATTTGATTAGAACCTTAAAGTACAATCATGCTTAAAAAAAATTGAAACACACTTTTCCCAATTGTCTAACCTTTAGCTACTTGCTGATTGCCTAGAGGGCAGTAGCTTTCACATGGTTAGTCAAATTAAGTCCATTTGGTCCAGCTAGAGTTGGCTAGAGCTGGAAGACTTGACTTGATTATTATTTATGATGTGTTTAACGCCCAGACTCATATTGATGCACAAATATAAGCATTCCTGAGTCCAGGCTGTACCCTATGCACCTCACGCCATTCTAAGTTTGTCAAACACAAGCAAGGTATACCTAGGTGATTGTGAGATGCTCTGGCTTTAATCTAGGGGTACATTATATCTAGGGGAAAGCCTAAGCTAGATCCAAATGTTGAAAATTCTAAGAAATTGGAATTTTGAAATCATTATTTTCCTAGAAATTTAAAAAAATTAGTAACATCTAGATCATTTGAAACTAAGTAAACTGTTGAGTGGGAGCATGCAAATAAGTAGATATCACATCAAGAAGGTCTAACAAAATAGATACATAGTTTCATAGTCAAAAGTCCTTAATACAATGCATAAAATAGTCGAATCAAAGAGTAGGATCATCGACTCGAGGAGTATCAGCTGGCGGAGCATCAACGGAAGGTGGCGCATGGGGCTGTGTAAGTGCTGGCTGACCCAGACGTCGTATCTCGTCTCGGAGGGAGGTAAACCCGGCAGCCATCTCGGATCGAAGGGTGAGAACTATCCGTCGTGTTTGAATAGACTCGACCTCGAGTCTAGCAAGTCTATCCTCGACAGAGAGTGATGCCGAGGTCGAGGGCCCGGCTGATGTGGAAGGTTCGGCAGAGGAGGAAGGATCCGCAAACAAATCCTCGGCTAAGAAGTCGGCCCACTCCTCTCCCTCGCCCGGTATATCCTCGGCTGCTGGAGCGATAGGGGCAGCTGCCTGCTGTGCTCGTCCTATCCACGCTAGAACTCCATCAGCTGTGATATCGGCACTGGCTAGTCTACAACTACGGGATCCTAGCTCATCATATATAGTAAGAGGAATGACTGTTCCTCTGGTCACATCTATACCCTCTATGGTCGAAAAGAAGCGTGTCAGAATATGACAATAGGGCATGTGGACTATCTTGGAGGTAACTGTCCCAGATGCACAGATAATGTTCTGGAACATATGCAGGGCAATATCGATATCAAATCGATGACACAGGGCGTACAAGAAGAATGAGTGTGAAGATCTCATCTTCGGGACATCCCGAGATGAGATCGGCAGAATACATGCTGTCAGGACCCTATACATCACGTAGTCCTGAACCCGAAGAGTAACTGACCTGAACTCAGTCAAGTCAGCAGGTCTCGCTCCCCCGAAGAAATACGTATAGGTAGTATCTAACGTAATGTGGGAGTAAGGATCGCCAAATGGTAGATCCCTACTGGGGTAGCATAGAAAGGTAGACATAGAAACCCTAAGTCCTAGGGTGGTGCGTAGCAGAGTGGGAGTAAGCTCAATGTCCACGCCAGAAACTCTGGTGCTGTACCTATTATCATCAACCCTCTCAAGATTGTGATAAAACTGTGCACATAGCTCCTGGTTTACTGTATCGGTGCAGTAAACCAATTTATCCAGTTGATAGTGCTCTATCATTTGAATAGTTGGTTGACAATACTGGGTATAAAAAGTCTTGTTTACATATCTAGGTTTGATAGGTTCAAAGATGTAATTAGTAAAGGTATCCCTAAGATGTATAGTCGGGAATCTGATATCTGCTGATGGAATTCTAGCTGGATTAAGATCAACATGTCGGCGTTTCCTATTTTTAACAATTTTACCAAAAAATTGACAGAAATAAGCACAAATTCTAAGTAAAACTTGATCGGAAGGGATTAGGATTATACCTAGGAGGCATTGTCACGTATTGAGGAAGATTAAACAGGTAAAAGGCGCCTTGGTTGGGAAGAGAACGCACGAGTATCGCGTGCTCGGCGTCGGCAGAAAATTAACAGAAAAGCTTCTGTTCGTTTTGATATAAGGTGTTGAAGGCGCCTTAAAACAAGGTTTAAGGCGCCTTATATACGTTGGAGGCGCCTTGGGTTGATCCGAGGCGCCTTAAGATGAAGCGGCGGGAATTTTCCCGCCGCTTACTAGGGCGCCTCCTTTTGATGGGAGGCGCCTCCGATGAGCTCCATGTGATTTTGAAGAGGTTTTAAACATAATAAATTTTTTTTTTTGAAAATAATTTTGAAAGGATTTTTAAATAATTTTGAAAAGATTAATAATTTTGAAAATATTTTTAAATAATTTTGAAAATAATTTTGTAAAGATTTTTAAATATTTTTGAAAAGTTTTTGAAAAGATTTTTAAATAATTTTGAAAATAATTTTTTTAAAAATAATTTTGAAAAGATTTTTAAATAATTTTGAAATTCGAAAAGATTTTTAAATAATTTTGAAAATATTTTTAAATAATTTTGAAAATAATTTTTTAAATAATTTTGAAAATAATTTTTTAAATAATTTTGAAAATAATTTTTTAAATAATTTTGAAAAGATTTTTAAATAATTTTGAAAAGTTTTTTAAATAATTTTGAAAATAATTTTGAAAGGATTTTTTAAATAATTTTGAAAAGATTTAAATAATTTTGAAAAGATTTTTAAATAATTTTGAAAATAATTTTTTAAATAATTTTGAAAAGATTTTTAAATAATTTTGAAAAGTTTTTTTAAAATAATTTTGAAAAGATTTTTAAATAATTTTGAAAATAATTTTTTTTTTAAAAATAATTTTGAAAAGATTTTTAAATAATTTTGAAAAGATTTTTAAATAATTTTGAAAATAAATTTTAAAATAAATTTTGAAATTTAGTTTTTAAAATAATTTTGAAATTTAAGTTTTTAAAATAATTTTGAAATTTAGTTTTTTAAAATAATTTTGAAATTTAGTTTTTAAAATAATTTTGAAATTTAAGTTTTTTTTAAAAAATAATTTTGAAATTTAGTTTTTAAAATAATTTTGAAATTTAGTTTTTAAAATAATTTTGAAATTTAGTTTTTAATATAATTTTGAAATTTAAGTTTTTAAAATAATTTTGAAATTTAAGTTTTTTAAAATAATTTTGAAATTTAGTTTTTTTTAAAATAATTTTGAAATTTAGTTTTTTTTAAAATAATTTTGAAATTTAAGTTTTTAAAATAATTTTGAAATTGATTTTCAAAAGATTTTTGAAATGATTAAGTTTTAAAGATTTTTGAAATGATTTTTAAATAATTTTGAAATTGATTTTCAAAAGATTTTTGAAATGATTTTTAAATTAAGTTTTAAAAATTTTGAAATTAATTTTGAATTAACTTGATTTAAGTTAATTTTAGTTTTAATTTCTTAGTAATTTCACCCGATCTAAATTTTCAATCAGGTAAACCTATAATTGTTGTGAGATGAATTATAATTCAATTTTAAGGTTTGGGTTAACTTTGTGTTAGATTCAGGTTTAGCTTTGGGTTCAACAAGTAAGCATTCTTTGGATAAACTTCTGGGCTATGGTGAGTCACAAGGAACTCATTAAAGTAACCATGCCTTCGAGGTTTTCCAAATAGTTCTACCCATTGAGCTTAGTACTAAACATTGGTCTAACTAGTTATGATCCATTTAAGGGTAGCTTCGGTCAGTTCCACTTGGCCAAATGCACCAGGTCGAAGCCATATCTTCCTAGACATGCGATGTCCAAGTTTCCCTAACGTACTATCATCCAAAAACTTCACTAGTACTGTGGGTCAAGTTAATCCTTGCCTTTTAATCTAACCTTAATTACCCTGCCGAGTAATCTACTCTTGTTTTACCCACTTCGGGTAGATTAGGTTTAGTTACCCTGCCGGGTAGTTTAGTTGGGGGTGCCAGCGAGTCTGGATCCTCCATCTTTATTTTGAGTTTTAATTTCAAGTCTTGAATTTAATTTGAAGTTAATTTTAATTTCAATTTCGAATTTTGAATTTTGATTTTAACTTTGAATTTATAATTTAATTTTGAATTTTGAATTTAATTTTAAATTTTGAATTTAATTTTAATTTCAATTTCAAATTTTGAATTTAGAATTTTAAATTTTTAGGATTGTTTTTCTTTTTGCTCCCCCTGGATCATGGCCTCGATATGGTCTATCGAGGTAGTATATTTGATCCTTCGGAATCCAGTATTGGCCAAGTCCAACTTGATTGACCAAGTTAGACTTGGAGACCCATGCTTGGACTGATTTAATACTTTGTTTGTTTATTAATGATAAATAAGATCTATATTTACTTTTGTATCCCAGCCCAGTTCTGTTGTAGACGACTCTTTGTGTCCCAAGAATCAAGTCCAAATTCTTGGAGCCCAAAGTAAACCGTTCTAAGGTATTTTCTAAATCTTTAACCTGATTTGTTAGGGTTGAATTTTCTTCCTCAAGTTTTTGAACTTGAGTTGGAAATTCAGTCTGACTCTGGTCAGGTGAGGGTTTGGTGTCAACCACTTCTTTAAGGACACTTACTTCCTTTAGAAGTGACTTTACTTTCAGGTTTGACTTAGCTAATTTGCGCAATAAATAGCTAACTAAAATGTTCAACCGGGAGATACTTACAGCGGGGTCTGGTCCTTCGGAAACGGATACGGATCCGTGGCTTTGCTCAGACTCTGCCTCAGACTCGCTCTCGCATCCATATTCAACGACTTGGTCCCGGGCCATTAATGCGAGTAGACTCGTTTGTTCGAGCTCGTCGTCGTCGTCCTCCGATGAAGATTCGTCCCATGTTGCCTTAAGGACCTTTTTCCTTCTTTGCTTTTTGACCTCCTTCAGGTTAGGGCAGTTGGATTTGATGTGCCCTTTTTGGTTACACCCGTAGCATGTAACTTCAAACTTCATCTTTGTATTTTGTGGGCCTTCCTTTGATTTTACTGCCTTCTTTAGATCTCTTTTGTCGAATCCTTTCGTCTTGTAGAGCTTCTTCACGAGGTTTACCAGCTCGGTTGTAATGTCACCTTCTTCATCGTCAGAGTCTAGTTCAGCTTCCGATGCTGGTTCGGTTCTCCGTCGTGGTCTCGGTTCTCGGGTTCAGCTTGTACCTGCAACCAACGCAATACCTTTCTCGGTTGGCTATGCATTAGTCTGCTCATGAAGTTCAAATTCACTAAAAAGTTCATCTAGTTTTAAAGAAGATAAATCCTTGGAAACTTTGTAGGCATCTACCATTGATGCTCACAATATATTCCTTGGAAACGAGTTTAGTGCATACCTTATTACGTCCCGATTTTCTATCTTCTGGCCAATTCCGTGAAGAGAGTTAAGGATGTCTTGTATTCTCGCGTGAAGAGAACTCGCCGTTTCGCCTTCCTGCATTTTTAGATTATATAATTTATTAAGTAAAAGATCTCTTTTACTTACCTTGGTGTCGTCAGTGCCTTCATGGAGTTCGATGAGCTTTTCCCAGAGCTCCTTTGCAGAGGAGAACGGGCCAACTCTGTTGAGTTCTTCCTTGGTAAGACCACACTGGAGGGTGCAGGTAGCTTGGCTTCCACCTTTTTTATTAGAGAAGCGTCCCACTTCTCGCAGGGTGTAGTTTTGCCGTCGTCATCGATTGGCAGTTTCAGTCCCGTCTTTATGATCATCCACGTTTCGAATTGTATCTTTAGATACGTTTCCATTCTTCCCTTCTAGTAGCCAAAATCCTCTCCGGAGAATAGCGGGGGACGTACAGTGCTGAAACCCTCTTGTTGGGCCATTTATAATATGTAACAAAAAAAATAACAGAATATGTTCCAAGACTAAGTCTTGGATTAGTAGTGCTGGAATAAAGAATAATAAAAACGAACTCGAGTGGTGTTGCACCTACTTCGAGCAAAAGTCGATTCGAGGGAAACAAAAATTAGAATATAGCTATAAGGCTAAATTCTAATTTGACTCCGAAAATGAAAAAAACTGCGAAAAATTTGTTTTGAAAGGTGGTTGCACCAATTCAAAACGACCCCGCTCTGATACCAATTGTTGGATCGAGACGTGCTAGAGGGGGGGGGGGTGAATAGCACTCGCGGCTATTTCGTTTTTCGGAAAATACTCGAGTAATTAAAACGCAGCGGAAAATAAGAAAACAAGCACACAGAGACAGGAGGATTTACTTCGTTCGGAGCCTTGATCGACTCCTACTCGAAGGCCCGCGATCCTTGATCGCTTTCCGTGGGCAACAACTATAAGCTCGTAAAAACTATTACAAACTAATTACAATTCAAAGCAGTAAAAGATTATACCGACAACAAAGGACTAAATCTGAAGCTCCGGGTTGTCGGGGTGTCGTTGCAGCACTTCGGGATTGTCTCGTAGGCAGCTTGTAGCAGATAGTTCACTTGGAAGAAGATTGTTAGAAGCTGCTGGTCGAGACCCCTTATAAAGGGGGTTCAAGGCGCCTTATACTGTTCACCAAGGCGCCTTGAACGAGCCGAGTCACCCGCGTGGATCAGCACGGACCTGGTCGAACTCTATCTGGTTCAAGGCGCCTTCAGCCTATCCAAGGTGCCTTCAACCTCCGGTCCAAGGCGCCTTGAACTCCATTCAAGGCGCCTCCAGTCTGCTGCGCTGGCCTTTTCCTGGCTCGCACCCGAGGCGCCTCCAATCTCCATGGAGGCACCTCGGCACTGTTCATCCGAGGTCTTTTTTGTACTTTGGTCCCTGCAAGATATGTTAATCCCAAAAATACCCTGCAGCACAAAGTTAGCACAAAACAATGATATAACTATTGAAATATTTAACAGTCTCTTGACTGTCCGAGTCTGACTTCAGGTTTCCTACCGGAAACCCTAGGTCGACCCGACGCCTACTGTTCCCTCTACGGGGAACGCGTCCTCACCTACTCCACTCAGGAGATTTACCTGTTGCCAGTACGATCCTCCAGATCGACTGGACTTTTGCTCGGCACTCGATGCTTCCGGACTTTCTGCTGAACATCCGCTTCACCGGCCAGTTCAGACTTTCACCTGGTTCGCGACACCAGGGCTTTCCACCTAGGGTTACCACCCCCTAGGACTTTTGCCTGAAGCCATCGACCTGCCAAGACTTTCCGCATAGGGTTACCACCTCTTATGACCTAGGGTTACCACCCCCTAGGGTTTTACCTTGCCTAACCGCAGTTAGGACTTTCCTGAAACACTCAGCAAAAGCTGTCAGATAACAAAGCACCTTAACTTTGAATCCTTTGTCATTATCAAAACTTAGGTTCGATCGTCGGATGTTTCCCGCACCAACAAAACCTAACTTCCCCTGGGAGGTATGTCCCGGCCGATATTAGCCTACCTCCTTTGAGGTATATGTCAATTAAGGCGAATCTTACTTTTGGGAAGTATGTTTCGGCCAATATAAACCTAACTCCCCTTGGGAGGTATGTCCCGGTCGATATAAACCTAACTCCCCTTGGGAGGTATGTTTCGGCCGATATAAACCTAACTTCCCCTGGGAGGTATGTCCCAGCCGATATTAGCCTACCTCCTTTGAGATATATAGATCTTCCTCTTGGGAAGCATATTTTCGGTTGATATATACTTATCCCCTATTGAGGTATGTCCCGACCGATATTATTCTATCTCCTTAGGTTTATTACTTCCTTTGTTTTCCTTATCGGGGACCCACAAAACCTAACCTATATCATAAGTTTAATTAAAATCTGCACTATAGGCTTAATTAAAAATTTGCACTATAAGCTTAATTAAAATCTGCAATATAAGCTCTATATAAAAATCTGCATTATAAGCTTAATTAAAATCTGCGCTATAGGCTTAATTAAAAATCTGCACTATAAACGCTTAATTAAAATCTGCAATATAAGCTCTACATACAAATCTGCATTATAAGCTTAATTAAAATCTGCACTATAGGCTTAATTAAAATCTGCACTATAAGCGCTTCTTATGCTTCGAATTCAAGAAGAACAAAGGTCCGAAACTACTCCTACTGTAGGTGAGAAGCACTTACCTTGATTCTTGGACTCACAACCGAACAAAAAAGGCTTCTAGGACCTTGGCCGACCGCCGGAGATGATGCCCTAACTCCCTTTCGTTTTCTGCCCGAGCTCCGCTATCGTATGCAGAAGAGAAGGAGAGAATGGTTTAAGTCCCGGGAAAACAGAGCATCAACTTATCCCTTTTTATAACTTAATATTTCTGTTAACTCCTTAAATAAATTCGCTATCTTTTCTAAATAGACAAATCCAACATCAACTTATCCCTTTTATAATCCAATATTCTGCTAACTATCTTAAATAAATTCGCTACCTTTTCTAAACAGACAAATCCAAGATCAACTTATCCCTTTTATAATCCAATATTCTGTTAACTATCTTAAATAAATTCGCTACCTTTTCTAAATAGAAAAATCTGTTTGCCCACCTGGTCAGGTGGGTTTTGACCAAGTCAAAGGTCGTGGGTTCAATTCTCGGCTTGGACATTTTTTTGTCGAAACTTCCTTCGTTTAGTAAAAATACCAAATGACCTCCAAAAATTACATAAAAATACTCTAAACATTTTAAAAATCTCTAGAATATTTCTAAAATATTTCTAAATATTTTAAAGAACTTTTAGAACTCCTAATGAGGAAAATTAAGTCGTTACACAACACACAACACCCCCCCAGACTTAGACCTTTCATCGTCCCAATGAAATCAATACGGTGGCGGAGGAGGGGGATAAGGGGGTCCCCGATGTGTGTAGGAGGAAATCTAGGCATACCAGGAAGATGGCTAAGGTGTTGATGATATTGATATAGGGCATCTACTTGTTGTCTAGTGATATCCATATCATTCATAAAATTTCTCATTCTTTCCTGGTCAACATCATAGTCCTGAACGAACCCTGTCACCTGACTATATAAGTCCCTAGTGAACCGAAAATGATCCTGTACCTCCCTAAACTGATCGTCAAATAACTTGAAGTGACCCTCCAACAATCGTTGTTGGGTATTTTGCTTCTCATGAAAGGAGTCTAAAGAGGTACAGAAGTTAGAAAAATCAAAACTAGAGGATCCTGTGCCATATGCAAAAGAGTGTCTAGGAGGGTCCGGATGTCCGGAAGGCTGCGGGAGTCCTGATGACAAGGTCTCTTGGTGGTACTCAGATTCTTCTATAATGGAGGGCATAGTCTCGAAGTGTAAATTAGTAATCACCCAATTCGTAGGGTCGTGAACTGAAGTGCGCTAGGGGCAAGGAAGGGGTAATGAAAAACCATTGGTTCTAGGGAAAGCAAACTCATTCTCATCCTGACAAATCATCTTCATAGCAAGACAAGAATCGATGTCGATCTTGTCATTACCATGAATCACCTCTAATCCATCAAGCTCACAACCTAAATTGAATGCTACTTGGGTGATCAATCCACCAAACACTATCATCCCCGAAGATGCCTTAGCTTCCCTCCACAAAGTTTGCAAAAAATGAAATCCCGAATAAAAATCAACTTTATTTAACATCACCCAAAGAGAATACAGTTCTATCTTTCTAACTACCCCATCACTCTCTCCTCGACCAAATATCGTTTTCCTCATCACTCGGTGAAGGTATCTAAAGGTCGGGGTTTGCATGCGGGTTGCTTTGGCTCTAGAGGGCTCATAAGGGTCTTTTGATCCGGTTATCGACGTCCAAAATTCATTCCACCTAATTTCATCATCAAATCCTCGGGCACCACCAATGGGTAAACCAAAATAGTTATTGAAATCACTAAAATTCCACCGAACTTCTTTATTCATCATCCTAAAAGTTATGACCCCTACATAGTCATCTTCAGAAGAAAATTTAACTTCAAGTGAGCTCAAAAATTCAAGGACTAGGCGGGGATAAGTCGGTGCATGAGCGTACATAATATCATTCCAGTCTAAAGAGCTTATCATCTAATTTACATCATCCCTAATTCCTAACATGTCCATAGTAATAGTATCCATATATTTAGTGCATTTAATTTTCCTAGCGACAAGGATATCATATCTAGCTTTTTATTCATGATTTCTAAAAATGATATTGAACTCGTTTTCGTTACCTTCGTCGCGTGCCACCCTTTTTTTCCTTTTCCTTTTGAAGTAGAAGCCTTCCCTTTGCCTTTGTCGCCTCCCGGTGCATCTCCTTCGCCAGATCCACCGCTTCCTCGACGAAGTCTCTTCAAGATCTGCGACATGGTGCAAGGCTTTGAGGAGTTTCTTGTGGAAATGGGTCTTGAGGGTGGAAGGGGAGGGGAAGGAAGGGAAAATAGGGAAGTTTCTTCTCTCTTTTCGGATTTGTGGCTTCAAGATCTGCCAATTGGCACGGCCTGAGCCTTCTCCTTCTCGGGCAGTCTCGCATAGGCGTGCCAAGTGGCACGGCCTGTGCCCTCCTTCTCTCTACATAGGCCACACGACCATGCAAGGTTGCACGGGCCGTGGCCTCCATCCTGCTGTTGGCTTCGCATGGTCGTGTGGGATCACACGGCTGACTCTTTTAGGCTCACGGTGACTCATCTTTCGCTCTTTCGGTTCCTCCGACGCCTCCACACCCATGAAATGCTCACGACCAGCTCATGGAGGCTCTGCACATCCTGAAAACGAATACCCAAAAGTGAATAAATAATAAAAAATGCTCAAAACAATAATCTAGAATGAAAACCCCTTGGGTTGCCTCTTAAAAAGCGCTTGTTTTAGGTTTTTAGCTCGACCCCGTTTCAGTCAATGTGGGTTAAACCCGTGGAAGCACGACTCTCCTCCTAGGGTTAATGCTCTAGTCTGCGCCTTCAGTTTCGCTCGTGTAGGACAAATGTATTTCTTGTTGCTCGCTGGAGGGGAACTCTCATGGAAACTGCACTCCTCAACTTTGTGTATGTTGATCTTGCTAGAATTGCCCTGAGGAGAGGGATTGCAGATGGAGGAATCAGATAAATCAAACTTGATCTTTTCTTTGCCGATCTCCCAGGATAATCTGTGACTTCTTACATCGATGATGGCTCCAGTTATGGTAAGGAATGGTCTTCCAAGGATGATCGGTATCTTGGGGTCTTCCTCCATATCCAAGATAATGAAGTTTGTGGGAACTATACATCTACCCACTTCTACTAGCAAGTTTTCCACTATTCCCATTAGGTATCTGCATGAATGGTCAGTTAGTTGTAGTGCCATAGTGGTCAGTTTAATATTTTAGAGGCCCAGCTTCTTACATAAAGAGTATGGAAGTAGGCTAACGCTGGCCCCCAAGTCGCAGAAAGCTCTCGGTATCAGTTCAGATCCAATTTTGCACAGTATGGAGAAACTTCTTGGATCCTGAAGCTTTAGTGGAGAATGTTGGTGCAGTAAGCATCCGACGATCGAACCTCAGTTTTGATAATGGCAAAGGGATTCAAAGTTAAGATTCCTTATTATCTAACGTGGTTAAATAAGGTTTCAAGAAAGTCCTAACTGCGGTTAGGCAGGGGAAAATCCTAAGGGGGGGGGGGTAACCTTAGGTCCTAGGGGGCGGTAACCCTAGGTGAAGGAAAATCCTAAGGAGGGGGGGGGTAACCTTAGGTCCTAGGGGGCGGTAACCCTAGGTGGAGGAAAACCCTAAGGGGGGGGCAACCTTAGGTCCTAGGGGGCGGTAACCCTAGGTGGAGGAAAACCCTAAGGGGCGGCAACCTTAGATCCTAGGGGGCGGTAACCCTAGGTGGAGGAAAACCCTAAGGGGCGGCAACCTTAGGTCCTAGGGGGTGGTAACCCTAGGTGGAGAAAAACCCTAGGGGCAGTAACCCTAGGTCCTAGGGGGTGGTAACCCTAGGCGGAAAGTCCAGTCGGTCTGGAGGACCGGACTGGCATCAGGTAAATCTCCTGAGTGGAGTAGGTGAGGACGCGTTCCCCGTAGAGGGAACAGTATGCGTCGGGTCGACCTAGGGTTTCCGGTTGAAAACCCGAAGTAAGTCTCGGACAGTCCGGAAACTGTCATTATCATTTCTATTATGCTTTATGTGCTAACTTTGTGCTGCAGGGTATATTTGGGATTAATGTATCTTGCAGGGACCAAAGTGCAAAGATTAACCTCGGATGAACAGTATCCGAGGCGTCTCCATGGAGCTTGGAGGCGCCTCGGGTGCGAAACCTGAAGCTGGCTGCGAAGAAAGCTTCAAGTCGCCTTGGATAGGCTGAAGGCACCTTGAACAAGTCAATGAAGGCGCCTTGGAGAGGTTGGAGGCGCCTTGAATAGGATAAAGTTCGACCAGGTCAGTTCTGATCTATGCGGGTGACGCGGCCAACCTGGAGGCGCCTTGGAGGGGTTTAAGGCGCCTTGAACACCCTTTATAAGAGGGGTTCGAGCAGCAGCAAAGAACAACGAAAGAAAAAGCTTCCTCGTGCTGTGTTCTGCTCAAGTATTGCTTCCGAAGTGCTGCTGCAACATTCCGATGACCCGGAGCTCAGATTTTTCTACCATTGTTGTCGGTATAACTTTAATTACAGTTACATTTGTAATTAGTTTGTAATAATTATACGAGCTTATAGTTGTTGCCCACGGAAAGCGATCAAGGATCGCGGGCCTTCGAGTAGGAGTCGCCTTAGGCTCCGAACGAAGTAAATCCTCCTGTCTCTGTGTGTTTGTCTTCTTTATTCCGCTACGTTTTTACTCGAGTGTTTTACGAATCAAATGAAATAGCCACGAGCGTTATTCACCCCCCCTCTAGCACTTCTCGATCCAACAATTGGTATCAGAGCGGGGTCGTTTTGAACTGGTGCAACCATCATTCAAGCATTTTTTTCGTGGCTTTTTCGTTTGTATAGGTTAAAAATACAAAACTACGCCTTTCGTTTTTTTCCCTCCAAAACTACTTTTGAAAAATTAATTTTCATCTTTTCACCATTGGTTGGAATTAGCGAAATATTACATTTTCAAAAATTTGTGGTAATAATTTTTTTTAATATTATTTTAATATTATTTTAATAATATTTTAATAATATTTTAATAATATTTTATTATTTTTTTCGAAATTCCTGAATTACTATCTTTATTTCTCTCCCGCACTACTAATCCAAGACTAAGTCTTGGAACAAGTTTTATTGTGTTTATTTTACGAGATTCCTTCTAATGGCCTACGAAGATGGGTACAACTCCATATGCCTACCACTGCTGTCTGACGAGAACTTCAGATACTGGAAAGACCAGGTGGAGCATCAATTAAAGACCGAAGCAGAAATATGGACCATAGTCCATATTGGATTCACTCTCCCCACCAAAGAAGGTGTACTCATCACCTGCGACAAGTGGGATGCACAAACAATAAGGACATTCGAGGCAAATGCAAAAGCAACTTATATTCTCCTATGCGGACTAACAAATTCAGATCTTGATCGAGTTGGAAAGTTTAACAATGCTAAGGAGCTGTTGGAGAAAGTGCTCAAGCTTTATGAGATCCCTTCAGAGTTAAAAGATCGAATAGAACCTGAGTCTGAATTTGAAATTGAATCCTCAGAGTCAACCTTCGAACCAGACTCAGAAGAATCAGAGCAAACCGATATCATAGCACTGATGGCCAAAGACGAGATATCTGAATCTGAGTCAGAATTTGAAATGGCAACAGTCAAGGGGGAGGATCCTATCATGGATCTAAAAGGTAAAATTGTAAATTCAAATTGTAAATCTCTCATAATCTGTTTTAAGTGTAGGGAGAGAGGGCACCATAGAAACGAATGCCCCACTCGTAAGACTCGACTGGCACAATCGGAGGAGAAGGAGAAAATGATCAGGAGAGGGAAGAAATACATCAAATGCTCCAAATGCAAACTAATGGGTCACTGCAAAAGACAATGCCCAGAAAGAAGACCCAAGAATCCAGAGGGAGAAATCAAGGTTAGTACATTTACATTATATGAAAATCCAGTTTTTGCAACACATGATCGCACTAGCTTATCTAATCCTGCTTGCTCTAGTATAGATTTCTCTTTAAAATTAGATATGCATGCTAATAATGTAATGAACAAAATTAATTCAAATAAAAATAAGAAATTAACTCTTAGAAAAGTAGAAATACAAAATAATATTTTAAAAGATAAAATTGATAAATTAGAGAAGATTGTTAATAATTTAGTCAAATCACGAAATCTAGACCTGGGTTATAAATCTAAAGTAAAACTTAAACAGTACAAACCAAGTTATAATCAAGTACCTTTTATTTACTTAACTTAATAAAACGTAAATCAATAACATAGGAGGAGGCTCCAGAATAGCTGGCACCTCCGAAATTAATCCACCCGATAAGGGTAAACAAGAGTAGATTACACGGCAGGGTAATTAAGGTTAGATTAAAATGGGTTAGGTTTAACTTAACCAACGGTACTGGTGAAGTTTTTGGATGATAGTACGTTAGGGAAGCTTGGGCATCGCATGTCTAGGAAGATATGGCTTCGACCTGGTGTATTTGGCCAAGTGGAACTGACCGAAGCTACCCTTAAATGGATCCTAACTAGTTAGACCAAAGTTTAGTATTAATTTCAATGGGTAGGACTATTTGGAAAACCTCGAAGGCATGGTTAATTTAATGAGTTCCTTGTGACTCACCATAGCCCAGAAGTTTTTCCAAAGAATGCTTACTTGTTGAACCCAAAGCTAAACCTGAATCTAACACAAAGTTAAACCAAACCCTTAAATTGAACCTCAATTCATCTCACAAAAATTATAGGTTTCCCTGATTGAAAATTTAGATGGGTGAGATGACTAAGGAATTTAAAAAATTCAAACTAATAGTTATTTAAAAAAAAAAATCTAAAACTTCATTTCAAAATCTTTAAAACTTAATTTCAAAATATTTAAAAACTTAATTTCAAAATTCTTTTAAAATTTATTTGAAAAATCTTTTCAAAATCATTTCAAAATTTTATAACTTCATTTCAAAATTTATTTGTAAAATCTTTTCAAAATCATTTCAAAATTTTATAACTTCATTTCAAAATTTATTTGTAAAATCTTTTCAAAATCTTTAAAACTTAATTTCAAAATCTTTAAAATCTTAATTTCAAAATTCTTTTAAAATTTATTTGAAAAATCTTTTCAAAATCATTTCAAAATTTTATAACTTCATTTCAAAATTTATTTGTAAAATCTTTTCAAAATCATTTCAAAATCTTTAAAACTTAATTTCAAAATCTTTAAAAACTTAATTTCAAAATTCTTTTAAAATTTATTTGAAAAATCTTTTCAAAATCATTTCAAAATCTTTAAAACTTAATTTCAAAATATTTTCAAAATCATTTCAAAATCTTTTAAAACTTCATTTCAAAATTTATTTGAAAAATATTTTCGAAATCATTTGAAAAATGATCATTTCAAAATCGTTTGAAAAATCATTTGAAAAATCCCTTGAAAAATTAATTTCAAAATTATTTCAAAACTACTTAAAAAATTATTTGAAAAATCATTTGAAATATCCTCTGAAAAATTAATTTCAAAACCCTTTTCAGAAGTTATTAAATTCTTTGAAATTCTAAATTGAATTAATTTTTAAATCTTCAAAATAATGGTCACTTATTTGGAATTCTAACTGATATTTTCAATGCTGTAAATTAAAGTAAACTCCATCTCACACTCACTCATATGCTAAACATGTTTGTTAATCTAGAATGAGTGAGATGGAAAATTAGGAAAATAATTTTTTAACCTCTCATGCTTGAACTCCTGAACTCAAAAAGTTATTAAGGCATTAATTAAGGGGGAGTGATTTTGAGTCAGTTTTAAAATTAGTTTTTCTTTAAAAATTTTTGACTTGACGTTAAATTTAAAACTATTTTTGGCATATCTTCGAAAATTCAAGCTATTTTTAACTTAGATTTAAAATTAAAATTATTTATGACCTAACTTTTAAATTATAACTCCTGTATAAGCTAAATGTTTTCAAAGCTAAGTACTTAATTAAGTTTTCTCTAACTAAACATAGTTAAATTATTTTCTAAACTTAGCTACTTGGCAAGATATTTCCTCAACGCAATCATTTTTAAGCTGAAAACATAGCTAAGTCTTTTCAAATTTAGCTAAATATTTTTTTTCAAAAACATTTAGCTAAGTACTTTTTAAAGTGTTTAAAACAAAAAAAAAAAGAAATTTAGCTAAGTGTCTCTCAAAGCGATTGTTTTCAAATGCTAAGTTCTGCTGAAAATGCTAATTATTTTCCAAAGCATTCTCAAAATTTCATCAAAATAATTTTTTTGAAAAACTAAATCTTTTTGAAATCACAAAAATTTGTTAAGTTACTATTTAAAGACAAAATAACTTTATCTCAGCTAAAAGTATCTCTCAAACAAAAGGAAGAATTTTGCTTTCAAAATTATGATTTCACCTAGCTAAAAGTCTTACAAGAAAAACTAAGTGTTTATCAAAAGTATGCTTAACCCTCTATTTTTCTCTTTGAAAGATAAGATTGAAAATTATCTTTGAAAGTTAAGCTAAGGCCTAGATTTTCTTCACTCTCTTGGGTATTTTGATATATGGCAAAGGGGGAGAGTAGGAAGAAATTCAAAATTATAAATTAAAATTCAAAAATTTTGTTGTGAATGTGCCTATGCTTTATTTATGCTTGTGCTTATTTATGCTCATCTTTATTGTATTTTTACTTAACTTTGAATTTCGGTTGCCATAATCAAAAAGGGGGAGATTGTTGGTGCAGTAAGCATCCGACGATCGAACCTCAGTTTTGATAATGGCAAAGGGATTCAAAGTTAAGATTCCTTGTTATCTAACGTGGTTAAATAAGGTTTAGGAAAGTCCTAACTGCGGTTAGGCAGGGGAAAATCCTAAGGGGGGGTAACCTTAGGTCCTAGGGGGCGGTAACCCTAGGTGAAGGAAAATCCTAAGGGGGGGTAACCTTAGGTCCTAGGGGGCGGTAACCCTAGGTGGAGGAAAACCCTAAGGGGGGCAACCTTAGGTCCTAGGGGGCGGTAACCCTAGGTGGAGGAAAACCCTAAGGGGCGGCAACCTTAGGTCCTAGGGGGTGGTAACCCTAGGTGGAGAAAAACCCTAGGGGGCGGTAACCCTAGGTCCTAGGGGGTGGTAACCCTAGGCGGAAAGTCCAGTCGGTCTGGAGGACTGGACTGGCATCAGGTAAATCTCCTGAGTGGAGTAGGTGAGGACGCGTTCTCCGTAGAGGGAACAGTATGCGTCGGGTCGACCTAGGGTTTCCGGTTGGAAACCCGAAGTCAGACTCGGACAGTCCGGAAACTGTCATTATCATTTCTATTATGCTTTATGTGCTAACTTTGTACTGCAGGGTATATTTGGGATTAATGTATCTTGCAGGGACCAAAGTGCAAAGATTAATCTCAGATGAACAGTATCCGAGGCGTCTCCATGGAGCTTGGAGGCGCCTCGGGTGCAAAACCTGAAGCTGGCTGCGAAGAAAGCTTCAAGGTGCCTTGGATAGGCTGAAGGCGCCTTGAACAAGTCAATTAAGGTGCCTTAGAGAGGTTAGAGGCGCCTTGAACAGGATAAAGTTCGACCAGGTCAGTTCTGATCTACACGGGTGACGCGACCAACCTGGAGGCGCCTTGGAGGGGTTTAAGGCGCCTTGAACACCCTTTATAAGAGGGGTTCGAGCAGCAGCAAAGAACAACGAAAGAAAAAGCTTCCTCGTGCTGTGTTCTGCTCAAGTATTGCTTCCGAAGTGCTGCTGCAACATTCCGACGACCCAGAGCTCAGATTTTTCTACCATTGTTGTCGGTATAACTTTAATTACAGTTACATTTGTAATTAGTTTGTAATAATTATACGAGCTTATAGTTGTTGCCCACGGAAAGCGATCAAGGATCGCGGGCCTTCGAGTAGGAGTCGCCTTAGGCTCCGAACAAAGTAAATCCTCCTGTCTCTGTGTGTTTGTCTTCTTTATTCCGCTGCGTTTTTACTCGAGTGTTTTACGAATCAAACGAAATAGCCACGAGCGCTATTCAATCCCCCTCTAGCGCTTCTCGATCCAACAGAGAATTTGCCATAAGGAGAGCACTGTAATTCTCTATTAATGCTACGGTCTCGAAGTTGCCCTTTTGCCTCCTGTTAGATAAAATACCCTTTAAGAACTTCGCGAACTTCGACATTTGGTGCAGTGCATCTATCAGTGGCACTTCTATGCAGATTTCCTTGATCTTCTTCAGGAAGCGGTTGAACTCTTCATCCTTCTGGGAGGTTATCAGTTTCTGAGGGAAAGGAATCGTCTGATTCTGTGGGAGAACTTGAAGAGTTTCTTTAATCTTTTTAGTAGCCTCCTCTCCATCCCTGTTTTGAGTCTGATTGGGCGTTAGGAGAGAGGGCTCCTTCTCTAAGTCAGGTTCCTTCTGAGTAATGATTTGGGGATTTCCCACAATACGTCTGCTTCTTTGCTTAATGTGGTTGCAATGTTCCACTGGATTTATATCTGGCTTCCCTGGAAATGTTCCTTGTGCTCTTGAAATAGATTGGACTATCTGGGCTATCTGGCTGTCTTACATCTTTTGGTGCTTCTCAGAATTTTTCATTCTTTGAGTTAACAGCTTGATCTCATTCTTCATCTCCTTTTGCTCTGAGAGGGCTTCTTCAAGCATCTTTTCAATTCTAGAAAATTGTGAAGGTTGCTGTTGAAAAGTTCATTGTCCAGCCAAGTAGTTCTGCTACCCAGGTGAGTAGCTCTGTTGTCCAGGTTGATAGCTTTGTTTTGCTAGCCCTTGATCTTGATTGTTTTGGTATAAGAAGTTTAGGTGATTCCTCCAACCTGGATTGTATGTGTTAGAGTATGGATTATTTTGCCTTTGGTTGTAGCTGACTATTGCATCACACTGCTCAAGTTAGTTTATCTATGCTTGTATTGGCCCTAGGGGGTAAGTATCTTGAGCATGATCTGTACTTCTACAAGTTTCGCAAACACAAACTATCGCATTGATCATATTATTGTTGTTTCCCACGGCCTCAAATTTCTTGGTCAGAGCGTCCAGCTTTGTAGACATGAGAGTGACTGCATCTACGTCAAATTTCCCTGAAGCTTTTATTGGGTTCCCTGAGAAAGAACCACCAGATCTTTCTGATGCCCACTGATGGTGATTCTGTGCCACATTCTTTATGATCTCTTCAGCTTCATCAAGGCTCTTGTTCATCAATGCTCCTCCTGCTGCAGAATCGAGGGATACCTTCGTGTGATAATTGATTCCATTGTAGAAGGTGTGTAGAACTAACCATTTCTCAAGGCCATGATGGGTGCATTGTCTCAACATGCTCTTGAATCTGTCCCATGCTTCAAATAATGATTCTGAGTCTATCTGTTTAAAGCTTGCGATCAAGTTCTCATGTAGGCAGTTTTGCTTGGTGGATAGAATTTGTCCAGGAATTTTTGCTCACACTGCTCCCAAGATGTAATGCTATTTGCTGGAAGGGAATTCAGCCACTACTTGGCTCTATCTTTCAGGGAGAATTCGAAGAGCAATAACCTTACTGATTCTGGAGGGACTCCGTTCACTTTCATGGTGTCGTAGATCTCATAGAAAAGTTCCAAGTGGTGGTTTGGGTCATCATGCGGTCCTCCTCCGAATTGATTCTGCTAAACCATGTGAATTACTGCAGGCTTGATCTCAAAGTTGTTAGCTTCGATTGGCGATCGAGTGATGCTAGACTGAACCCCTCGTGCATAAGGTGCTGCATAATCCTTTAATAATTTATCATCCATCTCTGAAGACTCCTGTGCTGCTTGGAATGCCTTCTGTAGGGTTCTTCTCCTTAGGAAACTCCTATCAATCTCTGGATCAAATGGTAGGAGTTGTCCTGAAAGATTAGCTCTTCGCATGCAAAAATATAATATGTGTTTGCTAGATCCCTAGAGCCAATCATTTGATGATTGTATTATGAACTTATTGTATCATATTTTTATATTAATAAAGGCATTTGTTTGGTTATTATACTTACTTGTATTGGTGCCAAATAAACTAAGTATAATAATGTCCTTGAGTAGATGGTTCTCACCTATATCAATCGGTTAGTTGAACCGATAGTGAGATGATATAGGGAACACTACTCTAAATCATTCCTAGTCGAGTATTAACATTCAGGGACAATGTTAATGCAATAAGACTAGCATGTAGGTCAACTCGATGACTTGATCTCACAAGTCATGGATATGGAGATATCAAGTTGACACATGGGTATGCATTGGAGAATGTATACTGAATGACCCGCCATGAGAAAGTATCATGGATCGTTATATGAGTGGCATATACTTTCTCATGTGGCTATTAGTATGACTATTAGTCCTTAGACCTGAAGTCACCATGGATCCCTACATAAGGAGTTATGTACTTTGGTTTCGTCAAACGTCACCCGTAACTGGGTGGACTATAAAGGCGATTACTGGGTATATAACAAATTATGTAGAGGGATGTGAGTGATGTAGATGAGATCTATCCCTCCCATATGACGGGAGAGACATCGGTATTCTTGATAGAGTGAGACCACGAAGTGCATGGCCATGTCCAAATGAGTCAATATAGGATATTGAGCTCATTTGATTTAGTGAGTCTACTTGGAGTTCAAGATTTAGATTGGTCAGAGGATGACATGGTCTATGCCTCACATTGATCAATCTAGATGTCTAGGATAGAAGGACACTTGTCATATTTTGTGAGGAGTCACAATTAGTAGTCACAAGGTGATGTCGGATCTCGACATTCTTGTAACTTGGGTAGTAATGATGTGTTGCTAGATACCGCTCATTACTTATGCTCCTAAATGGGTTTAGGGCATTGCCAACGTTACAAGAACCTATAGGGTCACACACTAAGGACAATTAGATGGAGATTAGGTTCATATGATGAACCAAGAGGATTAGATTCATTTGATGAATCAAATTGGATTAAAAGTAATCCTAATTGGGCTAATTGAGTTGGACTCAAGTTGATTCAAGTATTCAATGAGTCTAATTTAGATTATGACTTATTAAATCAATTTAATTTAATGAATTAGATTCATTATATTAAGTTGGCTTGAATCAAATGGTTGAATTAGATCAACCATGGTAGAGATTGGGTCAAGTTTGACTTGACTTGAGAAGGAAGACCAAAGGTTAATTTTGACTTGACCTTTTGCCACCTCATTGGTGAGTTGGCATTAGGTGGACCAATGATGATGTTCCACATCATCATGGTGTGCCACCTCATGGGAGTTACATACCCATTCTCTTTAATGAGGCATTAAATGAGAAATGGGGGTTACTCTTGGAGAGGTGGCCGGCCACTTTAGGGGGTTAATGAAATTCATTTTCATTTTACTCCTCATTCACTCCTTTCTTCTTCCTCAAGCTCTCCCTCTCCCTCTCCTCCTTGCTTGGCCGAATCTTACCAAGGTGCTAGCACACCTTTGTGTGAGGTTTTCTCCACCTACGTGTCCGTGTGGATACTTCTAGAGGACCGACGCTTGACGGTCTAGAGATCCGGCAATTTCTTGGACGAGCGGGAACGCGAAAGGGCACGCTTCAAGGCATACTTCTCAACACATAGATCTAGGAGTAGATCTAAAGTTTTGAAACTCGTACTTGTATTTCATTCGGTTTTTCTTGCACGGATCTACGGCTTTGGGTGATTCGGGGTTTCCGCGACGCGAAAAGCGGTTTTCGCGGCCCGAAGAACCCAACAGTGGTATCAGAGCCACGTGCAAGGCTTGTACGAGTTTAATTTTTTGGTTTTATGAAAACTAAACCTTCTGTGATTTTCTGTAAAAGTTAGTTTTTTATGTTTTTATGGGTAATTTTTCCGTAGAAGCGAAGCACAAGTATCTCGGCACTTGTAGGCTTCGGCTACCGGGAAGTTTTTCCTTAAACGGCTTCGTTTTGCCCCAAATCCATTTGGGACAGCGGGCTTGGATGCCATTAGATCGCAAAGGAGCAACTCACGATGGTTAGATCGTGGGTAGGGGTACTGCCCCTAACCCCGCAAGGGGATTTGCTCCGCGATTGCACCCGAAATCGCTAATAACGAACCTGCCGGGAAGATTTTTCCGAAACGGCAATGTCTCGATCCAAATCGTTTTGGGACAGCGAGTTTAGGCGCTGTTGGATCGCAAAGGAACCCTCGCGATGGTTAGATCGCGGGTAGGGGCGTTGCCCCTGGCCCCGCAAGGGGATCCGTTCCGCGATTGCGCCCGAAACCGCTAAACGGGACCGCCGAGAAATTTTTCTCGTAAAAATTGTAAAAAATTAATTTAAAATTATAGAAAATTATGAAAATATATAATTTTGAATTATATATTAATTTTGTGATAGTCATGGCCCAAAAACCCAATATGATTGGATTGTGTTGTAATTCATAATACGACCTGCGTGCCGTTATGTGTTTGCGCGTGTTGTATGTTTTTATTTTTCCGCGACTTGCGCGTCGTGCCTTTCTCATATATTCTGGTTATAAATTAGATTTAGACTCGAATGTAACTCGAGTTTCAAATTGTAATGTACAAATTGGAGCCGTGGAGGGTCCACACGAGACGGAGTTCCGAGGCGGGCACGAGCAACACAAGGTGGTCAAAGGAAGGAGCTTGGAGAAGCTGTTGACCCTAGGTTGACCATTCGATCTTCTCATTGGCTTGAGAAGATCATAGTGGGGCCATGACTAAATCACAAATAGATTAATTAGTTAATTGCTTATGTATATGATGCATGTTTAATAAGTAATTAATTAATTAGTGCCTTACGATTAGATTAGATCTAAGTCGTGCACATGATGCACCCTTGCGATTAGATTAGATCTAAGTCGTGCACAAGATGCATCCTTTTCGATTAGATTAGATATCGATCGAACCAACTCTAAATGCCTAACCGTGTCGTGATACCTATCACTAACTCGATCACATGTATTGTTGAATCTGCCAAAGCAGAGCAATACATATTATCTTGGTAGGGTACGGAGGGACAATCTTGGTCCCGCCTATCAACGCATGGGTAAATACAAACTCAATTAGATTGAGTATTCCTAGTTGCTCGGTTAGATTGAGTTAACTATAGGCATTCTTCCAACGGTTGGAAAAGATAGGTCAAAATCACATCTATATTAACTCTCGGGCGTATTAGCCAAAGCTAACTCGAGTTTTAATATAAATGCGGATATTGATTTTATAAACAAGAGTTGCATAGAGATGTAATTGGTAATCGTTACCTACCGATCATACTAATCCTTGGGCGTATTAGCCAAAGCTAACTCAAGGGTTAGTATGATGTGGATCTTGTCCCACAAGAATTATAGAATTCAGTGGGAGCATCATTTAGTTAAAGGCCTAATTAAATGATTAAGAATATGATATTTATTTCTGCTTTTATTCTGTTGTAGATAACCATGACGTCAAATACGAACACCTTCTCCCTGCGATCTGTCCTTGAGAAGGACAAGCTCAACGGAGCAAACTTCACGGTGATGCGGGAACACGAGAATAGTTCTCACCCGAGGCGTAAGCATGCGTTGGAGCGCCCATTCGAGGCTCCTCCCGCCAATGCCCAGCGGACAAAGATGCTTACAAGAAGC
The DNA here is from genome assembly GCF_018446385.1 of Zingiber officinale. NCBI lineage: Eukaryota > Viridiplantae > Streptophyta > Magnoliopsida > Zingiberales > Zingiberaceae > Zingiber > Zingiber officinale. The sequence goes on along the minus strand of NC_055994.1, from coordinate 96,380,865 downwards.
ATCAAGATGATGCATTAGATGTGTCTGTCTAATGCTCGCGACCATGAACTCGAGCTTGAAGCAACACGAGTTGATGGGCGCTACGATATGGTTGAGCATCTTCGCCAACTATATCGAGGACTAGCGAGGCATGAGAGATTTGAGATCTCTAAGGCTCTGTTTCAATGCAAGATGGCTCCCGTAGGTCCTTATGTACTCAAGATGATTGGGTACATAGAGAACCTACAAAGGGGGTTCCCACTTGGCCAAGAGCTGCACTGACTTAATCTTACAATCCTTGCCGGATAGCTACAATCAATTTGTTCCGAACTATAACATGAGCGAGATTGACAAGCCACTCCGAGCTCCTTAGTATGTTATGAACTGCTGAGGTTAACCTTAAGAAGGTTAAGCCCATTCCGATGGTCCAGCATAAGGGAAAAGGCAAGCCCAAAGGCAAGGAAAGTCCCAAGCCAAGGGCAAAGGCAAAGCACTGAATAAAGGAGGTCGCCAAGGATGCTACTGCTTCGGTCAGACCGGACATTGGAAGAGGAACCGCAAGGTATACTTGGAGGATCTTAAGAAGAAGCAGAGTGAGACTTCCACTTGGTATATATGTTATAGAAGTCAATCTATCTATTTCTACATCATGGGTATTAGATACTGGATGTGCTTCTCACATTTGTACTGATGTGCAGGCGCTGAGAAATAGCAGGGCATTGACAAAGGGTGAGGTGGACCTACGAGTAGGCAATGGAGCACGGGTTGCTGCTGTTGCTGTAGGGACTTATTTTCTATCTCTGCCCTCTGGGCTTGTACTAGAGTTAGTCGATTGTTGTTATGTGCCTGCATTAACTAAGAACATTATATCAGTTTCTTGTTTGGACAAGAAAGGTTTCTCGTTTACTATAAAGAACAAATGTTGTTCCGTCTACTTAAACGATATGTTCTATTGTAGTGCACCTCTGATAAACGGACTCTATATTCTAGACCTTGAAAGCCCTATCTATAACATAAGTACCAAGAGGTTCAAGTCTAATGACATGAACCAAACCTACCTTTGGCACTGTCGCTTAGGTCATATAAATGACAAGCGCTTATCCCAACTCCATAAGGATGGTTTGTTGGACTCATTTGATTTTGAATCATATGAGATAGGCGAGTCATGCCTACGAGGCAAGATGACCAAGACTCCCTTTAGTGGGCACAGCGAGAGAGCAACTGATTTGTTAGGACTCATACATAGTGATGTATGTGGCCCTTTCAATGTTGCTGCTAGAGGCGGTTATAGGTACTTCATCACATTTACTGATGATTTCAGTAGATATGGTTATGTGTACTTGATGACACATAAGTCTGAATCCTTTGAAAAGTTCAAAGAATTCAAGAATAAAGTACAGAACCAGCTTGGCAAGAGTATTAAGATACTTTGATCTGATCGAGGTGGAGAATACCTTAGCTATGAGTTCCGTGACTATCTAGCTGAGTATGAGATTCTATCCCAACTCACTCCTCCTGGAACACCACAGTGGAATGGTGTATCCAAAAGGAGGAATCGTACCCTATTAGATATGGTGCGATCTATGATGAGTCACACTGATCTTCCGACATACCTTTGGGGCTATGCTCTAGACACGGCAACTTTCATTCTCAACCGAGTTCCATCCAAGGTCGTGATAAAGACACCATATAGGATATAGACTGGGAGAGATGCCCAGGTGTCTTTCATGAGGATTTGGGGCTGTGAGGCTTACGTACGACGTCAAGTCTCAGACAAATTAGGACCCAAATCCGACAAGTGCTATTTCATCGGATATCCCAAGGAAACTAAGGGATATTACTTCTACATTCCCAGTCAGCACAAGGTAGTTGTGGCAAAGACTGGGGTCTTTCTAGAAAGACTAGTGGGAGCACGTTCGATCTTGAAGAAGTTCAAGATGCGAATACTAGCACTGAAGCCTCGATGGAAGTTGAACTGGAACCACAAAGTGTTGTGGATGATGTTCCACAAGGAGTTAAGGAACAACAACCAGTTCAAGTAGACATACCTCTTCGCAGGTCTGATAGGGTACGTCGTCAGCCTGAGAGATACTCATTTCTCTTGTCTGTCCATGATGACATTGTGCTCATAGAGGATGAGCCTACCACCTATCAGGAAGCTGTGATGAGACCAGATTCCGAGAAATGGCTAGAGGCCATGAGATCCGAAATGGAATCCATGTACACCAAGGACTTTGGTTGATCCACCTGAAGGGGTAAAACTCATTGGGTGTAAGCGGGTCTTTAAGAGAAAGACTGACATGGATGGACTTATCTATAAGGGTCGCTTGGTAGCTAAAGGTTTCAAGCAGATTCATGGTATTGACTATGATAAAACCTTTTCTCCAGTCGCGATGTTTAAGTCCATTCGGATCATGCTTGCTATTGCAGCCTACCATGACTATGAGATATGGCAGATGGATGTCAAAACCGTGTTTCTGAATGGAAACCTGCTCGAGGATGTGTACATGACACAACCTGAGGGTTTTGTAGATCCACAGCATACTAGTAGAGTATGCAAGCTGCATAGGTCCATTTATAGACTAAAGCAAGCTTTTCGGAGCTGGAATCTTCAATTCGATGATGCAATCAAACAGTTTGGTTTCATCAAGAATGAAGATGAACCTTGTGTCTACAAGAAGGTTGTAGGGGACATAGTTGTCTTCCTCATATTGTATGTGGATGACATACTACTCATTGGGAAGGACATCCCTATGCTTCAGTCTGTCAAGACTTGGCTAGGGAGTTGCTTCTCAATGAAGGACTTAGGTGAGGCATCCCGCATTCTAGGGATACAGATCTATAGAGATAGATCTAAGAGATTGCTTGGCCTAAGTCAGAGTACATACATTGACAAGGTACTCCTACGGTTTGCCATGCAGAACTCCAAGAAGGGATTTCTGCCGATGTCACATGGCATGAGTCTTTCGATGACTCAAGGTCCCTCTTCTAGAGAGGAGAGAGACCGCATGGATCAGATCCCTTATGCCTTAGCCATAGGATCGATCATGTACGCCATGCTATGTACTCGACCTGATGTCTCGTATGCTTTGAGCATGATGAGCAGATACCAGTCAGATCTAGGTGAAAGTCACTGGATAGCGGTCAAGAATATTCTTAAGTACTTAAGAAGGACTAAAGAATATTTCTTGATATATGGAGGCAGTGATGAGCTAGCTGTAAAGGGTTACAGTGATGCTAGCTTCCAGACCGACCAGGATGACTATAGATCGCAGTCGGGGTTCGTATTTTGCATTAATGGTGGTGCTGTAAGCTGGAAGAGTTCGAAGCAGGATCGATGGTGATTCTATGAGCCGAGTACATTCGCATCGAGGCAAGGAGGCGATTTGGATCCATGAGTTCATCATGAACTTGGGTGGTTCCATTCTTGACCCCATTGAGCTCTATTGTGACAACAATGGAGCTATAGCACAGGAACCTCGCTCACACCAGCGGACCAAACACATACTACGGCGCTTCCATCTCATTCGAGAGATCATCGAGAGAGGAGATGTGAAGATTTGCAGAGTACCTACAGAGGCTAACATCGCAGATCCCTTGACCAAGGCTTTGGCACAGAGGAAGCATGATGGTCACACTAGGTCATATGGGCTTAGAGCCTACACAGATTGTCACTAGTGCTAGTGGGAGATTGTTAGCTAGAGCCCTAGAGCCAATCATTTGATGATTGTATTATGGATTTATTGTATTATATTTTTATATTAATAAAAGCATTTGTTTGGTTATTATACTTACTTATATTGGTGCCAAATAAACTAAGTATAATAATGTCCTTGAGTAGATGGTTCTCACCTATATCAATCGGTTAGTTGAACCGATAGTGAGATGATATAGGGAACACTACTCTAAATCATTCTTAGTCGAGTATTAACATTCAGGGACAATGTTAATACAATAAGACTCGCATGTAGGTCAACTCGATGACTTGATCTCACAAGTCATGGATATGGAGATATCAAGTTGACACATGGGTATGCATTGGAGAATGTATACGGAATGACCCGCCATGAGAATGTATCATGGATCGTTATATGAATGTCATATACTTTCTCATGTGGCTATTAGTATGACTATTAGTCCTTAGACCTGAAGTCACCATGGATCCCTACATAAGGAGTTATGTACTTTGGTTTCATCAAACGTCTCCCGTAACTGGGTGGACTATAAAGGAGATTACTGGGTATATAACGAATTATGTAGAGGGATGTGAGTGATGTAGATGGGATCTATCCCTCCCATATGACGGGAGAGACATCGGTATTCTTGATAGAGTGAGACCACGAAGTGCATGGCCATGCCCAAATGAGTCAATATAGGATATTGAGCTCATTTGATTTAGTGAGTCTACTTGGAGTTCAAGATTTAGATTGGCCAGAGGATGACACGGTCTATGCCTCACATTGATCAATCTAGATGTCTAGGATAGAAGGACACTTGTCATATTTTGTGAGGAGTCACAATTAGTAGTCACAAGGTGATGTCGGATCTCGACATTCTTGTAACTTGGGTAGTAATGATGTGTTGCTAGATACCGCTCATTACTTATGCTCCTAAATGGGTTTAGGGCATTGCCAACGTTACAAGAACCTATAGGGTCACACACTAAGGACAATTAGATGGAGATTAGGTTCATATGATGAACCAAGAGAATTAGATTCATTTGATGAATCAAATTGGATTAAAAGTAATCCTAATTGGGCTAATTGAGTTGGACTCAAGTTGATTCAAGTATTCAATGAGTCTAATTTAGATTATGACTTGTTAAATCAATTTAATTTAATGAATTAGATTCATTATATTAAGTTGGCTTGAATCAAATGGTTGGATTAGATCAACCATGGTAGAGATTGGGTCAAGTTTGACTTGACTTGAAAAGGAAGACCAAAGGTCAATTTTGACTTGACCTTTTGCCACCTCATTGGTGAGTTGGCATTAGGTGGACCAATGATGATGTTCCACGTCATCATGGTGTGCCACCTCATGGGAGTTACATACCCATTCTCTTTAATGAGGCATTAAATGAGAAATGGGGGTTACTCTTGGAGAGGTGGTCGGCCACTTTAGGGGGTTAATGAAATTCATTTTCATTTTACTCCTCATTCACTCCTTTCTTCTTCCTCAAGCTCTCCCTCTCCCTCTCCTCCTTGCTTGGCCAAATCTTACCAAGGTGCTAGCACACCTTTGTGTGAGGTTTTCTCCACCTACGTGTCTGTGTGGATACTTCTAGAGGACCGACGCTTGACGGTCTAGAGATCCGGCAATTCCTTGGACGAGCGGGAACGTGAAAGGGCACGCTTCAAGGTATACTTCTCAACACATAGATCTAGGAGTAGATCTAAAGTTTTGAAACTCGTACTTGTATTTCATTCGGTTTTCCTTGCACGGATCTACGGCTTTGGGTGATTCGGGGTTTCCGCGACGCGAAAAGCGGTTTTCGCGGCCCGAAGAACCCAACAATATGAACTATAGTAAAGAAGAGAAATGAATTTTTTGGGTTTTTAATACAAATACAGAAAGTAAAGAAAAACAAGAGTAAAATTATTTATCTCTAAATGCTAACGAAAGTAAAGATAAAGGAAAAGAAAACAAAGTCTAGTCTAATCTAGTATGACTATCACCAATGTTATAGATGCAGTCCCCGACAACGGTGCCATAAACTTGTTTCCGTGTACAATCATGCCTACACATAAAATGCCCTCGACATGCCCCAGGGTCCAATTACACACAATCACAATAGGTCATAATAGTTGGACCCTGCAACCACAGAGTTAATCTTTTTGCACGTCCTACTATTGCCTAAAATATGTATGACATGTGCATAATTAAACTAAAACCAAATACACAGAGGTTAAAACCTAGCTCTGATACCAATTGTTAGTTGCTATTCGGAATACCATCCTAGTTCCCCTGTACAAAAATTTGTACAAGCATAGAACTATCCTAGCTACCCATGTGTTATACTAAAGTTAAATTTGGATTGCAAACGATACTTAACATTATTAATCCAAATTTTCCCTTTAGAAGTTAAACTTGAATTGGGAACGAAACTTAACATTCTTACTTCAAGTTCAACCGATGTGATCATCCTAAGTTAAACCATATTACAGAAGTTGATCAAATATCTATTTCAAGGATCGGCTTCCAGGTCAAACGTAGCGAGGCACTAGGCCTTCTTGGGTATGGGATCATCCACCACTGCCTAGACAAAGTCTTTCAAAGAAATAGGATATTTAAACTTCTCACAGTAAACTAGGTTTAACAATAGAGACCTCAATAGAAACACATTATTGAAACATAAAATCGAAGCAAATATCGAAAAAATGATAATTAAAATCGATAACCTCTTGTGTTTGGTTTTACAGGATCTATATAAAAGGATGCGCTAGTTATGATGCGGAAACTTATAACTAGTTATACCTCTTGTATCTTATAGACCTCTTGATCTTCTATTATATTCCTTTTCTTATCTTTGACGTCGTTTGGGCGACGATCTACCAAGACGAGAATCCACCCAAGCCTTCTTCTTCCTTCCAAGTTTTGGCCACCAACTTTCTCCAAGAGATGATGAAGTTCGACCACCAACTTTCCTCCAAGGGATGCTAGACAAGAGAACCTCCTTCTCTTCTTCTTCTCCTTCAAGCAACCAACCATCAATGGATCTCCACACCAATATGTCGTCGGCCACCAAGAGGGAAAACAAAGGAGAAGAGAGAAAGAGTAAGGGCCGACCACCACTAAAGAAGAGAGGAGAGAAATAGAAGATGTCTTTTTTTTGGGTGAGGCACCCCTCCTTCTCTTATATATTCCTTGGTCTTGGCAAAAAAGGAAAGTTTTGTAACAAATAATAAAACTTCCTTTCTTATCTATGACATGGCCGGCCACATGCTTATTCTCCAAGCAAGGAAAGATTTTAAATAAAATTAAAATATCTCTTTTAAAATCCCTTTTGTGGATAGTTATAAAAGGAATGTTTTATAAATTAAAATCTCTCTCTTTTAAATCTTTTTAAGGATATCTATAAAAGATAAGATTTAAAATAAAAACATGGTTTCATAAAGGAAAGTTTTATAACAAAAATTAAAATCTTTCTTTCACATTATAGATAACTATAAATAAGGAAAGATTTCAAATATTTCTTTTATTCCTTTGTAGAAATTTATAAAAGGAAAGATTTTAAAATTTAAAACTCTCTTTTAAAACCAACATACAAGGAAAGTTTTTAACAAAATAAAAACTCACTTTTATTTTCTTTTATGACTGATCTAAATAAGGAAAGTTTTATATTAAAATCATCCTTTTAAATCCTTTTTATGGATCTCTATAAAAGGAAAGATTTTACAAAAAATAAAACTTCCTTCTTAATCATGGTGTGGCCGGCCCCTTGCTTGGGCACCAAGCAAGGCTTGGCCGGCCCTAGCTTGGGCTCCAAGCTTAGCTTGGCCGACCACTTGCTTGGTCACCAAGCAAGGCTAGGCCGGCCCTAGCTTGAGCCTTAAGAAGCTAGGCTTTGGGTGAATATAAGGCTTTATATAAGAGGCTACAATAGGGACTGAGAGGAGGAATTGATTTTAGTCTCCCAATGAGTTTGAGCTTCCCGTGTTCGCCCCAAACACTCAACTCAAGTTCATCAATAATAACTCATACCACTAAAGAGTTATTATTGCACTACCGCACCAATCCCATATTACAATATGAGCTCCTTCTTATCATGAGTGTGTTAGTCTCCCTGTGTTTAAGATATTGAATGACCACTAATTAAATGAGTTATTGATAACTCACTTAATTAATATCTAGCTCTAAGAGTAGTACCACTCAACCTTATTATCATGTCGGACTAAGCCCTCCTGCAGGGTTTACATGACAATCCTTATGAGCTCCTCAAGGGGACATCATCAACCTAGATTACTATGACACAATTTCATTCTATAATCAACAACACACCATATAAATAATATCATTTCCGAACTTATCGAACCTATTGATTTAATGAGCTAAATTGCACCCTTTGATAAATTAAAGAAATAAATATTAAGTATATGTGCTTGTTATTATATCATGACTAAGAGTACACACTTCCATAATAACAGAGGTATTGTTCTTTTATATAGTCAGTATAAAAAGAAACTACCTCAAATGGTCCTGCTCAATACACTCATTGTGTACTAATGCAATTTATTAGTCAAGATAAACTAATACCTAATTACACTACAACCACTCCAATGGTTTACCCCATTCCATCTTGGTTGTGAGCAACTGTTTATAATTTATAAGAAACTGATAACATGAACTTCTGTGTATCTCCTCACACCATGCTATCTACAATATAAATTAAATGGACAATTGCACTTAGCATAAATGTAGACATTTGACCAATGTGATTCTTGTAAATGTTTACAAAGAACTAGTGTAACGACCAGGCCCCTTGGCCCCTTGGGCGACCCAACTGGCGGCCCCTTGGCGGTCCCTTGGGCGACCCAACTGGTGGCCCATTTGGTGACCCCTTATGTCGTCGACCGACGACTCTCGGTCGTGCCGTTACTCACTAGGTCTTCCCACCCCTAGCCAATGGATTTTTGCCTTCCCCAGGATTCGAACTCTAGACCTCCAGGCTAAGTACTAGAGCTTGGCTACCAGGATTCATAAACTCTAGTACTTAGCCTGGAGGTCTAGAGTTCGAATCCTGGGGAAGGCAAAAATCCATTAGTCAGGGGTGGGAAGACCTAGTGAGTAACGGCCGCCCAAGGGACCGCCAAGGGGCCGCCAGTTGGGCCGCCCAAGAGGCCAAGGGGTCGGTCGTTACAATAAAAAGGCGCCTTTTTATTGTAACGACCCGACCCCTCGGCCCCTTGGGCGGCCCAACTAGTGACCCATCTGGCGGCCCCTTGGCGGTCCCTTGAACGGCCACAATGGCGGTCCAACTGGCGACCCCTTATGTCGTTAATCGACGACCATCGGGCGTGTGCCATTACTCACAAGGTCTTTCCACCCCTGGCCAGTGGATTTTTGCCTTCCTCAGGATTCAAACTCTAGACCTCCAGGATAAGTACTAGAGTTTATGAATCCTGATAGCCAAGTGAGCGGCACTGAAGTCTTCCAGGATAAGGAACACCATGTAATTTGATGATCTCCCGGTAATACATATCTGCCAATCGATCTAGGGAATCAATCTTCCGGATCGCTAAGAAGTGCGCGTATTTGGTTAATCGATCAACGATTACCCAAATCGTGTCATGGGCTCGTTGTGTCCTCGGCAAACCCACCACAAAGTCCATGGTAATGTGTTCCCATTTCCACTTAGGAATAGAAATCTGTTGAAGTATTCCTGTAGGTCTTTGGTGCTCAGCCTTCACCTGCTAACAGAGAAGACATCTCACTACAAATTTTGCGATGTCTTTCTTCATACCGTTCCACCAATAGGAACACCTCAAATATCGATACATGCGGGTCCCACCTGGATGGATCGTAAATCGAGAGCGAAGAGCCTCCTGAAGTAGCTCCTGTAAGACCGGGTGAGACTGAGGTACGCATAATCTGCCTCGGAAGTATATAATACCCTCCTCATCTCGTGTGAACTCAGTTTGCTGCCTAGAAGCTATCTGGCTGCCAATAAACTGCAAATGCTGATCACCGGCCTGGGCCTCTCGGATCCTCGTCCTGATCGACGACTGAGCAACCATGGTAACCAGAATACCCTGCTCTGTTTGTCCCTGCTCCTGAAGGCCCGACTCGAAGAAACCCTGAACCAAGTCTGTGACTGAAACTCGGTGGCAAGCCAAAGTCCCTCTGGACTTCCTGCTGAGTACATCGACAACCACATTAGCTTTCCCCGGATGGTAGTTAATGGTACAATCATAATCCTTCAGGAACTCCATCCATCTCCTCTATCGGAGATTAAGTTCCTTCTGAGTGAAAAATATATTTGAGACTCTTATGATCTGTAAAAATCTCAAAGGTAATGCCGTACAGATGATGTCGCCAAATCTTTAGAGTAAAGATGATGGCGTGTAGCTCCAAATCATGTACTGGGTAGTTCTTCTCATGCTCCTTTAACTGACGAGAAGCATAGCAGACTACCCTGCAGTGCTGCATCAGAACAACACCCAAACCCTGAAGAGACGCGTTGGTGTCCTCTCCAGCGGGCAAAACCAAAACTGGAGCCGATATTAATCTCCGCTTCAGCTCTTGGAAGCTGGTCTCGCAGTCCTCAGTCTGTTGGAGTTTATACTAAAAGCCTAGCTTTTGTAAACATTTATTTTTGAAATAAAAGAATCACATTGGTCAATATTTGCATTTATTTGTTAAATGTAATTATTTAATTAATTTATATAGTAGATAACATGGAGTGTGGTGTCACACTCAGAAGATCATGTTGTCGATTCTCTATAAATTATAAACAGTTGCTCACGACTAAGATGGAAAGGAACAAACTATCAGAATAGTCGTAGTGTAATTAAGTATTAGTTTATCTTGACTAATAAATTACACTGATACACTTTAAGTGTATTGTGTAAGACCATTTAGGTAAGTTCTTTTTGTATTGACTTAGTAAAAGAACTAGACCTTAGTTATTATGGAAGTGTGTGCTCTTAATCCTAATATAATAACAAGCACATATATTTAATATTTATTTCTTTGACTTATCAAAGGGTGAGCTTTAGCTCGATAAATCAATATGTCCGATAAGTTGGGAAATGATATTACTTATAGTGTGTGTTGTTGATTATAGAAGGAATCTGTGTCCTAGTTATCTAGGTTGAGCATGTCCCCAAGAGGAGCTCATAAGGATTGTCATGTTAAACCCTGCAGGTGGACTTAGTCCGACATGACAATGAAGTTGAGTGGTACTACTTTTGGAGCTAGATATTAATTAAGAGAGTTGTCAGTAACTTACTTAATTAGTGGACATTCGAAATCTTAAACACAGGGAGGCTAACACACTCATAATAAGAATGAGCCCATAATATAATTTGAGATTGGTGCGGTAGTGCGGTAATAACTCTCTAGTGGAATGAGTTATTATCGATGAACTTGAGTTGTGTGTTCGGGGCGAGCACGGGATACTCAAGCTCATCGGAAGGCCAAAACAATTTCTCCTCTAGGACCCTGTCGTAACCTCATTATAGCCTCAAGTCCATCCAAATGTAAGGCTCTTCTTGGTGTCCAAGAAGTGGGCCGGTTCAATGCTTGGTGACCAAGCAAGGGCCGACCACATCCTCTTTATAGGGGCCGACCCTATTGCTTGGTGACTAAGCTTGTATGGGCCGGCCAAGATTAATTCAAATAGGGGGGTTGTTTTAAATTTTTAAAATCTTCTCTTTGTAGAAAACTATAAGTTTTAAAAGAGAGATTTTAATTTTTAAAAACTTTCCTTATTTGAATTAGGCCACATGTTTTAATAGAGGGTTTTAAAAGTTTTAAAACTTTCCTTTTTTAACCATCCTCATGGTTTAAGAAAAAAACGGAAGATAAGTTTTAAAATTTAAATTTTCCATCATCATGTTAAAAAAGAAAAATTTTATAAGAGAAGTTTTAAATTTTAAAACATGGTTTTAATTTTTAGAACTTTCCTTTTTTAACTCCTACTTTAGGAAAGAGAGCTTGTAAATTTTATAAGAGGGTTTCTTCTTGTAAAATTTTTAAAAAATTATATTTCCTTTTTCCCTTAATGAGGTGGCCGGCCACCTTGCTTGGTGCCCAAACAAGGGGCCGCCCATAATTAAAAATAAAAAATCATCACAAAAATTAATGTTGGTGATTGATTCAATCAAGAGGAAAGAAAAGGAAAAATAAAAAGGGGAAAGGAAAAACTAGAGGATGATTTTATTTTTTGTAAAAAGTTTTTCCTTATTTGCCTTGGGCAAGTAATATAAAAGAAGGGGTGAGGGGGCTTCATGAAAAACAACTCTTATTCTCTTGCTTGGAGACTCTCTTGGTGTGGTCGACCCTCTCCCTTCTCTTTTCCCTTTTGCTCTCTTCTCTTTGGTGGTGGTGGTGGCCGGATTTTAGAAGAAGAGGAAGAAGCTTTTGGGTGGTGTTCATCTTGGAGGATTGTCGCCCACACGACGTCCAAGGCGAGGCGAGGAATACGACAGAAGATCTCGAGGTCATTAGCTTACAAAGAGAATGTATAACTACTAATTTTCTTCCGCATCATACTAGTTATTTTCTTTGTTAGAATTCTAAATACAAGAGATAATTAGATCTAGTTTTTCGAGTTTGTGTTTTCTTCTTTTTCAAATGTGTGATTTGATTGTTTTTTTTTTGTTTACCTAGAGTTATTTAAGGAAATTAAATATTAGCTTTCGTTAAAAGGCTTTGTCTGGGCGGTGGTGGTTGCTCCCATATCCAAGAAGGCCATGTACCTCGCCATGCAGTCCTGGAAGCCAATTTTGGAAATTAATATTTAATGGAATTAATAACATAGGTGGATTTGAATCAATAGTGTTAAGTTCCGCTTGCGATTCAAATCTAAACCATTAAGAACAGATAAGTTCAATTTGGAATCAATGATGTTAAGTTCCATCTGTGATTCCTAATTTAACTTCTAAAGAACACAATAGGTTATTTAAAGAAAGGTTCGACACTTTTACAAAAATTTTTGTACAGTGGAACCGATACGTTTTCCTAGGACTAACCAACAATTGGTATCAGAGCTAGGGTTTACCTCTGTGTGTTTAGAATTCAAATAGGTTATGCACATGTCATACATAATTTAGGCAGGATAATAGTAGGATGTGCTAACTCTTTGGTAGTAGGTTCCAACTATTATGGCATTTAGATATTGTGTGTGATTGGACCCTTGGACATGTCAAGGGCATTATTTTGTGTGCATGATTGTATGTATCAAATACAGCAGGAGCTGTATTATTTTTAGAATTTTATTTTTTGTTCGATCTAGAATACATGTACATTCCCTCGTGGAATATATGATCGATATATGTAAAATTCTATTTTTGTCGCAGATCGGATTCTTGCGAGACGTGGTACTTTTGGAGCACCAGAGGCGCAGCGGAATAAGAAGCAAGATGGATTCGACAACTCGACCCGATGGCGGTGGCTAAAGATGGCAACAGCTAGGGTTGGAGCACATAGAGGACAGTAACAGAAAAAGGCCATAATAGTTGGAAAATAATTTCCATATTTATTGTTTTTATTTACTGTGATGTGTGTGTATGCATGTGATGCATGCTAGGATAGTTTAAAATTCCTCACTTTAAATAACTAAGTGGGAGAGGGATTTTAATAAATCTCATGGTCTCCATTACTGGTTTGTAAGTGATGCAACAAGCTTGCGTGTTGGCTCTGAGTGCCTCCCTCCACAACGAATGGGTTTGTTGCGGATCACTAGATCAAATTTCCTTTTATGGATGGTTATAGGAAATTATTTAGGAGCGTGTGATCTTCTCCAACTGAAGGGGCACAATCCTATTTAATGGACTTAGTATCAAGTAATGGTATACACTTAGATGCATTCAATAGTATCCTCCCCAACGGAGTCACTGCTATTGTTTTGTGTGACCAAAGTGAAACTAACTATTAATTTTATTTGTCATTAGTTAGGATGACAAGATAATAAAATTAATAAGTCACACCCTCCTCTTACAAATGTTGAATTTGTATACATCCACACTAACGTGGCATGCAATATTCACGGTGATTTGAGGTGTTGGTTAAAATAGTATTGTTTGAGGAATCAATATTATTCTAAATTTAGAGTCTTGACCAAAGTTTATTTTTGTGATTCTTAGGATGATTTTCAACCCACTAGCCATTATACTGAAAGAGAACAAACTTACTGTTCTCAACTATATTGATTGGAAAAGAAACCTAGACATTGTTCTTACTGCTGAAAGCTATAAGTTTGTACTGACTGAGGCTTGCCCTGATGCACCTGACGGTGACTCTACCCATAGGAGATTGAGTATCATAAGAAATGGGTAAAAGCTAATGAGATGGTGCGGTGTTACATTTTGGCATCAATGTCAAATGTATTGCAACATCAGCATCAAGATTTACCAACAGCTTATGATATAATGAACAATCTCAAAGAACTTTTTGGTCACCAGAGTCGGACTGCTAGGCAAGAGGCAATGAGAAAATTAATGACAGCTACCATGTCTGAGGGAACACCCGTAAGGGATCATATCCTCAAAATGATGGCCTATCTAAACGAAATACAAGTTCTTGGAGGAGAAATCGATGGGGAAACCCAGGTTGATATAATTCTCCAAATACTACCCAGAAGTTTTGAGTAATTCCGCCTGAACTATAAAATGAACAAAAGAGAGTATACATTGGTCGAACTTTTGACAGAACTACAGGCAACAGAAGGTATTTTTCGTCAAAGTTCTCAGATCCACTATGTTGAAAATGGTTCTACTTCTAAGTCGAAAGGCAAGAAGAAGAAGAAACAAGTCTTTTCAGCAAAGAAAATGAATAAATCTCAGGGTACGGGACAAAAGGCTGGAATGAAGAAGCCAAAGGGCAAGTGTTTCATCTGCAAGCAGTCAGGACGTTGGAAGGCAGACTGTCTGTAGGACCGTTGGGCCGGCTAGGAGAGGGTTGTTGGATCCTGTAAATACAAAAAGCAAACAACAACCTTCCTCGAACTCTTTAAGCTAACACTTGTATATATAAAGTAAGCTGATAAATTAAAAGCATAAAGAAAAAGCAAGGCACGAAGATTTACTTGGTAACAACCGATGTGGTTGTTAATCCAAGGAAGATTAAGCTCACTAAAAACTCCTTAAGGCGGAGAAGCCTTGTACAACATTGAAGTGCAGAAACAGAAGCTTAACTACAACTAAAGCGTACAAGTGTTTGGAAATGAAATGCTCGTGATTGTTGAAAAGCTTCTGGACCAAGGCTATATTTATAGCCTTGGTCGGGGTGCCCCGAAGGGTTCTGAGTGCCCTGGGGGGATAAACTTTATCCCCCAACGATCAGATCGAGTTAAAACTCGATCCTGGTCAAAAGGCTGGTTCGGGCGCCCGGAAGGGTTCCGGGCGCCCCCCCGGACCCCGGTCAGCTCCGGGCGCCCCATACCCCGAAAGTCAACTCTAGTTGACTTTCTTGTCCGGGACCTCTGCTCCGTTTCAGTCCCGCCTCGGTCCGGGTCTTCCGCTCCAGATCCGCTTACTTGGGTGATCTTTGCCATCTGGAATAGGGCTCACCCGAACTCAACTTCCTATCTTCTCGAGCAGCCTTTCGCTCCGGCTTCTCGTCCCTCGGAATCGCTGCGTGCTTTCTTCTTGTCCACCAAGATAGTCATCCGTAGTCTTCGTCCCTCGGTCACACCCCGTGCCGACCTTCTCGCTAGCTGCGTCTCTTGCTCCCCGAGCAATCTTCCACTCCGGCTTTCGTCCCTCGGAACCACCGCACGCTTCCTTCTCGTCCACCTGGGTACTCTTCCGCAACACCTCGTCCCTCGGATCAACCGCGTGCCATCCTTCTCGCTAGCTGCGTCTTCCGCTCGAGTACCTGTGCTCCTAAGCTCCTGCACACTTAGACACAAGTTTAGAAACACACATGACCTAACTTAACTTGTTGATCACACCAAAACAACCTTGGGGTTCCAACAATCTCCCCCTTTTTGATGTGATCAACCCAAGTTAAGTTAGGGTCAAAAATATATATGAAAATTAAACAATTTTCAAATTTTCAATTACGTGCAACAAGATAGAAAAATTAAATTTCAAAAATTCTAATTTTCAATTTTTCTACCTCCCCCTAGACTTATATTTTTCCCTTCTCCCCCTTTGATCACAAAAAATGGGGTTTCAAGAAAAACAATCTAAGGGTTAAAGACTTAGAAAAAAAATATTTAAAGAAAATATTTCTAAGTCAAGGAAAATTTCTAGGTAAAAAAATTTCCAAGTCATTAAGACCTTTTTTTTAGCAAATTTTGAGAACTTTGAAAATTTTGCAATAATTTTCACAACAGCAATCTCAAGATATCAGAGAAAATTTCTAAGTTAAGAATAACTTTTGAAAAATTTCTAAGTTTTCACCATAAAAAAAAATTTTCTAAGCCCAAAATTTTATGCAAGAAAATTGATAATATTAAAAAAAAATTTCTATGCATTTATTTATTTATGTTTTTATTCTAATACTTTTATCAGAAAGTTTTAAATTTCTATTTCAATATATCATAACTTCTTAAATCATATTTTTTCAGATTTAATGTAAATAATATTAAACATGCAGAAAATTCTTTTGACGAAATATTTGGTAAGAGATCTTTCAAACATGTTTCAAGTTTGCAAGATTCGTTTGACAAAGTATTTTGTAACTTGCAAGACTCTTTTGACAATACTTTTATTTGACAACATTCTTTCAGCAAAATAATAGGTAAAAAATCTTTCGACAATTTTTCTGTTTTACAAGATTCGTTTGACAAAATATTTTTTAATCCGAAAATTTTTTCTGATGATATAAAAAATTCTTTTGGCAATGTGCAAGATTCGTTCGAAAAAATATTTTGTAGTTTGCAGGAATTTTTTAACAAAAATTCTAATTTGCAAGAGTCTATTAATAATAAATTTCGTAATCTAAAAAACTTTTTCGAAGATTCAATTTCTGATTCAAAAAAATCTTCAGGCAATTTTTCGATTGATTGAACCAATTGATCAGAAGTTTGAGTCCATACCTAACTTACCTTTTCGATAGTTGATTCTCCCCCTGTCGAGTTGCTTTCTTCCGAAGTCTCTCCCCCTTCATCGTTGCTCATTTGGGATGGGCTTTCTGTGGCTTCGGGATGGAATTCGACCATTGATTTTGTTGGGGCTGTCTCGGTAATTTCTTTCGTCTCGGATTCTTATGATGACGGCTCGATGTCTATTGAGGAGACGGCTTCAACTGGTTCTTTGTAGAGCTTTAAGAACTTTTCCCAAAGTTCTTTCTTGCTTTTGTACTCTTTGACTCTGTCGAAATCTTTAGTTGGTATTGCGCTTAGAATGTGAAACTCTGCCCGAGCATTTGCCATGGACTCGTCACGTTGTTTCTCGTTCCAGAGGCGTATGTCGATTTTTTCTCCGTTCGTGTTCTTCGGTGCTTCATAACCTATTTTCATTATTAGAAAAATACCAGTATATGAGTTTAGGTATACCTCCATTCTTTATTTCCAAACGAATAACTCCCCCTCAAATGCAGGTGGGTAGTCGCTAGCTTCGGCCATTGTTTTGTTGCTTCAGACGGCGGTTAGTCCTTCTGAGGCGTCTCGGCTCTGATACCACTTGTAGGACCATTGGGCCGGCTAGGACAGGGTTGTTGGATAGTCCTGTAAACACAAAAAGCAAACAACAACCTTCCTCGAACTCTTTAAGCTAACACTTGTATATATAAAGTAAGCTGATAAATTAAAAGCATAAAGAAAAAGCTAGGCACGAGGATTTACTTGGTTACAACCGATGTGGTTGTTAATCCAAGGAAGATTAAGCTCACTAAAAACTCCTTCAGGCGGAGAAGCCTCGTACAATGTTGAAGCACAGAAATAGAAGCTTAACTACACCTAAAGCGTACAAGTGTTTGGAAATGAAATGCTCATGATTGTTGAAAAGCTTTTGGACCAAGGCTATATTTATAGCCTTGGTCGGGGCACCCCGAAGGGTTCCGGGCGCCCTGGGGGGGGATAAACTTTATCCCCCAACGATCAGATCGAGTCAAAACTCGATCTTGGTCAAAAGGCTGGTCCGGGCGCCCCGGTCAGCTCCGTGTGCCCCTAGTCTGAATCATATCCAGATATGGGGTAGTCCAGCACATGTGCTGAAGGGAGATACTGACAAGTTGGAATCACGTACAGAAGTTTGTCTGTTTGTGGGATATCCTAAAGGAACGAAAGGTGGTTTATTTTATAATCCTAAAAATTAGAAGATCATTGTTAGCACCAATGCTCGATTTTTAGAAGAACATTATGTAATGAACCATAAGCCCATGAGTGAAATAGTTCTAGAAGAAATAAGAGAGGACACGTCTACTTTAATACCAACAATACAAGATGAAGTATCACAAGAAACTGCAACACGTGTCACACATAATACACAGCCAGAGACAGTGCCTCGTCGTAGTGGGAGGGTTGTAAGGCAACCTGAGAGATTCATGTTTTTGGGAGAGTCTTCAGACTTGATCCCAGGTAAACATGAACCTGATCCCCGAACACTCCAAGAGATTCATGACGAAGCACTCCAAGATATAGATGCAGTATCTTGGCAAAAGGCAATGAATTCTGAAATAGAATCTATGTATTCTAATAAGGTCTGAGAGCTTGTAGAACCACCTGATGGTGTAAAAACCATTGGATGAAAGTGAATCTACAAAAGGAAAAGAGGGATAGATGGGAAGGTAGAAACCTTCAAAGCAAGACTTGTTGTGAAAGGGTATACTCAGAAAGAGGGAATCGACTATGAGGAGACTTTTTCGCCGGTAGCCATGCTTAAGTCTATCCAGATACTCTTATCCATTGCTGCTCATATGGATTATGAGATTTGACAAATGGATGTCAAGACAGCATTCCTTAATGGAAGTCTTGAAGAAAATATCCATATGAAGCAACCAAAGGGATTTATTGAAAAAGGCAAAGAGCATCTAGTGTGCAAGCTCAATCAGTCCATTTATGGACTGAAGCAAGCTTCAAAGATCTTGGAACATCTGGTTTAATGAAGTAATCCAATCATATGAATTTATTCAGTGTCCGGATGAGTCTTGTAACGACCACCCTTCTTACTACTACTACTCTCTAAGGATGACCGTTACTTAACTACTAACTCTACTTAACCGGTATGATTAAAATCCTCGAAGAACCCTACCGAAAAATTCCGACAGAATCTCCCCTGTACCGGTGACCATATTCAACAATACATGCAATATATACTCAGCCACAAGCGGCTGGAACACATATCAATCAACCACGCAGTATAATAAATCCCAAAATAAAGAAAACAACACACAAATAACTACTTACTAAACTGAACTCATCCTACATGCAATCTAAACAGAATAATCTCAAATGTTTACAATAACTAAAATGCGGAAACTAAAATTAAAACTTCTTTCCTAGTCCCAAGTCTTCCATAGTCCTGGCATCACACATCCTTCGAACACCTCCTTGTCGCCTTCCTTTCTATATCTTTTCCTTTCCTGTATCTGCAGTAAGAGGAAGTGTAGTCTATAAGCAAAATTTGCTTAGTAAGCGCTATCTAACTCACAAAAAATCTCGATATGCATGTACATATATCTATAACATGAACTAACTGAATGCTTACTAAAGACTGCTCATGCTCATCTAATAGTAAAAGAATCAAACAGGCTGAAATGCTAAACATGTAAGCTACTCATGCTCTTCTAACAGCGGGAGGAACAAAGCATACTGAAATGCTAAACATGTAAGCAAGTCTAACATAAACATAAACATAGGCATAAACATGAACATGACTTGAACATACTTGCATGCGTACTTATACACCTACTATTGTGGTGATCTAGTTGCACTTAGCGGTACCGTAACATAAGTTGTTGATCAGACAACTACTCTAGCGCTAGGTTGGTAGGGATCCGAACTTAGGACCGGAGCCCCCCTTTATTCTGGCGCGCTCACCGGGCTTAGGTCCCCAGATCATACCACCATCCCAGAACATATCTTAGTTGATTCTGGCGCGCTCACCGGGCTTAGGTCCCCGGATCATACCACCATCCCAGAACGTATCTGGCGCGCTCACCGGGCTTAGGTCCCCGGATCATACCACCATCCCAGAACATATCTTAGCTGATTCTGGCGCGCTCACCGGGCTTAGGTCCCCGGATCATACCACCATCCCAGAACCTATCTTGGTCTTTTCTTTCCTTTCTTATCTTTCTTATACTTTTCTTAAACCCAAAATACTATTAGGGTATCTTTCGTATGCACCTATGAATGACACTAACTCGTAACACATAATCATGCATAGGATACAAAAGAAATCTGCACATACAATACTTATCATGATCTGAACCATATCGGAATTTAATCAAACCCCTGTGCAACATGAGTCTACACCATTCTAATCTAATCTATACTATTACTACAGTTACAAGCATCCTCAATCAAAGCTTAAGAACTTCATAAGCCAGAACGGAACATCACAAATCAAACTCTGCTTAACTGTTCTAAAAAAACAAGTACTGATAGAAAGAACAAGTGCAGTAGCAATCAATCCTAAACCTCCAGATTCACAAAAGCAAGTCTAACAATGTTGTAACTAACCCAAGTTATCAAAGACTGGATCACCAAGAATCAAATCGACAAAACGAATCCAATTAAAACTCATCCCAATCAAACTCATCCCAATCAAACTCATAACAAAAACTTCGTGATAACCAAATTCGTATCAAGACTTCCACAAGATCTTCAAGCCGAGACATGAGTACCATAGGAAACCAATTTGCAACCCAACCCACCATTTGTATTCCTAACAGGCATATAAACAAATAGTTACCATACAGCAAGTTCAAACCGCACACTTCGCAGAGGTATTCGAATCCAAACTTATTCCCAGGTAAGTGAAATCCACGGGTTCCACACAAAGAGAACACCACCGAAAATCAACTCCTTCGATATCAGAAAACTGCGGCAAAGAAAACCCAGAAAACCTTGCGATACAAACACAGAAAACCTCGGCGAAACATCAATCCGAACGGAACTCTAGATCAAGGATTAAACCTCGGAGCTATCCTACTGCAGGTGAGGAAGCACTTACTTTCGTTTCCTTGATTCACAGCCGAAGGAGGAACCTTCTAGTGCTTCTAAGGTTCGGGTGAACTTGAAATCGGGGCCTCTTCCTCGCTCACGGCTTCCTTCTTGACGAGCGACCTCGGATCGACGAAGAACCCCCGGAGTTCGCCCCTCGCCGGCCGCCGGAGGGATGCCCTAGCTGCGGCTTGTTTCCGCCCGGCTGCCTTTGTCGCGCGAGAGAGGGAAGGTCGAAGGAATTAGGTCACGGGAGAGAAAAGAGTATAACTTAACCCTCTCTATAACTTGTCCTTTTATAACTACAACTTAAGACCAATTCGTTATGAATCTGTTTACGAAATACCCGCTAGCGCGCTTGGTCCGCTGGAAAGAGGATTCCCGAAGGTCTCGGGTTCGAGCCGCCTTCGACTCTTTCTTTTGTTTTTGAAACGGAATTTTAATTTCATTTCTTACAACTACTTAACTATATTTAATTCCCTTATATTATAACAAAACTTGCTTAGCTCAGTTGGTCGTCTGAGTTCGGTTAAGGCTCGGGTCAAGCCCGAGGTCTTGGGTTCAAAACCTAATTTCAACATTTTTCTTTCTTTTTTTTAACTTCTTCCTCTTGGTAAAAATACCAAACGAACTCCAAAAATTACATAAAAATACTCTATAAATTCCTAAAAATCTCTAGAATATTTTAAAAGTATTTTTAAATATTTTTAAGAACTTTTATAACTCCTAATGAGGAAAATTGGGTCGTTACAATCCCTCATACCTTATAAAAAGTTCGTCCTCGAACTTAGAATAATTTTGTGACTATTATGGGGCACCGGCAGCTTCTTCCCTAGTAAGAGAAAATACTCTGGCATTGGTTGGATCGGGTGGAGCTTCCAACCGTCCCTGACTGAGACAAGGTCCTTCTAGCGATGTCGTCATGTGGTGTAACTGTGCAGGCTCGTCTCTATATTGCACTAACTGTTGCTGAGGTGCTTTAAACTTGTTAGGACATGCTCTAGCTAGATGTCCTTCTTGACCACACGAATAACATCTGGTCGTACCCAAAAGACAGGTTCCGAAATGTGCTCTCCCACACTTAGGACAGGGAGGAAACTTGGTCTGCTTGCTTGCTGGACCTCCCTCTGGGTTACCTCCTGAATTCCATTGTTTCCTTTTGCTATCCTTGCCCTTCCAGTTCTGATCACTTGACTGGGGTCTCTGATTCCCCACTGTCTTGTCTTCCATCTTGACTGGCTTGTGCTGCGTTTGTTGTGCTTTGATGCTGTTCAGATAGTGCTCAACGATTAATGCACTACTGACCAGCTCTTCGCCGGTCTGCGGTCGGTGAGCTCCACTGCTCACATTAAGAGCTATCTCCGGTCTCAACATTCGGAGCATCAGTCTGACTCGTTCCTTCTCCGTGCTTACTAGCTCTGGGCAGAGGCGAGCTAGCCTGTTGAACTTCTTGACTGCTTCTTCTACTGACAGATCACCTTGCCTGAATTCCATAAACTCTTCATAGTGTTTGTTGGTGATCCGCTGGCGGAAGAATTCTTCATAGAACTCTGTCTCGAAATCAACCCAGTTCATCTGATTGACTATTCTCTTACTCTTCACTCTCTCCCACCACATGCGGGCATCTCCTGATAAGCAAAAAGAAGCGCACTTGACCTTCTCGACTTCTGGCCAGTCAAGAAGCTCCATGGTGCTCTCCAGTGTCTTGAACCAAGCCTGAGCATCCCAGGGCTCAGTCGTGCCTGAAAAACTTTCTGGCTTCAGCTTCAACCACTGTATCAGGTAGGCTTCTTGTCCTCTAGACGCTGTGGGGACTTCCAAGGCGGCTGGTGGAACCTCAGTTACCCCTGGAGTTCCCACATTAATAGTTGGAGGAGTGGGAGGGACTGGCTGTTGATTCGCCATCAGATTGACGATTACTTGTTGCTGCTCCGCCACTTGTCTCTGGAGTTGGGCAACAACTTCAGAGAGATTTGGTTCAGCTACTCTGGGCTCTTCGTTCTCCTGTGCTCGGTCCTCAGTACGAATGGTACGGGGACGTCCTCTTCTTGACATCTAGTTATGTAGAGAAAACAAGACTAAAACCGTCTCTACGCTTTCTAGACATATATACGTATGTAAACAAAAGAATCAAAACTTCTATCTTACTTAAACATTTCTAAGCAAATACTCTATACTGCAAATAATAAAGAAAGCATAAAAGAAAATTTTAAATACTTTCTTACTTGAAGACGGCAAGGTCGGTGCTGATGTGTGATGCTGGAGAATGGGAACTGCTCTGATACCAACTGTAACGACCACCCTTCTTACTACTACTACTCTCTAAGGATGACCGTTACTTAACTACTAACTCTACTTAACCGGTATGATTAAAATCCTCGAAGAACCCTACCGAAAAATTCCGACAGAATCTCCCCTGTACCGGTGACCATATTCAACAATACATGCAATATATACTCAGCCACAAGCGGCTGGAACACATATCAATCAACCACGCAGTATAATAAATCCCAAAATAAAGAAAACAACACACAAATAACTACTTACTAAACTGAACTCATCCTACATGCAATCTAAATAGAATAATCTCAAATGTTTACAATAACTAAAATGCGGAAACTAAAATTAAAACTTCTTTCCTAGTCCCAAGTCTTCCATAGTCCTGGCATCACACATCCTTCGAACACCTCCTTGTCGCCTTCCTTTCTATATCTTTTCCTTTCCTGTATCTGCAGTAAGAGGAAGTGTAGTCTATAAGCAAAATTTGCTTAGTAAGCGCTATCTAACTCACCAAACATCTCGATATGCATGTACATATATCTATAACATGAACTAACTGAATGCTTACTAAAGACTGCTCATGCTCATCTAATAGTAAAAGAATCAAACAGGCTGAAATGCTAAACATGTAAGCTACTCATGCTCTTCTAACAGCGGGAGGGACAAAGCATACTGAAATGCTAAACATGTAAGCAAGTCTAACATAAATATAAACATAGGCATAAACATGAACATGACTTGAACATACTTGCATGCGTACTTATACACCTACTATTGTGGTGATCTAGTTGCACTTAGCGGTACCGTAACATAAGTTGTTGATCAGACAACTACTCTAGCGCTAGGTTGGTAGGGATCCGAACTTAGGACCGGAGCCCCCCTTTATTCTGGCGCGCTCACCGGGCTTAGGTCCCCAGATCATACCACCATCCCAGAACATATCTTAGTTGATTCTGGCGCGCTCACCGGGCTTAGGTCCCCGGATCATATCACCATCCCAGAACATATCTTAGTTGATTCTGGCGCGCTCACCGGGCTTAGGTCCCCGGATCATACCACCATCCCAGAACATATCTTAGTTGATTCTGGCGCGCTCACCGGGCTTAGGTCCCCGGATCATACCACCATCCCAGAACCTATCTTGGTCTTTTCTTTCCTTTCTTATCTTTCTTATACTTTTCTTAAACCCAAAATACTATTAGGGTATCTTTCGTATGCACCTATGAATGACACTAACTCGTAACACATAATCATGCATAGGATACAAAAGAAATCTGCACATACAATACTTATCATGATCTGAACCATATCGGAATTTAATCAAACCCCTGTGCAACATGAGTCTACACCATTCTAATCTAATCTATACTATTACTACAGTTACAAGCATCCTCAATCAAAGCTTAAGAACTTCATAAGCCAGAACGGAACATCACAAATCAAACTCTGCTTAACTGTTCTAAAAAAACAAGTACTGATAGAAAGAACAAGTGCAGTAGCAATCAATCCTAAACCTCCAGATGCACAAAAGCAAGTCTAACAATGTTGTAACTAACCCAAGTTATCAAAGACTGGATCACCAAGAATCAAATCGACAAAACGAATCCAATTAAAACTCATACCAATCAAAACTCATCCCAATCAAACTCATCCCAATCAAACTCATAACAAAAACTTCGTGATAACCAAATTCGTATCAAGACTTCCACAAGATCTTCAAGCCGAGACATGAGTACCATAGGAAACCAATTTGCAACCCAACCCACCATTTGTATTCCTAACAGGCATATAAACAAATAGTTACCATACAGCAAGTTCAAACCGCACACTTCGCAGAGGTATTCGAATCCAAACTTATTCCCAGGTAAGTGAAATCCACGGGTTCCACACAAAGAGAACACCACCGAAAATCAACTCCTTCGATATCAGAAAACTGCGGCAAAGAAAACCCAGAAAACCTTGCGATACAAACATAGAAAACCTCGGCGAAACATCAATCCGAACGGAACTCTAGATCAAGGATTAAACCTCGGAGCTATCCTACTATAGGTGAGGAAGCACTTACTTTCGTTTCCTTGATTCACAGCCGAAGGAGGAACCTTCTAGTGCTTCTAAGGTTCGGGTGAACTTGAAATCGGGGCCTCTTCCTCGCTCACGGCTTCCTTCTTGACGAGCGACCTCGGATCGACGAAGAACCCCCGGAGTTCGCCCCTCGCCGGCCGCCGGAGGGATGCCCTAGCTGCGGCTTGTTTCCGCCCGGCTGCCTTTGTCGCGCGAGAGAGGGAAGGTCGAAGGAATTAGGTCACGGGAGAGAAAAGAGTATAACTTAACCCTCTCTATAACTTGTCCTTTTATAACTACAACTTAAGACCAATTCGTTATGAATCTGTTTACGAAATACCCGCTAGCGCGCTTGGTCCGCTGGAAAGAGGATTCCCGAAGGTCTCGGGTTCGAGCCGCCTTCGACTCTTTCCTTTGTTTTTGAAACGGAATTTTAATTTCATTTCTTACAACTACTTAACTATATTTAATTCCCTTATATTATAACAAAACTTGCTTAGCTCAGTTGGTCGTCTGAGTTCGGTTAAGGCTCGGGTCAAGCCCGAGGTCTTGGGTTCAAAACCTAATTTCAACATTTTTCTTTCTTTTTATTAACTTCTTCCTCTTGGTAAAAATACCAAACGAACTCCAAAAATTACATAAAAATACTCTATAAATTCCTAAAAATCTCTAGAATATTTTAAAAGTATTTTTAAATATTTTTAAGAACTTTTAGAACTCCTAATGAGGAAAATTGGGTCGTTACAAGTCTTGTGTATACAAGAAGTGTAACGGAAACGTTGTGGTATTTCTTGTACTATACGTAGATGATATTTTGTTAATTGGCAACAATGTCAAGGTATTATCGGACGTAAGGGTATGGTTGTCCAAACAATTTGATATGAAGGACTTAGGAGAATGTGCCACATTCTTGGGATCAAAGTTATAAGGGATCGCAAGAAAAGAATGTTGTGCCTATCCTAAGCTTTATATATAGATACAGTCCTTGCTCGTTTTAGCATGCAAAACTCCAAGAAAGGTTTCTTAACTTTTAGGCATGCAGTAGCTTTATCTAAAGAGATGTCTCCGAAGACATCAAAGGAAATAGAGGACATGAAGGCAGTTCCTTATGCTTCGGCTGTAGGAAGCCTTATGTATGTAATGCTGTGTACGAGACCTGATATCTGTTTTGCTGTGGGCATGGTTAGCAGATATCAGAGTAACCCTGGACAAGGACATTGGACTGCTGTGAAACATATATTAAAGTACCTGAGAAGGACTAGAGATTATATGCTAGTCTATCAAGTAGATGATTTGCTCCCTGTGGGTTACACGGATTTAGACTTCCAATCAGATAGGGACAATAGTAAGTCTACGTCAGGCTATGTGTTTACTCCAAGAGGTGGAGCCATTGCATGGAGGAGTGTTAAGCAGAAATGCGTCTCGGACTCAACCATGGAAGCTGAGTATGTGGCAGCCTTTGAGGTAGTCAAAGAAGCTGTATGGCTCAGGAACTTTCTAATGGACTTAGATGTGATTCCTGGTTTGCCCAAAATCATCACAATTTATTGTGATAATAGCGGTGCAGTTGCAAACTCGAAGGAACCACGAGCCCATAAGGCAAGTAAACATATAGAGTGCAAGTACCACCTTATACGAGACATCGTCAAGCGAGGAGAAGTTATCGTCGCCAAGATTGCATCAGCGGATAACCTGGCAGATCCTTTCACTAAGGCCCTTCCAGCGAAAGCTTTTGATCGGCATGTGGAGGGGATGGGAATCAGATGTTGGTCAACAGATATGGCAGCTTAATCTTTAAGTATAAGTGGGTGATTGTTGGAGTGTATACTAAAAGCCTAGCTTTTGTAAACATTTATTTTTGAAATAAAAGAATCACATTGGTCAATATTTGTATTTATTTGTTAAATGTAATTGTTCAATTAATTTATATAGTAGATAACATGGAGTGTGGTGTCACACTCAGAAGATCATGTTGTCGGTTCTCTATAAATTATAAACAGTTGCTCACGACTAAGATGGAAAGAACAAACTATCAGAATAGTCATAGTGTAATTAGTTATTAGTTTATCTTAACTAATAAATTACACTGATACACTTTAAGTGTATTGAGTAGGACCATTTAGGTAAGTTCTTTTTGTACTAACTTAGTAAAAGAACCAGACCTTAGTTATTATGGAAGTGTGTGCTCTTAATCCTAATATAATAACAAACACATATATTTAATATTTATTTCTTTGACTTATCAAAGGGTGAGGTTTAGCTCGATAAATCAATATGCCCGATAAGTTGGGAAATTGTATTACTTATAGTGTGTGTTGTTGATTATAGAAGCAATCTGTGTCCTAGTTATCTAGGTTGAGAATGTCCCCAAGAGGAGATCATAAGAATTGTCATATTAAACCCTGCAGGTGGACTTAGTCCGATATGACAATGAAGTTGAGTGGTACTACTTTTGGAGCTAGATATTAATTAAGTGAGTTGTCAGTAACTTACTTAATTAGTGGACATTCGCAATCTTAAACACAGGGAGACTAACACACTCATAATAAGAAGGAGCCCATAATGTAATTTGGGATTGGTGCGGTAGTGCGGTAATAACTCTCTAGTGGAATAGTTATTATCGATGAACTTGAGTTGCGTGTTCGGGGCGAGCACGAGATACTCAAGCTCATTGGAAGGCCAAAACCAATTTCTCCTCTAGGACCCTGTCATAGCCTCATTATAGCCTCAAGTCCATCCAAATGTAAGACTCTTCTTGGTGTCCAAGAAGTGGGCCGGTCCAATGCTTGGTGACCAAGCAAGGGCCGACCACATCCTCTTTATAGGGGCTGCCCCTATTGCTTGGTGACCAAGCTTGTAGGGGACGGCCAAGATTAATTCAAATAGGTGGGTTGTTTTGAAGTTTTAAAATCTTCTCTTTGTAGAAAACTATAAGTTTTAAAAGAGAGATTTTAATTTTTTAAAACTTTCCTTATTTGAATTAGGTCACATGTTTTAATAGAGAGTTTTAAAAGTTTTAAAACTTTCCCTTTTAAACCATCCTCATGGTTTAAGAAAAAAAAGGAAGATAAGTTTTAAAATTAAAATTTTCTATCATTATGTTAAAAAAGGAAATTTTATAAAAGAAGTTTTAAATTTTAAAACATGGTTTTAATTTTTAGAACTTTCCTTTTTTAAGTCCTACTTTAGAAAAGAGAGCTTGTAAATTTTATAAGAGGATTTCTTCTTGTAAAATTTTAAAAAAATTATATTTCCTATTTCCCTTGATGAGGTGGCCGGCCACCTTGCTTGGTGCCCAAGCAAGGGGCCGGCCATAATTAAAAATAAAAAATCATCACAAAAATTAATGTTGGTGATTGATTCAATCAAGAGGAAAGAAAAGGAAAAATAAAAAGGTAAAAGGAAAAACTAGAGGATGATTTTATTTTTTGTAAAAATTTTTTCCTTATTTGTCTTGGGCAAGTAATATAAAAGAAGGGGTGAGGGGGCTTCATGAAAAACAACTCTTATTCTCTTGCTTGGAGACTCTCTTGGTGTGGCCGACCCTCTCCCTTCTCTTTTCCCTTTTGCTCTCTTCTCTTTGGTGGTGGTGGTGGCCGAATTTTAGAAGAAGAGGAAGAAGCTTTTGGGTGGTGTTCATCTTGGAGGATCATCGCCCACACGACGTCCAAGGCGAGGCGAGGAATACGGCAGAAGATCTCGAGGTCATTAGCTTACAAAGAGAAGGTATAACTAGTAATTTTCTTCCGCATCATACTAGTTATTTTCTTTGTAAGAATTCTAAATACAAGAGGCAATTAGATATAGTTTTTCGAATTAGTTTTTCGAGTTTGTGTTTTCTATTTTTTCGAATTTGTGATTCGATTATTTTTTTTGGTTAACCTAGAGTTATTTAAGGAAATTAAATATTAACTTTCCTTAAAAGGCTTTGTCTAGGCGGTGGTGGTTGCTCCCATATCCAAGAAGGTCATGTGCCTCGCCATGCAGTCCTGGAAGCCAATTTTAGAAATTAATATTTAATGAAATTAATAACATAGGTGGATTTGAATCAATAGTATTAATTTCCGCTTGCGATTCAAATCTAAACCATTAAGAACAGATAAGTTAAATTTGGAATCATTGATGTTAAGTTCTGTCTGCGATTCCTAATTTAACTTCTAAAGAACACAATAGGTTATTTAAGGAAAGGTTCGACACTTGTATAAAAATTTTTGTACAATAGAACTGGTACGTTTTCCTAGGACTAACCAACACAGTCCATATGAACTTCACGCCTTTCCTGGTCAGGCGTGTCAACGGTACAGCAATCCGGGATAAACCCTCGACAAACCATCTGTAATATCATGCTAGTCCCAGCAAACTGCGGATCTCCTGTACTGATTTTGGTTGCTCCCAATTGGTGACAGCCTCGATCTTCTGAGGGTCTACTGAAATTCCTCTTCTAGAGACCACATGTCCCAGAAAACCGACTGAAGATAGCCAGAAAGCACACTTGCTGAACTTCGCGTACAGTTGATGTCGTTGAAGAGTCTCCAAGACTGTGCGAAGATGCTGCGCATGTTCCTCCTCGGAACGCTAGTAAACCAATTTGTCATCAATGAAAACGATAACAAACTGATCAAAATACTCCAAGAAGACGCGGTTCATCAAATCCATAAACACCCCTGGAGCATTGGTAAGCCCAAATGACATTACCAAAAACTCATAATGGCCGTATCTGGTATGGAATGCTGTCTTCTGAATATCAGATTCTCTGACTCTCATCTGATTATATTTGGATCGCAGATCAATCTTAGAATACACTGATGTACCTCTGAGCTGATCAAACAAATCCTCGATCCACGGTAAAGGGTACTTATTTCTGACGGTCACTGCATTCAACTGTCTGTAGTCAATGCACAACCTTAGTGTACCATCCTTTTTCTTGACAAATAATACCGGAGAACCCCATGGAGAAGCACTAGGGCTTATAAATCCCCTGTCTAAAAGCTCCTGGAGTTGAACCTTCAGTTCGTTCAACTCTTTTGGCGCCATTCGATAAGGAGCTTTTGATGTCGGCGCGGTTCCCAGAATTAACTCAATAGCAAACTCCACTTGCATTCTGGGAGGTAATCCTGGTAGCTCCTCTAGAAATACATCCGGATACTCTCAGACTATGGGAATGTCGGAGAGTTGAGAACTACTGTCGTCTTCAGTATGAATCAAGGATAACAAAAAACCCTGACAGTCATGTGACAGTAGCTTCTGAGCCTGAATCGCTGAAATGATCGATATGTCGTCCTCTCTGATGCCAGTGAAATTCCACGAGGGTTTGTTCGGAGGTCGGAATGTGACCACCCTCGTCTGGCAATCAATAGTGTCATGATATGCTAACAAACAATCCATGCTAAGAATAATATCAAAATCGACCATTTCCAATACTAAAAGATCTACCGTAAGTATCATGTTGCCAAAATCTAACGGGCAACCTCTGACCTCCTAAGTGACGTCCAAGGTATCACCGGACGGTAGAGAGGCAGTCAGTCGCTGCGGTCTGAAAGTGGGTAATCTACCAATCTCTCGCATAAAGGTTCGAGGAACCTTAGCAGGTTCATGAATACGACAATCATG
Organism: Zingiber officinale; assembly: GCF_018446385.1. Classification (NCBI taxonomy): domain Eukaryota; kingdom Viridiplantae; phylum Streptophyta; class Magnoliopsida; order Zingiberales; family Zingiberaceae; genus Zingiber; species Zingiber officinale. The sequence continues at coordinate 96,350,156 of NC_055994.1, read as the reverse complement.
ACTAGTAAGATTGGGCTAACATTCTATACAACTTTATCATATAGGTTTACTAGTTTAAATCAATCTTACTCTATTAAGCAATAAATTACAATAGAATTAATTAGTAAACCAATTAACATGTTAGGAAGAGTTTAATTTATTATTATTATTATTATTATTATTTCTGGTTTACTAGATTACGATCAGAAATATTTTGTTCTTTGGTTACTTAATCTGAATCAATCTATTCTCAAGTATCATATCCTCAATAAATGGATCTACTAACTCACCATCAATTTCTATAAATCTAAACATGGATCTAGAATCACATAAATTTGTATATCGCTCCATATCTGTTAAGTTATAACTCAAATATTACTATAAATATAAAAACTATAAAATTACCTTTATACCTTTTTGTCGTCTGGAGATGCTCCGTCGCTGTCCAGTCCCCCTTTATGGCTTCGGAATTCCGTACGAGAAAATCAACGGAAATCCATACAAAAACTAAAAATAAATACCCAAGTTAACTAGCAAACTTAGGGTAACTCTAAAATCCAGAACACCAAAAGCAGATATCGTAACCCGCTCTGATACCAATAAATTGGTATCAGATTAATCTCGAAAATCCGTAACACGAAAAACAAACAAACAAGTATTGCTAACTTGGCTCTGATACCAAATAAATTGTCACGCCCCGGGAGAGTCTCTGCCAGAATAAATTTCGGCAACATCTCCCTTGTACGGGTGACAATTTGAAACTTTATACATTGCCCTCAGGGCCACATATACCTCGGCCAACACGGACGGAACAATAATAAAAGTAAAAATGCAACAACCAAGCATCCACGCAGTTTAATAGTAAACAAACTAAAGCAATGATAAGAAAACTCAAAAACAACCCTACTCAACTACACCCATAAAGCTCAAAACACGACGAAACAAAATCCACTCACCTCTTCTACCATCCAAGCAGGCATGTAGTAAAACAAATTCACATAAACTCATCGACAACATCCATAAAGTAAACTAATACAAGTCCAGATAGTGCAATAAGAAAATAAGAACCTATGTCCGGAAACAACACATCCTCACAACCTGCATGGGACTAGCGACTGGAACCCTCCGGACAGCCTCAACTTGAAATGTAATAATAACCACGGGGTGAGTCAACTCCTCAGCGGGTAACAACTGATATGCATAATAAAGAAAATAACAACTAGCACTAATCATGCATACAGTCTCCTGATATAAGAATGATAAATGCAACTGAAATAAATAGGAGAGAACTGTACTAACCAGGACCTAGGTATAAGTATAACAAGGTCGTCAGAACGAGAGTGTCATAAATCCTGTATGCATGCCAATCATATGCATCCATCCAAATGCAGCAAAAAATTACAACAAACACAAGCAATAAATGCATCAATGCATATGATGCCAATGACATGTCCTGGTTACCCCTGATGCCAGTCAGCTATCTCACACACGATGGTGAGACCGAGTGGGTAGGGCTGTGACAACCGTGCACTCTACCGTCACTGCTCCTGATGAGTGACCGAGTGGACGGGATGCTGTCGGAGTACACCTATCCTCCTACCCCAAATCATAAGTGGGGGAGCTCAATGCTCTCATCTCCCTGAGCCAATCCAAAGGAGGGATCCCTGACGTGCTACCACGCTGCGTCACGCTACCCATGAGTGTACCAGCGGAGCACCGACAAAGCACCTGGTGCAACACACCCTGCCTGATAAAAACCACTAACCCATGAGTGGTTGTGTGTGCAGATCTATGTAACTGGCAATGTGCTTAACAATAATAGAGTCAACTATCACACAGCATGCAATCATGCGAGATGGTTCATGACACTAAGCATAGAAAATATCCTGAACCTATCCATATATATAATGTGTACCCTAAAACAAATTGACCAAATCAACGGTCTAGGTACACAGGCCAGATAAGGTATCAAAACCTAGGTCCTGAACATAATAAAAACATAGTTGTGTCACTACCCCTATAAGCATGTATAATCAGGTATGTACTAACATGAAGTGCATAACAAATAAACAAAACAAGCATGTAACAGATCGGGTAGTGACCAACCGAAGCAGATAAGAAACATAATCATTACTATTTGTTAAAAACACTACTATGCATATCAAATGACATAAAGTCAAAGTACCCGCCTCCAATAGAAAGGATCGTATCCGGTCCAAATCTGACGTCGAGATACTCGTCTCGCGTCAAAGTCCTGTGTCACAAACATAAACATTTTTATTTAGCTACATCCCAATGAATAGCTAAATAAAATCCTTAAAAACAATTTAGGGAAAACCCCTAAACTATAACCTTAACCTACCTAAATTAAATCCAACGATTAATTAGGGTTAGTTTCCTAATCCCTAATCAACCCATTAGATAACAAATCTAAACCTAAATCAATCTACACATGAACAATTATCTAAAATAATCGAATCAAAACCATGATCTATAGCATGTATCAAATGCTCTACACCTTACCTTACTTCTCAACTGAAAGGTTGCTGCCGGAAAAGAGATGCTGCTGTGGAAAAATAATGATAGTACCACAGTGATCAGCCCCACAATTCAACACAAACATTCTAATAAAAAATCCGAATACCCAAATTTTGTTACTTAACTCGGCCTCCTTCCTCTCTGGTAGTGCCTTACTATTGCCAGCAGATTGGCTGGAGATAACAACAATGGTGTCGACCACACGACCAGCGTCTAGATCCAGTGATGGGAGCGCGATCAGGCAGCACCGGTACGATCAAATTGTGAAGAAGATCGTGAGGAAGAGGAATCAGGATCCTCGCTCAGAAGTGGCCGACAGATCAGGGCTAGGGCACCGCTGGAAAGAGGGATCGGGTGCCAGCAGAGGAGAGGCGGCACAGTGAGGCTAGGTGGATACGGCGGTGGAGAACTAGGTCACAACGTGGAGGCAGCCGACGCTAGGGCTGAGAAGAAGCAGCTTGATCGACGATGCTCGGGTGGCTGGCGATCGGAGATCAGCGCGGCGGAGAGTGAGTGGAGGAAGGCAGCGGCGCGAGAGGGAAGAGGAAGAGAAGAGAAATGAAATGACTTTAATTTGCGAGGGGAAACCCATCGTCGGTTAGGGCACGGGAGGAGATGCCGCGGAGGAAACGAAGGGAGAAGGCACGACACAGTAACGGGAGGAAAAATAAAAGGAAAAGGAAATAGGAAAAGAAAAATAAACTTTTCCTCGTTCAGTGGGGTAGCCTAAACAGACTTTCCCGGGGCCTAGTTTTTATCCCTGTAAACTGTCCATACGAGCTCCGAAAAAATCCCAGAAAATTTCTAAAAATTTTGAAAAATTTCTTTATCATTATTCTCCATTTTTCGGTATTTTACAACTAGACTTTTAATATACACTCTAACAATCTCCCACTTATACTGAAAGACTATGTTGCCATATATCCTGCCATACATCTGATTCCCAACCCCTCAACATGGCCATCAAAAGCTTCTTACCTTAAGGGCCTTAGTGAAAGGATCTTCCAGGTTATTATCTGATGCAATCTAGACAACAACAACTTTTCCTCATTATACTGTCTTGTATTGGGTAGTACTTGCGCTCTATGTGTTTACTTGCCTTATGAGCTAGTGGTTCCTTCGAGTTTGCTACTCCACCACTTATTATCACAATACACTGTAATAATTTTTGGGCCAACCAGGAATCACATCTAAGCCCATCATGAAGTTTCTGAGCCATACAGCTTCTATGGCTGCCTCAGAGGCTGCCACATACTCAGCTTCCATGGTGGAGTTCGAAAAGCATCTATGCTTAACACTCCTCTATTGTTATGGCTTTTCCTCCTAAAGTAAACACAAAACCCCGAGGTCGACTTATTATTGTCCCTATCTGATTGGAAGTCAGGATCTGTGTAACCCACATGGATCAAATCATCTGCTTAGTAAACCAGCATATAATCTCTAGTCCTTATATGCTTTACGGTAGTCCAATGTCCCTGTCATGGATTACTTTGATATCTGCTAATCATGCCACCAGCAAGACATATATCCGGTCTCATTCACAACATAGCATACATTAGGCTTCCTATAGCTGAAGCATAAGGAACTACCTTCATTTCTTCTATTACTTTTGATGTCTTTGGAGACATCTCTTTAGATAAAGATACTCCATGTCTAAAAGGTAGAAAACCTTTCTTGGAGTCTTGCATGCTAAAACGAGCTAGTATCGTATCGATATATGAAGCTTGGGAGCACAAAAATCTTTTCTTGCGATGCCTTATTACTTTGATCCCGATAATATGTGCACATTCTCCCAAGTCCTTCATATCAAATTACTTGGACAACCATACCCTTACTTTCGACAATAGTTTGATATTGTTTCTAACTAACAAAATGTCATCTACATATTGTATAAGAAATATCACCATGTTTCCGTCACACTTCTTGTATACACAAGACTCATCCGGTCACTGAATAAATCTATAAGACTGGATTACTTCATTAAACCAGATATTCCAAGATCTTGAAGCTTGCTTCAGTCCATAAATAGACCGACTGGGCTTATAGTCGTCGACTGTTGATTCGTCGACTCCTGGATTTATGGTCGACTCCAGGATTTATAGTCGCCACTCGGCTGTTGATTCGTTGACTCCCGGTTTATAGTCGCCGCTCGACTTTTGTCGGTGTAGACTCTTGGATTTATAACAACCACTCAACTATTGATTCATCGACTCCCGAGTTTATAATCACCACTTGACTTTTGATTCGTCGACTCTTGGGTTTATAGCCGCCGCTTGACTTTTGTCAGCGTAAACTCTCAAGTTTATAGCCACCACTCGGTTGTTGATTAGTTGACTCCTGGGTTAATAGTGGTCGCTCGACTTTTGATTCATTGACTCTCGGGTTTATAGTCACCATTCGACTTTTGATTCGTTGACTCAAGGGTTTATAGTCGTTGCACAACTTTTATCGACGTAGACTCTCGGGTTTATAGCCACCACTCGGCTGTTGACTCATCGACTCCCAAATTTATAGTCGCCACTCGACTTTTGATTCGTCGACTCCAGGGTTTATAATCGTTGCTCGACTTTTAATTCGTCGACTCTAGGGTTTATAGTCATTGCTCGACTTTTGTAAGTGTATACTCTCAGGTTTATAGCCGTCGCTCGGCTGTTGATTCGTCGACTCCTGGATTTATAGTCACAACTCAACTTTTGATTCGTCGACTCCTGAGTTTATTGTCATCGCTTGACTTTTGATTCGTCGACTCCAGGGTTTATAGTCGCCGCTTGACTTTTGATTCATTTAATCTAGGGTTTATAGTCATCGCTCGACTTTTGTCGGCGTAGACTCTCGGGTTTATAGCCACCGCTCGGCTGTTGATTTTGAAGATTCTACTTGCATATAACTTTGCCAAATGGCTCAAGGTTCTATGAAACTTGGTGGATTTTCATTCATATTCTCCTGCACTTATGGAATAAATATTTCTACAAGTGTATTTGAATTTAATCGAGCACCTCTCACCCGACTGTATAGGGTTGGAGATGGTTTGCACTCTAGGGTTGCTCTAGATTTCTCTAATTTTCATCTTGTAAATAGTAAGCTCTCAAGTGAAGCTTCTGAATAACCTTGTATTGCCCTTGCCACAAGACTTCCAACTTGGTTACGTTGCCAACCGACTTCACTCTCTTCCACACCAAGTCACCAACCTGGAATGATCTTTGAATTACCTCCTATTGTGGCTTTGCTTCATGAGCTATCAATACGCCGTGAGCTGAATGACTGCTTTTTCTCGTGCTTCATCCACCAAATTGAGCTCCATGAGCCGTCGATCATGGTTTTCCTCATCATAGAGATGAACCTGATTAGACTGCACTCTCGACTGGCACCATTGCCTCACCCCCGTACACTAGATGGAATGGGTTTATGTCGGTCGTCTCTCTAGGTGTTGTGCGATAGGCCCACAGCACACTCGAGAGTTCATCGACCCAACTGGCTTCGGCATGGTTAAGCCGAGCCCGGAGCCCTCTGAGGATTTCCTTATTGGTGACCTCCGCCTGACCATTGCTTTGCGGATAGATTACTGAAGTAAATGCTTATAGAATGCCATAGCCAGCACACTACTCTCTGAGCCTCCGTTTGAAAATTCTCCTTCCATTATTCGAGACAAGCATACGAGGTATGCAGAGCCTACATAATATATTCTGCCATATGAATTTGATGACCATATACTTAGTTATCTTGGCGAGTGACTCAGCTTCCACCTACTTTGAGAAATAATCTGCTATCATGAGTAGAAATCTCTATTGCCTGGTCACGATGGGGAACGAGCCTACTGTGTCCATGCCCCACTGGTTGAATGGCCAGGACACAATCAACGATTTCATCTCTTCGGTGGGTTGGTGTGGAATGTTCTGATATTTTTGGAAAGAAAGATAGGTGGCCACTGCCCGAGCGGCATCACCTTGCAATGTGGGCCATAAATATCCCACCAATAGTATCTTGTGAGCCAATGATCGACCGCTCGGATGACCACCGTAGGAGTTTTGGTGAACCTCTCGTAAGATATACTCGATGTCATCCAACCCAAAGCACTTAAGCAGCGACCTCAAGAAATCTCTCTTGTATAATTGATCTCCAATTAGTGTGAACCGACCGACCCTCTTCTTTAACAACCGAGCTTCCTCTTGATCGACTAGTGTGGCGACCGATCAAAGGAACTCAACGAATGCTGCCCTCCATTCGCTCGGCCAACCCATTTCGGCCATCCTATCGATGCTTGCCACTAGCAAAACCTGCTCGATCCACCACACCCAGAATTAAAGAACTCGCCAATTTGGCTAGCTCGTTGGTGCATTGATTATCCAACTGGGGCACTTTCTATATAATGACCTCTTGGAAATTTATCTTCAATTTCTCGAAAGCTTCAGCATACAGCTTAAGCCCCACACTATTTATCTTGAATGTTCCCGGTAATTATTGAGCCGCCAGTTGAGAATCTGAGTGGATGAGAATCCTTGTGGCTCCCACGTGCCAGGCTACTTGTAGGTTCGCTATTAAGGCCTCATATTCGCCTAGTTATTTGTAGCCCGATAGTCCACCCCCATGGACATCTGCATCCTATCTTCGCGTGGTGATACTAAGAAAATGCCTATTCCACTACCTTATCGAGTGGATGAGCCATTGACATATATCTTCTAAGTTGCGTCATGCTCGACGTTCTGTGTCTCAGTAACGAAATCCACCAAGGCCTGAGCTTTGATTGTCGTCCAGGGTTGATACTATATGTCAAACTCACTTAGCTCGGTGGTCCATTTAATCAACCATCCGAATGCCTCTGGGTTAAGGAGGACTCTTCCTAGCGCACTGTTAGTCAACACCACGATGGGATGTAAGAGGAAGTATGGGCAGAGCCTCCGAGTAGCGAGTACTAGTCTGAATGCTAACTTTTTGAGACATGTGTAGAGAGACTCTGCATCTTTCAATATATGACTTAAGAAATACACTGACTATTGCTCAGAGTTGTTCTGCCAAGCCAACCGTATGCTCTATGAATGACAGATATGTCTAGAGTGGCTTACTGACGATGGGATTTTCTAGTATAGTTAGGGAAGTAAAGTATTTCTTAAGCTCTTCCAGTGCTTTGTTGCATTCTGAGCCCCACTAGAATTTCATTGCACGACATAGGATCTTGAAGAATGGGTGACTCTGATCAGACAATTTGGAGATGAATCTTGACATCGCGTTGATCCGTCCGGTCAGCCATTGGGCTTCCTTCAAGTTGCTGTTGGTGCGGGAAGCATCCGACGATCGAACCTAAGTTTTGATAATGGCAAAGGATTCAAAGTTAAAGTGTGTGGTGATCTAACAGTCTGAATGAGATTGCAGGAAAGTCCTAAGTGTACTTAGGCAAAATCCCTAACTGTGGTTAGGCAAGGTGAAAACCCTAGGGGGTGGTAACCCTAGGTCATAGGGGGTGGTAATCCTATGCGGAAAGTCTTGGTGGGTCGAGTGCTTTAGGTAAAAGTCCTAGGGGGGGTAATCCTAGGTGGAAAGTCCTGGTGTCGCGAACTAGGTGAAAAACTGGACCAACCGGGAAGCGGAAGTCCAGCAGAAAGTCCGGAAGCATCGAGCACCGAGCAAAAGTCCAGTCGATCTGGAGGATCGAACTGGGAACAAGTAAATCTCCTGAGTGGAGTAGGTGAGGGCGCGTTCCCCGTAGAGGGAACAGTAGGTGTCGGGTCCACCTAGGGTTTCCGGTCAGAAATCTGAAGTCAAACCCGGACAGTCCGATGATTGTCAATTATCATATCGATATTGTTGTTTTGTGCTAACTTGGTTTTGTAGGGTATGTGTTTGGGACTAACACTTTTTGCAGGACCAAAGGAGCACAACTTAGCCTCAGATGGACAGTGTCCGAGGCGCCTCCATGGAGCTTGGAGGCGCCTCGGATGCAAAGCTGAGTTGTCCACGAAGCAAGCCTGGAGGAGCCTTGGAGGAAGCTCAAGGCACTTTGGACTGGTGGATGAAGGCGCCTTAAAGAGCACAGAAGGCGCCTTGAAGGGATAAGTCACGACCAGTTCAGGCTTGATCCACGCGGGTGACTCGGCTAGTTTAAGGCGCCTTGGATGGGCTTTAGGGCGCCTTGAGCACTGTTTAAAAGGGGGTTTCGAGCAGCACCTTCAATCAATGAATTCCAAGCAACCTTTCTTCAACGTGCTGTCAACGAGACGACCCAGAAGTGCTGCAACTAGTTCCCGACGACCCGGAGCTCCGAATTTGATATTTCCTAAGTGTCGTTGGTATTTTTTACTATTTTAAATTGTATTTAGCTTGTAATAATTTCGTGCTTATAGTTGTTGCCCACCGAAAGCGATCAAGGATCACGGGCCTTCGAGTAGGAGTCGCTACAGGCTCCGAACGAAGTAAATCCCTTGCGTCTTTCTGTTTGTGTGTTTATTTTTCCGCTGTGTTTATTTACTCGATTGTTTTTATGATTCCGAAATGAATGAAATAGCCGCGAGCGCTATTCACCCCCCTCTAGCGCTTTTCGATCTAACAATTGGTATCAGAACGAGGTCATTTTGAATCAGTGCAACCACCATTCAAAACAAATTTTACGTGGTATTTTCAGATTTTTCGGAGTCAATTATAATTTAGCTTTATAGCTATATTCTAATTCTTTTTCTCGATTTGGTTTTTGCTCGAAGTTGGTACAATACCACTCGAGCTCGTTTTCCCTTATTTCTCCCGCACTGCTAATCCAAGACCCAGTCTTAGAACCGGTTTTATTGTTTTTGTCGTTCAGGAATTTAAATGGCCCAACAAGAAGGTTTCAGCACCGTTCGCCCCCCACTCTTCTCCGGAGAAGACTTCCGATATTGGAAGGGGCGAATGGAAACCTTCCTCAAGACTCAATTCGATACGTGGATGATAATCAAGACCGGACTACAACTACCATCCGACGAAGATGGCAAGCCAACACCCTGCGAAAAATGGGAACCGACCCTAATAAAAAAGGTGGAAGTTGATGCCAAAGCAACCTGCACCCTCCAATGCGGACTGACCAAGGAGGAACTCAACAGAGTTGGTCCGTTCACATCAGCAAAGGAGCTCTGGGAGAAGCTGATCGAACTCCACGAGGGAACCTCCGACACAAAAGTAAGTAAACGTGACTTGTTGCTTAATAAATTGTATAACCTAAAAATGCAGGAAGATGAGACGACTTGTCAACTCCACGCACGGGTACAAGACATCCTCAACTCCCTCCACGCAATCAGTCAAAAGGTCGAGAATAGGGACATCATAAGGTATGCACTCAACTCTTTTCCTAGGAGTACATTGTGGGCATCAATGGTAGATGCCTACAAAGTCTCCAAAGATTTATCTTCAATTAGATTAGACGAGCTATTTTCAGAATTCGAACTTCATGAGCAGACTAATACACAGCCTTCCGAGAAAGGAATTGCTTTGCTTGCAGGAATCGGTGGAGCTCATGAATCAAGATCACGACGAAGAACTGAACAGGAGCCGGAAGCAGAAATCGACTCAAATGAAGAAGACAATGAACTAACAATTGAACTCATGAACCTTGTGAAAAGACTCTACAAGAAGAAGAAAGGTTTCAACAAGCGGGACCTAAAGAAGGCAGTCCAATCCAAGGAGGCCCAACCAAAATTCTAAGGTAAAATTTGAGGTGATCTGCTACGGATGCAACCAGAAGGGGCACATCAAAGCCAACTGCCCTAACCAAAAGGAAGCGAAGAAGCAGAGAAGGAAGAAGGCCCTAAAGGCGACATGGGATGAATCTTCCTCAGAAGATGACGACGATGAACTTGATCAAACGAGTTTACTGGCACTGATGACCCAGGACCAAATCAACCTGTCCGAGAGTGAGAGCGAGTCGGAGGCCGAGTCCGAGCGAAGCCACGGATACGTATCCGTTTCCGAAGGGCCCGTTCCCTCTGTAAGTATCTCTCGACTCAATAATTTAGTCAAGTATTTGTTATGAAAATTAGCTAAATCAAACCTTAGAGTCAAGTCACTTCTAAAGGAAGTAGAAGTCCTTAAAGAAGTGACTAACTCCGAATCTTTGACTGAACCAGTTCAGACGGGAAATTCAACTCAAGTCCAAAAACTTAAAGAAGAGAATTCCCGCCTGAGAATTCAAGTCAAGGATCTGGAGAAAACACTAGAACGGTTTTCTTTAGGTTCCAAGAATCTTGACCTAATTCTTGGGACACAAAGAGCCGTTTACAATAGAACTGGTCTAGGATTTAAACCTAAAAAAAAAATATAAAGCTTATTTATCTCTTGTACAAAGAGCAAATAGAAAAACAGTCCAAGCATGGGTCTCCAAGTCCAAATTGATTAATCAAGTTGGACTTGACCAATATTGGATCCCGAAAGATCAAATACACTACCTCGATAGACCATATTGAGGCTATGATCCAGGGGGAGCAAAAAAAATGATATTAATAAAACAGTTCAAATCTCCTGTCCCCAAATTTCTCTGTCCCCGTGTCCCCTGCCGATCGGATGGACCAGATTACATCTCAAGGCATCATAGCATCCTTAAGATGTGTGCAGTATCATCGTGATGTGCAAAGTATCCTTGAGATATAATCTGATCCGTTCGATCGGCAAGGAGACACGGGGACAGAAAAATTTGGGGACAGAGAATTTGAACTCTTAATAAAACGAACATAATTAAAAATTAAAAATTAAATTAAAAAAATTCAAATTTCAATTAAAATTAACTTAAAAATTCAAAATTTAAAATTCAATTAAAAATTCAAAATTAAATAAAAAAATTCAAAATTCAATTAAAAATTTGAAATTAAATTAAAAATTAAAAATTCAATTAAAATTCGAAATTAACTTAAAAATTCAAAATTCGAAATTCGAAATTCAATTAAGAATTCTTAATTCAAAATTAAAAGTAAAATTCAATTTAAATCAAATAAAAATAGAAGGAGGATCTAGAATAGCTGGCACCCCCAACTAAACTACCCGACTAGGTAACCGAACTTAATCTCCCCGACAGGGTAACCAAACTTTACCTACCCGGCAGGGTAAATAGGGTTAGATTAAAATGGGCTAGGTTTAACTTGACCCACGGTACTGGTGAAGTATTGGATGATAGTACGTTGGGGAAACTTAGTCATCTCATGTCTAGGAAGATATAGCTTCAACCTGATGCATTTGGCTAAGTGGAACTGACCGAAGCTACCCTTTATGGATCCTAACTAGTTAGACCAAGGTTTTGTATTAAGTTCAATGGGTAGGACTATTTGGAAAACCTCGAAGGTATGGTTACTTTAATGATGTCCTTATGATTCACTATAGCCCAGAAGTTTATCCAAAGAACGCTTACTTGTTGAACCCAAAACTAAACCTGAATCTAACACAAAGTTAAACCAAAACCCTTAAATTAAAACTAATTCATCTCACAAAATTATAGGATTCCCTGATTTAAAATTTAAATCAGGTGAGATGACTAATAATTAAAATTAATTCAACACTAAATTCGTAATCAAAATTAATTCAAAATTAATATTATTTTTCAAATTAATTTAAAATTATTTTTCAAACTTAATTAACTTAAACTATTTTTCAAATTAATCAACTTAAAATTATTTTTCAAATTAATTTAAAATTATTTTTCAAATTAATTAACTTAAAATTATTTTTCAAATCAATTAATTTTTTTTTCAAATTAATTAACTTAAAATTATTTTTCAAATTAATTAATTTAAAATTATTTTTCAAACTTAATTAACTTAAAATTATTTTTCAAATTAATTAACTTAAAATTATTTTTCAAATTAATTAATTTAAAATTATTTTTTAAACTTAATTAACTTAAAATTATTTTTAAAATTAATTAACTTAAATTATTTTTCAAATTAATTAACTTAAAATTATTTTTCAAAATTAATTAACTTAAAATGATTTTTCAAATTAATTAACTTAAAATTATTTTTCAAAATTAATTAACTTAAAATTATTTTTCAAATTAATTAACTTAAAATTATTTTTCAAATTAATTAATTTAAAATTATTTTTCAAACTTAATTAATTTAAAATTATTTTTCAAATTAATTAACTTAAAATTATTTTTCAAAGTAATTAACTTAAAATTATTTTTCAAATTAATTAACTTAAAATTATTTTTCAAAATTAATTAACTTAAAATTAATTTTCAAATTAATTAACTTAAAATTATTTTTCAAATTAATTAATTTAAAATTATTTTTCAAACTTAATTAACTTAAAATTATTTTTAAAATTAATTAACTTAAAATTATTTTTCAAATTAATTAACTTAAAATTATTTTTCAAATTAATCAACTTAAATTATTATTTTTCAAAATTAATTAACTTAAATTTTTTTCCGAAATTAATTGACTTAAAACAAATATTCAAAATAAATTAACCTAAAGTTAAACCTTTGTTTCAACGAATACAAACTCAAACTTACTCACTTCACTTTCTTTTCATCAAATAGAGTCCAATTCAAATAATTTATGTGTAGGAACATAAAGAATTGGATCAGTGGATGTTAGATACTGAATGCTCCAGACACATAACTGGAGATAAACTAAAGATCACAAAGCTCAAACTAAAGAATTTAGGGTCTGTTGCATTCAGCAATGACGGCAAACTTAAGGTAATCGAAAGAGGTAACATCGAACTTAGTTCCGATTTTTATTATTCGAAAAGTTCTATTAGTTAAAAACTTCAATTTTAATCTTCTAAGTATACTCCAATTGTGTGATAGTGGATATTTAGTTACCTTTGACAAATCTAGTTGTTTAGTTAAAAATATTAAAAACTTTGAAATCACACTTAAGGGGCTTAAGAAAAATAATATGTACTCAATTGATCTACCCACTTCCTCAATAAAGTGTTTTCTAACACAAGAAGAGGAAACTGAGTTGTGGCACAGAAGATTGGGTCACACTGACACCAGACTCATTTAAAAAATGAATCAAAATGGTCTAGTTAGAGGTTTGCCCAAATTTAAATTTATTGAAAACTCAATCTGTAATGCTTGTCAACAAGGAAAACAAACCAAGTCAACCCACAAATCAACTAATCTAGAAAGAACTAACTCTTTACTTGAGCTCCTTCACCTTGACCTATTTGATTCACATGGAGCCAAGTCACTAAGCAAGAATCAGTATTGCTTAGTTATAATTGATGACTACTCTAGGTTCACCTGGGTAAAATTTCTAAAAACAAAAGATGAAACTTTTGAAGAGTTCAGTAATTTTTGCAAGTTAATAGAAAATGAAAAAGATACTAAAATTAAAAGAATAAGAAGTAATCATGGGGGGAATTTGAAAATCATAGGTTTACCCAATTATGTAAAATCAATGGATACCAACATGAATTTTCATGTCCTAGAACCCCCCAATAAAATGATCTAGTGGAATGTAAAAATAGAACCCTACAAGGAGCCGCTAGAACCATGCTAAATAAGTATAACTTAAATTATCAATTTTGGGCCGAAGCCATAAATACAGCAAATTATATTCAAAATAGAATTCTAATTAACAAACTTCACAATAAAACTCCTTATGAAATGTATTATAATAAAATTCCCAACCTAAACTATTTAAAAGTTTTTGGATGTAAAGTTCATATTTTAAATACTAAAGATTACTTAGGAAAATTTAAACCTAAATCAAACCAAGGAATCTTTTTAGGGTACTCCACAACCAGTAGGGCCTATAGAGTCTATAACTAAAACACCCTAAAAGTTGAAGAATCTACTAATATAATATTTGATGAAGAAAATAATCTACCTAACTTAAATGAAAATGTTGACATTAATCCAAGATTAATTGAAGACGATGAAATTCATCCCAACACTAATAAACAAGAGGAACCAACTTCTGACCCAAACATAAGACCAACTAGAGCAAGTACCTCTCACACACCTGACCAAATTTTGGGTGATCCAAACCTAGGAGTCAGAACTAGATCCTCTTATAGAAACTTAAGTTAGATTACCCTTATTTCTAAAATTGAACCTAAGACTATAGAAGAGGCCCTACCTGATCCAGACTGGATCATTGCTATGCAAGAAGAGTTAGCCCAATCTGATAGAAACCAAGTCTGGAAAATTGTACCTAAACCCCTAGATAAGTCAATAATAGATACCAAATGGGTATTTAGAAACAAGTTGGATGATCAGAGTGAAATAATTAGAAATAAGGCTAGACTAGTAGCCAAAGGATTTAGTCAAGCTGAGGGCTTAAACTATGACGAAACCTATGCACCAGTAGCTAGACTCGAATCCATTAGGATGTTATTAGCCTATGCAGCTCATAAAGGATTTAGGTTATACCAAATGAATGTAAAATCCGCATTCCTAAATGGGTTCATTAAGGAAGAGGTCTATGTAAACCAACCCCTAGGATTTGAGGACTTAGACTACCCTAATCATGTATTTAAATTGAAAAAGGCCTTATATGGACTTAAACAAGCTCCTAGAGCTTGGTATGAACGGTTGTCCAATTACATAACATCCAAAGGCTTTAACCAAGGTCACATAGATCCGACCCTATTTGTAAAAACTATAGAAAAAGACATCTTCATAGCCCAAATCTATATTGATGATATAATTTTTGGCTCAACTAACTCTAAACTTCTAAAAGAATTCATTAAATTAATGGAAAATGAATTTGAAATGAGTATGGTTGGGGAACTAAATTTTTTCTTAGGTCTATAAATTAAACAAACGAAAGATGAAATTTATATTTACCAAACTAAATATGCTAAAGAACTAATTAAAAAATTTGGCATGGAAAATTCAAAAATCATAAATACCCCAATGGCCACTAACATCAACATTGACTCTGACCCAGAAGAAAAACATGTAAACCCAAAATACTATAGAAGTATAATAGGAAGCCTACTCTACCTAACTGCAAGTCGACCAGATATAATATTTGCAGTTGGTATGTGTGCAAGATACCAATCTTGTGCAAAAGAATCACATCTAACATATGTTAAAAGAATACTTAGGTATATTAAGGGCACCCTAAATATAGGACTTTGGTACCCTAGAACTAGCACCTTTGACCTTTTTGGCTATTCTGACTCAGACTATGCCGGGTGCAAATTAGACAGAAAAAGTACAAGTGGTAGCTGCCAAATCCTAGATCAGTGCCTAGTAAGTTGGTCAAGCAGAAAGCAACATTGTGTTGCTCTATCCACCACTGAAGCTGAATACATAGCCCTAGGAGAGTGTGCCTCTCAACTTTGGTGGATGATGCATACCTTAAAAGACTATCAATTAGAATACAAAAATACAAAAATTTTAATTGATAATATAAGCTCAATTAATCTAACAAAAAAAATCCAATTCACCACTCTAGGACTAAACACATAGAGGTAAAGCACCACTTTGTAAGGGATCACGTAGCTAAAGGTGAACTTGCACTCAACTATATTGAGTCCAAATCAAACCTAGCTGACATTTTCACAAAACCCTTACCTGAACTTGAGTTCAGTGCACTTAGAAGACAAATAAGCATGTGCTGGGTATAATAGATGTTGATTTTCAAACTTATTGTCTTACTTAACCATCCTATTCTTTTCAAAAATTCTAGGAAAAATAATGATTTTAAAATCTCATTTTCTTAGAATTTTCAAAACATTGGACTTAGTTTAGGCTCTACCCTAGAAATCATGTTCCCCTAGATTTAAGCCAGAGCATCTCACAAACACCTAGGTATACCTTGCTTGTGTTTGAAATACATAGAACGACGTGAGATGCATAGGGTACAGCCTGGACTCCAGTATGCTTATATCTGTGCATCATTATGAGTCTGGGTGTTAAATACCTTATTAACAGTAATCAGTTTAAGTCATCCAGCCTTAGTCAAATCTAACTGGACTAAAAGACTTAACTTGACTAACCGAGTGAAAGCTGCTGCCCTCTAGGCAATCAGCAAGTAGATAAAAGGTTAGACAGTTGGTGAAGAAAATGGAGATTCTTAGATTGAGCATGCTTGTACTTTAGGGCTCTGATATCTGATCAAAACAATTTGGATAAGTTAACAACTATTTAACTTGACTCATGCTTGGACTTAAGGACCAACTAAATTTGATTAAATAACCTAAATTAAATATTTAGTCACTCCCTCTTCGTCCTAAAATTTCATAAGTTCCTACTCCTATTTTTTTTTCAAAATTAAGTTTTTAATTAAGCTAAGTACCTTTTTAAACTGAAACTACATTTTCAAAATTCAATGTTTGCAAAAGGCTTAGCTAAATGATTAATATAGCAACTTTCAAACTTTCTCAAACTTAGCCATCTTTATAAATTTTTGTTAAAATACTTTTCTAAGTTACCTCTTAGATTCATTCTATACTTAGCTAAAAGTATTTAAAAACATATTTCTTTACTTGTAAAATTTAACTCATAGCTTTAAAAAGAGACTTCAAATTTTTTTTTTCAAAAAAATTTGGCTCCAAAAATTCTTTAAAATCTAGCTAAGTTTTTCAAATTTAGTTAAATATTTTTGCTAAAAATAACTAAGTTTCAAAAGTGGATAAAGTCATTCTTCAAAGTCATCCATATATTAGCCTTTTAAACTTAGGTGAAAAATATTCCTTTTTAAATCCTCTTTCTCCCTTAGCTAACAATTTTTAAACTTAAAACTTGCTTTCAACTGGCTTATTTTTTTGATAAATGGCAAAGGGGGGAGAGTAGGGAAATTCAAAAGTAAAAATCTGATTAAAAAAGAAAGCTCTATATTAAGGGGGAGCTTCACAAAGTTTAAGTGTTAGCTTAAGTTATGCTTATATTTGAATTTATATACTTAAGCTTGCTCACTTAAATCTTTTAAATATGTTTATGCATTTGTTTTACTTAACTTTGAATTTGGGTTGCCATAATCAAAAAGGGGGAGATTGTTGGTGCGGGAAGCATCCGATGATCGAACCTAAGTTTTGATAATGGCAAAAGATTCAAAGTTAAAGTGTGTGGTGATCTAACAGTCTGAATGAGATTGTAGGAAAGTCCTAAGTGTACTTAGGTAAAAGCCCTAACTGTGGTTAGGCAAGGTGAAAACCCTAGGGGGTGGTAACCCTAGGTCATAGGGGGTGGTAACCCTATGCGGAAAGTCTTGGTGGGTCGAGTGCTTCAGGCAAAAGTCCTAGGGGGGGTAACCCTAGGTGGAAAGTCTTGGTGTCGTGAACTAGGTGAAAGACTGGACCAACCGGGAAGCGGAAGTCCAGCAGAAAGTCCGGAAGCATCGATCACCGAGCAAAAGTCCAGTCGATCTGGAGGATCAAACTAGCAACAAGTAAATCTCCTGAGTGGAGTAGGTGAGGACGCGTTCCCCGTAGAGGGAACAGTAGGCATCGGGTCGACCTAGGGTTTTCGGTCGAAAATTTGAAGTCAGACCCGGACAGTCCGATGACTGTCAATTATCATATCGATATTGTTGTTTTGAGCTAACTTGGTTTTGCAGGGTATGTGTTTGGGACTAACACTTTTTGCAGGACCAAAGGAGCAGAACTTAGCCTCGGATGGACAGTGTCCGAGGTGGCTCCATGGAGCTTGGAGGCGCCTCAGATGCAAAGCTGAGCTATCCATGAAGCAAGCCTGGAGGCGCCTTGGAGGAAGCTCAAGGCGCCTTGGACTGGTGGATGAAGGCGCCTTAGAGAGCACAGAAGATGCCTTGAAGGGATAAGTCACGACCAGTTCAGGCTTGATCCACGCGGGCGACTCAGCTAGTTTAAGGCGCCTTGGATGGGCTTTAGGGCCCTTGAGCACTGTTTAAAAGGGGGTTTCGAGCAGCACCTTCAATCAACAAATTCCAAGCAACCTTTTTTCAACGTGCTGTCAACGAGACGACCCAGAAGTGCTGCAACTACTTCCCGACGACTCGGAGCTCCGAATTTGATATTTCCCAAGTGTCGTTGGTATTTTTTACTGTTTTAAATTGTATTTAGCTTGTAATAATTTTATGCTTATAGTTGTTTCCCACCGAAAGCGATCAAGGATCGCGGACCTTCGTGTAAGAGTCGCTACAGGCTCCGAACGAAGTAAATCCCTTGTGTCTTTCTGTTTGTGTGTTTATTTTTCCGCTGCATTTATTTACTTGATTGTTTTTACGATTCCGAAACGAACGAAATAGCCGCGAGTGCTATTCCCCCCCCCTCTAGCGCTTTTCGATCCAACAGTTGCGAGGTGGGGGCATGTCTTACAAAACCTTCACCTTACTTGGATTCACCTCAATTCCCCGCTCGATCACGATGTATCTGAGAAATCGACCATTCCTCGCCCTAAACAAGCAGTTCTCTTGCGTTCAATTTGATTCCATACATCCTCAGGGTTTGGCAAGTTTCTTCGACATCTATGCAAAGGTCAGTGACTCGCAGAAATTTTATTAATATGTCATCGACATATACCTCCATGTTGCGGCTGATCTGCTGTTGGAACACCTTATTTATCAGTCTTTAATAAGTGGCATCGACGTTCTTTAATCTGAACATCATTACGTTGTAGCAGTAGGTCCTGTCAGCCATAATGAAACATCATTACGTTGTAGCAGTAGGTCCTATCAGTCTCTTGATCTTCCCTGGCGAGCGAGACTTGATGGTAGCCTTGATACGCATCAAGCATGCAGATTAGCTCGCATCTGGCCATGAAGTCCACCATTTGATCAATACGAGGCAGTGGATAAAAGTCCTTCGAGCAAACCTTGTTCAAGTCATGGAAGTCGATGTAGACTCATCACTTATTGCCCGGCTTGGAGACCAGCATGACATTGGCTAGCCAACTCAAAATTTTGACCTTACGAATGTGACCTGCCTCCAGTAGCTTTTCTATTTCTTCTCAGATAATTTGGTTCTGCTCTGAGCTGAAATCCCTCTTCCTCTGCTTTACTAGCCATGCCTCCAGTCGAATGTGAAGCTCGTGCTACGTCACACTCGGCGAGATGCCCGAAATCTCATGAGTCGACCAGGCAAACACATCATGATTTTGCCTAAGACAGGCCACCAGCTTTGCCTTCCTTTCATCGATCAGGTCAGCTACGATATAGGTTGTGGCTTCCAGTTGGCTGGGAGGGATATGGACTTCCTTCTTTTCATCGTAGACTAGCACAAGAGGTTCCTCCATAATTGAATTTACCTCAAAATGGTGAGTCTTCTGAGAAACCCTTAACTCATATTTAACTATCTCGACGTAGCATCGCCGAGCGGTTAATTGATCACCTTTGACTTCGCCCACCGCGTTGTCTACCAGAAACTTGATCTTTTGGTAGAAGGTGGGCACCACTGCTCAGAATTCATTCAGAGTCGGTCTGCCCAATATTAGATTGTAGGCGGATGGGGCATCTACCATGATGAAGTTTGTGATCCTCGTCTACTTGAACAGTTCTTCTCCGAATGATATGGTCAGTCGAGCCTAGCCGGTTGGCACTACTTCATTACCTATGAATCTATACAGTGGGGTTATCATGGGTTGCAACTCACTTCGCTCGATTTGCAATGGTTGAACTCCTTCTTGAAAATGATATTCACCGAGCTACCTATATCTACAAAAGTTCACCGAATATTATAATTAGCTATTACTGCTAGGATGATTAAGGCATCATCATGAGGGACCTCCACCCCCTTAAGTTCGAGGACCGCAGCGGATCTTAGGTCCTTTGTCTTTTTCCCTGTTGCGCTCGACGACATGTATCTCTAAGTATCAAGCATGCAACTAGCTCTGTTGAAATCACCATCGGTTGGCCCCCCAGTGATGATTCCAATTTCACCGCAAGCCACATTATTTTGATTTTCCTCCTCCCGAGCTGATGGCCGAGCTCGCTTAGCCAAAGCTCGGGTGGGACTTACTATTGGTACCCTAAGGTTATTTTGACGTGATTAAACAAGTTAAGTTAGGTTTTGTTGTGTTTAACCTTGTGTCTAAGTGTTCAGGAGCTTAAGAGCACAGGAAGTCAAGTAAAAGACGCAGCTAGTGAGAAGGATGGCACGAGAGAGAGTTGATGGGCTTGGTGCATCTGAGGGATGAGGTGCTACAGAAGAGTACGTAGGCAGACGAGAAGGAGGCGCGCAACATTTCCGAGGGACGAGAAGTCAAAGCGAAAGTTATTGGTTAGTCCTAGGAAAATCGTACCGGTTCCACTGTACAAAAATTTTGTACAAGTGTCGAACCTTTCCTTAAATAATCTATTGTGTTCTTTAGAAGTTAAATTAGGAATTGTAGACGGAACTTAATATCATTGATTCCAAATTTAACTTATCTATTCTTAATGGTTTAGATTTGAATCGCAAGCGGAACTTAACACTATTGATTCAAATCCACATATGTTATTAATTCCATTAAATATTAATTTCCAAAATTGGCTTCCAGGACTGCATGGCGAGGCACATGACCTTCTTGGATATGGGAGCAACCACCACCGCCTAGACAAAGCCTTTTAAGGAAAACTAATATTTAATTTCCTTAAATAACTCTAGGTTAACCAAAAAGAACAATCGAATCACAAATTTGAAAAACAAAGAAAACAAAAACTCGAAAAATAAATTCGAAAAACTAGATCTAATGCCTCTTGTGTTTGGAATTCTTACAAAATGTAAAATACCGAAAATAGGCGAATATTAATAAGGGAATTTTCCAGAATTTTTGGAAATTTTTCAGGAATTTTTCGGAGCTCGTATGGACGAGTTCATGAGAATAAAAACGGGGCCCGGGAAAGCTTGTTTAGGCTATCCTGTTTTAATGAGGAAAAGATTTATTTTTCTTTTCCTTTTTCTTTTCTTCTTCTCTTATTCTTTCCCCACGACCCGTGCGTGCCCTATTTCCCCGACCCCGAGCAGTTCCCCTTTCTTCCTCTCTTCTCACTCGGCACCGATCTCTTCTCATCTGGTGCCCTAGCCACAGCCGACGCCGCCTGGAGAAGCGCCGAGCCGATCCTCTTCCCCTGCTGCCGATCCTCTGTCGCCGTCAGACGGAGAGTACCAGCCACCCTTCCTCTGCCCTCGAGCTCGAGCCACATTGCCGAGTTCTCTTTTCCCTCAGTGCCGTCTGCCCTAGTCGCCACTGGCCACTGCCACCAGTCCGACCATGCGCCACTGATGCCTGTGTCCTAGCGTCGGCCGCCCTCTCTGCTGCAACTTGGCAGCACAACCACCACCGGCGAGCCCTTGTTTGCCGACCTCGACAACCCCTTTCGGTGACTTCAGCTTGGGGAAGAAATTATTGGCACATAGGTAAGGGATTTTGATTTTTTTTTAGTCTTGAGATGTAGAGGTTTGAGATTTCGGATGTGGTGTTTATTAGGAATGAAACATCTTGGCAGTGGCTCCTTGGCAGTGTCGACAACTGAAATTCCAGTGGTAGAGATCCAACATCCATTCTTCTTGGTGGTACTCTGGCAGTTGTTGTGTACTAGGTTAAACAAGGTGTGGCTACCGTAATTTATAGCTTAATCTGAATGAATGCTAGTTTCATGTCTGGATTGGATAGTTGGAGTATATTGACATGAATGGTTAACTAATTGAACTGGATTAATTTATAAGGAGAATGGTTGTGAAATAAATGTTGGATACATGATGAAATTAGCTAAATAAAATATACTGTGATCGCAGGACTTGGATTCGGGACGAGCGTCTCGACAAGGGATTAGTTTGACACGATCTACATCTAAAGGCGGGTACCTCTTGACTTATCTTTTATGATATTGTCATTGGATATGCATAGTATTTTATAACTACAAGCAATGAACATGTTTGTCTTTGGTATGTCACTGTTTGATATCCATAGCATGTTAGGTTTGTCGCCTGTGATGTATTCGTGCTTATATCACATGATTTGTTGCCATGAGTATCTTATTGCCATGAGTACTTTATTACCTTATGTATCTTAGTTTGTAGAGTAAGTGACATACCATGTTTTACTGAGGGTAGGACTAGGTTCTGGATTTTTGGTTTTAGTCATGTGTATCTAGATTATCTGATACTTAGGTTTTTATGTCATGACTGGCTTGTGTACCTCTGTTTGTTTGTCATATATGGTTCGTGTACGTAGACCTTGTTCTTTGATCTGTGCATATTGTTGGTACATAGGTTATGGAAGGGGGATATGTTTAGGATCTAGGTTGTTATACCAGAGAGGACCTGTATATCCTGGATCTGTGGATTTGACCTACTGATACTGTGGTACCCATATTATATATATGGATTTTTCTATGCTGATCAGGATATACCATACTTGTTATGTTCGGGACATATGTTTTGATATTCTATCTGACCTGTGTACTCTAGATTTTGGTATGTGACCATCGCTTTTACCGTACCCATTTTGTATATATGGATATGGTTATGTTGATCAATTTTTGCTATGCATAGTGACATGCATCATGTTTGCATGCTGTGCGATTGTCGGCTCCACTATGGTTGAGCCCATCGCCAGTTACATGTACTGCACACACCCCCACTCATGGTTTAGTGGTATATCAGGCTGGTGTGTCCGTTGGTCATATGACTCAGCGTGGTAGCCGGCAGTCGGTTCCGCTCTGTTTGGCTCCGCTGGCATTTAGTGTAGCAGCGTGGTAGCCGGCAGATGGTGGACTCTGTTTGGCTCCGTTGGTCGGTGACTCAGCGTGGTAGCCGGTATCCCCGTCATCATGTACCGGAGATGAGAGCATTGAGCTCCCCATTTATGATTTGGGGTCACAGATGAGTACTCGACAGATTCCGTCCACTCGGTCCTTCAGAGCAATGATGTTAGAGTGCACTCATCATATGCATTGATTGCTTTTATTTATTTGTGTTTGCTGCATATATGCTGGATTTTGGTGGATGCATTTGTTTGACATGCATATGAGGATACGTATCGATTTGATGACCCTTTAGTTCAGGATAGGAGTTCTTGGTGAGTACTGCTTCCTTTGTTACTTTTCAGTTTTATATATTTCCTATATATTATTCGGAAGCTGTATTCCATGTTTATTGCTGTTAGATATATCTTACTAGGCATGTCTATTGGTATTCGCTGAGTTGTTGAACTCACCCCCGTGGACACTATCTTTTCAAGTACCAGGTTATTTATGGTGTCGCTTGGAGCATCCTGTCTGCTGGTCCCCGCGTCACATCAGAAGACATATCGCTGCTTTTCTGTTGTTTTATCTTGGTATATGAAATTTCTGTATTTCGATTTGTGTTCTGATTTTGTTTCCGGGTGTTATGTTGTTGGTTGTGTAAGCCTAGCCGGCTAGCAGGTTGGTGTTTGGTGGTATTTGGTTTTTGTCAGTTTTTGTTGTGTTTTGGTTTTGGTACAGCCGCGTGGGCTGAATTTGATATTAACCGCGTGGTGGTTGTTTTCTTTTATTGTTATGATTCCAGCCGCATGTGGCTGAGGTATATTATGCCTGTAGAAGTGCTTCAGATTGTCACCCGTACAGGGGAGGTGCTGCCGAAATTTCTTCGGACAGAGACTCCCTCGGGGCATGACAATTTAGTGGTATCAGAGCCAGTATACAATACTTGCTATGTGTTCTGGATTTTCGAGATTTATCTGATACCAATTTATTTGGTATCAGAGATCGGCTTACGAGTCTTATTTTCCCTGTGTTTCGGATTTTGTGTTTTGGTCTTCTCGATGTGACTTTTCAGATTTTGGGATCTGGCAGCAGCAGGACATCTCCAAGCTATAGGAGGTATGTTGGTATACTGTTATTCTACATTTTTGTTAGTATATGCACTGTTGACTATTACAGTTTATGACATGTATTAGCACTCTTTACTAGTACCTGCCTAGTTGATATATCATACATTTTATGCATTAGGTAAACTACTGATGATGATCGACCTTGATAGAGGTTAAGGGTTACAGTTTCTGGTGATTTATCATATCATACACCAGTAGTTTTTAGCTTCTGTTATTATTAGTTGGTTAGCTGATTGAGACACATACCAGCCTCTGCTATTATTAGCTGGGTAGTGGATAGTATCTATATCTTTATGTTGACTTAGCCTGTAGTATATCATTTTATCTTAGTTAATTTCTTCAGTAGATAATTGATTTACTTTTGTTAGATCGGTCAGTAGGAGACTGATTTACGTTTGTCGACTTGAGTAGTCGTGTATTGATATACTTTAGCTGCTGGTAGAGGATTAATGTAATCTTGATCAGTTAGTATATTACCGATATAGTTTTGTTGGTTCGATCAGTAGGGGATTGCATACTCTAACTAAGTAGGGGTTTTGACCATGGACTGTATATACCTAGTTGGATGACTTAGAAGTTTGGATTTATGATGTTAAATTTTTCCTCATTAGATATAGTCTTAGTAGGGTACGACATTGACTTGCAATGTTATACCATGGAGTGTATATCTCTTTTGTCCGCTACTAGTTCTGTTGAACCTAGAGCAGGGTTGTTACTGGATGATTAGGTTGCTTTATTTTGGGCTGTCTATGATTGATGTATTCCTGCTTGATACATATGCAGGATTTTTGTTTAGGTATACCCGTAACCCATGAGTGTTGGTAGCATAGAGTTGGTCTATTTGATCGAGCTAGTATGCTGATTTTGCATGTTTAGGTTGCATGTATATTATGATTGTTATGAGTTGAAGGAGTTCTATGATGGATAGTTCATTTGTAGATAGTGTGGGTATTCCCATCTAGATATGGTTATTGTAGGTTCCTTGTGGATTATAGCTATTTAGTTAGCTATACGTGCCTGATTGACATATTGGAGGTATCTTATCGATTTAAATCTGTGTCATGGTATGTGCACATGGGTGTGAGTGTCATGTTGGAAGTATCTTGTCGACTACATCGGTGTTGTGATATGTACATATGTGTTTGGTGTGGTATCTGAGGTATCTTGTTGATTATGTGTGATTTG
Organism: Zingiber officinale; assembly: GCF_018446385.1. Classification (NCBI taxonomy): domain Eukaryota; kingdom Viridiplantae; phylum Streptophyta; class Magnoliopsida; order Zingiberales; family Zingiberaceae; genus Zingiber; species Zingiber officinale. Next base: position 96,324,766 of record NC_055994.1, on the reverse strand, counting down.
TGAATGCACCTGGGTTTTAGTATGCCTTATTGGAAGTATGTGTTGATTATACTCTTGGCATATGTGTATATTTGTCATGTGAGTGTTGTTTGAGGGGTATTGTTGATTTTACCTACTATGATATATGCACACGGGTTCGATATACATTGTTGGAGGTATCACAGTGATTTATACCTATGATGTGAGTATTTTTGGTGTGTACTAGTTGGAGGATTATGACGATCATACATATGTTGTGTGTGCACGTGTGTCAGATGTATGGTATTAAATGTCTACATTATGATATTGGTTGTTTTACCCTGTCAACTAATTCTCCCATTAGTGGGTGACCGACCCACTAGGAGGATGATAGAGTTGACTATGGATTTGATTTCCTTACTGGGTGGTTATACCCTAGGCTACCCACAGTGATCTGTGGTAGAGAGATCTAGTGCGGTCTCTAGCTAGATAGTTAGGTGCTTTGGGGTACTTATGTATTGTTGTGGTAGAGCGTAGCTCCCACATGTTATGAATCGTTTGTGGTAGAGCGTAGCTCCCACATATTCTGGATTGTTGTGGTAGAGCGTAGCTCCCACATATTTAGGGATTGTTCTGTGGTGGAGCGTTGCTCCCACATATTGCGGATTGCTTGTAGTGGAGCATTGCTCCCATATTTATTGTAGATGCATGTTACGGATTATTTATAGTGGAGTGTTACTCCTACATATTGAGGATTTCTTGTGGTAGAGCGTTGCTCCCACATATGTAGTATTTCGTGTGATGGAGCATTGCTCTCACATTGGAGGAGCTATTCTTTGGTGATTATATATCGTTGGTGATTAGATCTGTTTATTGTGGTGGATCTTATGGTTAGGAATGTCTGTGATACGGACATTATGTGTCTTGGTTTTACCATTCGTGCTTGCGGTGCCCTAGATGTTATCATGGACTCGATGATATGGGTATTCCTAGGATGTTTAGATGGGTTTCCATTGTCTTTGTTGACGATGTGGTGATCTATTTCGGATCCGAGGTGAGTCACGTGCACCACCTTTGCATAGATCTAGAGATGATTCGACGAGAATATCTATATGTGAAGATCAGTGGTGCGTATTTTGATTGTCTTCTATGAGATGATTGAGACACATGGTCACCAGTAGGGGTATACCGTGGATCCACAGGAGATAGAGGTTGATACCAGTTGGAAGTTACCATAGTCTATACATGAGACTCGCAACTCCCTTTGTCGAGCTAGTGATTATCGGAGGCTCGTTGAGGGTTTTTCCACACGTTGTTATGCCACTGACACGCCTGACTGGGAAAGGCGTGAAGTTCACTTGAACTGAGGATAACAAGACCAGCTTCTAGGAGCTGAAGCGGAGACTAGTGTCGGCTCCGATTTTGAATTTTTACCTTCTGGAGAGGACGAAGATGTCCTTTGCACCGACACATCTATTCAGGGTTTGAGCACTGTTCTGATGCAGCACGATAGAGTAGTCTCCTATGCTTATCGACAGTTGTAGGAGCCTGAGTAGAACTACCCAGTATATGACTTGTGGCTGGCCGTCATTATTTTGTGCCTTGAAGATTTGGCAGCCTTATCTATACGGTGTTACATTTGAGATTCTCACGGACCATAAGAGTCTCAAATATTTGTTCACTTAGAAAGGAATCTAATCTCCGACAGGGAAGATGGATGGAGTTCCTGAAGGATTTTGATTGTACCATTAGCTATCACCCAAGAAAAGCTAATGTGGTTGTTGACACATTTAGCCGGAAGTCTAGAGTGACTTTGGCTTGCCACCGAGTTGTGGCTACAGACAGAGCAGGGTATTCTTGTTATCATGGCTTCTTAGTCGTCGATCAGGACGAGGATCCGAGAGCCCTAGGCTGCTGATCAGTATTTGCAGTTTATTTGCAGCTAGATAGCTTCCGGGCAGCAGACCGAGTTCACACGAGACGAGGAGGGTGTTATACACTTTTGAGACAGATTTTGCGTATTTCAGTCTCATCCGGTCTTATAGAATTTACTTCCGGAGGCTCATCGCTCATGATTTGCTGTCCACCCTGGTGGTACCCGTATGTACCCAGAATTTGAGGTGTTTCTATTGGTGGAACGACATGAAGGGAGACATCGCAGATTTTGTAACTAGATGTCTTGTCTGTCAGCAAGTGAAGGCCGAGCACCAGAGACCTGTCGATTTATTTCAGCGGATTCCTATTCCCGAGTGGAAATGGGAACATATTACTATGGACTTTGTGGTGAGTTTGCCGAGGACATGACGAGACCATGATGCGATTTGGGTAATCTTTAATCAATTACCCAAATCCACGCACGTTTTAGCTAATCGGAGGACAGATTTCCTGGATCGATTGGTAGATCTGTTTTGCCGGGAGATCATCAGATCACGTGGTGTCCCATTGATTATTATTTCGGATAGAGACCCCGATTCACGTCTCGTTTTTGATAGAGTCTGCAGCAGACCTTGGGCACGCAGCTCTGTTCCAGTACAGTTTTTCCATCCTCAGACAGATGGATAGTCACAGCGGACCATTCAGACTCTAGAGGACTTGCTGAAGTCTTGTGTACTAGATTTTGGAGGCAGTTGGGAGGACCATTTGCCGTTGGTAGAGTTCGTCTACAACAACGGTTTGCATTCGGCTATCCAAATGCCACCGTTGAAGCGTTGTAAGGTAGGCCTTGTCGGACACCCATCCTCTGGGATGAGGTTGGGGAGGCCCAGTTATTAGGACCTCATAGAGCTCAGCTTGAGACAGAGTTGGTCCATACTATCGGACGGAGGATGTTAGAGGCTTAAGACTGCCAGAAGAGTTATGCTGACCGGAGTCAGAGACTTTTAAAGTTCTCCATTTGCGACCAGGTATTTTTGTGAATTTCACCCACGAAAGGGGTGAAGAAATTGGCCTCAGAGGTAAGTTAGCCTGCGATACATTGGACCTTTCCAGATCTTGGAAAGGGTTGGAGCGGTAGCTTATCGTTTAGTGCTACCACCAGCGTTGGCGGGCGATCACGACGTATTCCAGGTGTCTATGTTGATGAGGTATATATCCGACTCGACACATGTGCTGACAGATATCTCAGTTCCTTTTCAGCCTGGTGTTACCTACGAGGAGGTTCCGGTATAGATTTTAAACCGAAAAGAGCGTCAGTTGCGAAACAAGACTATCCGGCTAGTTAAAGTCGGATGGCAGCATCATACGGACGAGGAGGCTGCTTGGGAGCTCGAGGTTACTATTCGAGCTCGATACCCCCATATGTTCATATGAGGTATGTGGTTAAATTTACCGTTCAGTATCTATACTCTTTGCCTGTTGTTAGTATTTGCTGATGGTAGAGAACAAAATTTGGGGACCAAATTTTTATTAGTGGGGGAGAATGTAAAATACCGAAAATAGGCGAATATTAATAAGGGAATTTTCTGAAATTTTTGGAAATTTTTCAGGAATTTTTCGGAGCTCGTATGGACGAGTTCATGAGAATAAAAACGGGGTCCGGGAAAGCTTGTTTAGGCTACCCTGTTTTAATGAGGAAAAGATTTATTTTTCTTTTCCTTTTTATTTTCTTCTTCTCTTATTCTTTCCCCACGACCCGTGCGTGCCCTATTTCCCCGACCCCGAGCAGTTCCCCTTTCTTCCTCTCTTCTCACTCGGCGCCGATCTCTTCTCATCTGGTGCCCTAGCCACAGCCGACGCCGCCTGGAGAAGCGCCGAGCCGATCCTCTTCCCCTGCTGCCGATCCTCTGCCGCCGTCAAACGGAGAGTACCGGCCACCCTTCCTCTGCCCTCGAGCCCGAGCCACATTGCCGAGTTCTCTTTTCCCTCCGTGTCGTCTGCCCTAGTCGCCAACGGCCACTGCCACCAGTCCGACCATGCGCCGCCGATGCCTGTGTCCTAGCGTCGGCCGCCCTCTCTGCTGCAACTTGGCAGCACAACCACCACCGGCGAGCCCTTGTTTGCCGACCTCAACAATCCCTTTCGGTGACTTCAGCTTGGGGAAGAAACTATTGGCACATAGGTAAGGGATTTTGATTTTTTTTAGTCTTGAGATGTAGAGGTTTGAGATTTCGGATGTGGTGTTTATTAGGAATAAAACATCTTGGCAGTGGCTCCTTGGCAGTGTCGACAACTGAAATTCCAGTGGTAGAGATCCAACATCCATTCTTCTTGGTGGTACTCTGGCAGTTGTTGTGTACTAGGTTAAACAAGGTGTGGCTACCGTAATTTATAGCTTAATCTGAATGAATGCTAGTTTCATGTCTGGATTGGATAGTTGGAGTATATTGACATGAATGGTTAACTAATTGAACTGGATTAATTTATAAGGAGAATGGTTGTGAAAGAAATGTTGGATACATGATGAAATTAGCTAAATAAAATATACTGTGATCGCAGGACTTGGATTCGGGACGAGCGTCTCGACAAGGGATTAGTTTGACACGATCTACATCTAAAGGCGGGTACCTCTTGACTTATCTTTTATGATATTGTCATTGGATATGCATAGTATTTTATAACTACAAGCAATGAACATGTTTGTCTTTGGTATGTCACTGTTTGATATCCATAGCATGTTAGGTTTGTCGCCTGTGATGTATTCGTGCTTATATCACATGATTTGTTGCCATGAGTATCTTATTGCCATGAGTACTTTATTACCTTATGTATCTTAGTTTCTAGAGTAAGTGACATACCATGTTTTACTGAGGTTAGGACTAGGTTCTGGAATTTTGGTTTTAGTCATGTGTATCTAGATTATCTGATACTTAGGTTTTTATGTCATGACTGGCTTGTGTACCTCTGTTTGTTTGTCATATATGGTTCATGTACCTAGACCTTGTTCTTTGATCTGTGCATATTGTTGGTACATAGGTTATGGAAGGGGGATATGTTTAGGATCTAGGTTGTTATACCAGAGAGGACCTGTATATCCTGGATCTGTGGATTTGACCTACTGATACTGTGGTACCCATATTATATATATGGATTTTTCTATGCTGATCAGGATATACCATACTTGTTATGTTCGGGACATATGTTTTGATATTCTATCTGACCTGTGTACTCTAGATTTTGGTATGTGACCATCGCTTTTACCGTACCCATTTTGTATATATGGATATGGTTATGTTGATCAGTTTTTGCTATGCATAGTGACATGCATCATGATTGCATGTTGTGCGATTGTCTGCTCCACTATGGTTGAGCCCATCGCCAGTTACATGTACTGCACACACCCCCACTCATGGTTTAGTGGTATATCGTGTGTGTGGCGGTTCTGCTTGGCTCCGTGAGGTCATATGACTCAGTGGTAGCCGGCCTGGCCTGTTTGGCTCACCGGCATTTAGTGTAGCAGTGGTAGCCAGATGGTGGACTCTGCTTGGCTCCGTTGGTCGGTGACTCAGCGTGGTAGCCGGTAGAGATCCGCATCGTGTACCGGGAGATGAGAGCATTGAGCTCCCCCATTTATGATTTGGGGTTACAGGACAGGAGTACTCCGACAGCATTCCGTCCACTCGGTCACTGTTCAGGAGCAGTGATGTTAGAGTGCACGGTCATCACATGCATTGATTGCTTTTATTTGTTTGTGTTTACTGCACTTATATGCTGCATTTTGGTGGATGCATTTGTTTGACATGCATACAGGAGACATACTGCGTATCGGTTTGATGACCCTTTAGTTCAGGATACGAGTTCCTGGTGAGTACAGCTTCCTTGGTTACTTTTCAGTTTTGTATATTTCCTATATATTATTCGGAAGCTGTATTCCATGTTTATTGCTGTTAGATATATCTTACTAGGCATGTCTATTGGTATTCGCTGAGTTGTTGAACTCACCCCCGTGGACACTATCTTTTCAGGTACCAGGTTATTTATGGTGTCGCTTGGAGCATCCTGTCTGCTGGTCCCTGCGTCACATCAGAAGACATATCGCTGCCTTTCTGTTGTTTTATCTTGTATATGAAATTTCTGTATTTCGATTTGTGTTCTGATTTTGTTTCCGGGTGTTATGTTGTTGGTTGTGTAAGCCTAGCCGGCTAGCAGTTTTGTGTTTGGTTGTATTTGGTTTCTGTCAGTTTTGTTGTGTTTTGGTTTTGGTACAGCCGAGTGGGCTGCTTTACTTTTAACTGCGTGGTTGTGTCAGCCAGAGGCTGAATTTGATATTAACTGCGTGGTGGTTGTTTTCTTTTATTGTTATGATTCCAGCCGCATGTGGCTGAGGTATATTATGCCTGTAGAAGTGCTTCAGATTGTCACCCGTACAGGGGAGGTGCTGCCGAAATTTCTTCGGACAGAGACTCCCTCGGGGCTTGACACAAAAAGAAATAACTAGCATGATGCGGAAAACAATTGCTAATTATACCTTCTCTTTGTATGCTAATGACCTCGAGATCTTTTACCGTATTCCTCACCTCGCCTTGGACGTCGTGTGGGCGATGATCCTCCAAGATGAACACCACCCAAAGACTTCTTCCTCCTCCTCTTGAATTCGACCACCACCACCAATTTAGGAATCAAATAGAGCAAGGGAAAGGGAAGGGGAGAGATCCGACCATCATGAGAGAGCACAAGCAAGAGACTAGAATTAGATGCCTCCTTCTTCTTTTTCTTCTTCTTCTCCTTCTCCTCCTTCTTGTATCCGACCACTTAAAAGAACCACAAGCAATATATGTGGTCGACCCTAGCATGATAAGAGCTAGGGGCTGGCCCTAAGGAGGAGACTAGAGAAAAGAGAGAAAAAGAATTCATTAACCCATGAAGCCTCTCCTCCCCTTCTTTTATAATACTTGCACAAGGCAAATAAGTGAAAACTTTTTACAAAAATTAAAATCTTCCTCATGTTTTTCCTTTTCCCTTTTTATTTTTCCTTTTCTTTCCTCTTGATTGAATCAATCACCAATCATAGATTAGTTTTAATTTGATTGGATGATGATTTAATCCTATTGGCCGGCCCCTTGCTTGGGCACCAAGCAAGGGTGGTCAGCCCCTATAAGGAAGGAAAAAATTTCTTTTTTATAAAATTTTACAAGAAGAAATCCTCTTATAAAATTTTACAAGCTCTCTTTCAATTTCCTAAAGTAGGAGTTAAAAAAGGAAAGTTTTAAAAATTAAAACCATGTTTTAAAATTTAAAACTTCTCTTATAAAATTTCTTTTTTTAACATGGTGATAGAAAATTTAAATTTTAAAACTTCTCTTCCTTTTTTTTTTCCCTAAACTATGAGGATGGTTAGAAAAGGAAAGTTTTAAAACTTTTAAACTTTCTTTTAAAACATGTGGCCTAATTCAAATAAGGAAAGTTTTTAAATTTTAAATCTCTCTTTTAAAACTTGTAGTTTTCTATAAAGAGAAGATTTTAAAAAATCAAAACACCCCTTCCTATTTGAAATATTGTGGTCGACCCTTCCTATGCTTGGACACCAAGCATAGGGCCGGCCCTCTTGAGAGAAGATGTGGCCGACCATTGCTTGGTCACCAAGCAATGGACCGACCCCCTTCTTGGACACCAAGATGGGCCTTTCTTTGGATGGACTTGAGGGTTTAATGAGGCTACGACAGGGACCTAGAGGAGAAATTGGTTTTGGCCTTTCGATGAGCTTGAGTATCCTGTGTTCGCCCCGAACACACAACTCAAGTTCATCGATAATAACTCATTCCACTAGAGAGTTATTATCGCATTACCGCACCAATCCCAAATTACATTATGGGCTCCTTCTTATCATGAGTGTGTTAGTCTCCCTGTGTTTAAGATAATGAATGTCCACTAATTAAGTAAGTTACTGACAACTCAATTAATTAATATCTAGCTCCAAGAGTAGTACCACTCAACTTCATTGTCATGTCGGACTAAGTCCACATGCAGGGTTTAACATGACAATCCTTATGAGCTCCTCTTGGGGGCATTCTCAACCTAGATAACTAGGACACAGATTCCTTCTATAATCAACAACACACACTATAAGTAATATTATTTCCCAACTTATCGGGCTTATTGACTTATTGAGTTAAATCTCACCCATTGATAAGTCAAAGAAATAAATACTAAATATATGTATTTGTTATTATATTAGGATTAAGAGCACACACTTCCATAACAACTAAGGTGTAGTTATTTTATAAAGTCAGTACAAAAAGATCTTACCTAAAATGGTCCTACTCAATATACTTGGAGTGTATCAGTGTAATTTATTAGTTAAGATAAACTAATACTTAATTACACTATGACTACTTCAACGGTTTGTTCCTTTCTATCTTAGTCGCGAGCAACTGTTTATAATTTATAAAGAACCAACAACATGATCTTCTGTGTGTGACACCACACACCATGTTGTCTATTATATAAATTAATTGAACAAATTACATTTAACAAATAAATGTAGATATTGACCACTGTGATTCTTTATTTCTAAATAAATGCTTATACAAAAGCTAGGCTTTTAGTATACACTCTAACAGAAGTTTGCTCGAAGGCTAGAAGTTGGGTTCGGGTGAGCCCTATTCTGGATGGCCGAAATCACCTAAGCGAGCGGAGCCGGAGCGAAATACCTTGACCGAGGCGAGCAGAGTCGGAGCAGAGGGCTCGGAACCCTTTCGGGCGCTCGGAATCCAAAATTTATCATGATCGATGTGGACTTTGACCGATGCGTCGGGGATAGAATTCTATCCTACTCCAAGTGTTTGGAACCCTTCCAAGCGTCTGACAAAGGCTATAAATACAGCCTTGGTTTAAAAGCTAGATAACAACAAGCATTCTTGCATCAACATTTGTACGCATCTTAGTTTTCATTTAGCTTCTTATTTTATGTACTCACACTGCTGTAAAGAGGCCTTCGTCTGAAGGAGAATTTAGTGCTACTCTATTCCTTGGATTAACAACCTCCTCGGTTGTAACCAAGTAAATTCTCTGAGCCTCTACTTTTTCAGTTTATTTAATTATTTTATGCAAGTGTTCTTTTAAGTCTGAGAATGATTTGTTTTGATTTTGTGCATGAGCTATTCAACCCCCCTTCTAGCCAGCCAATGGTCCTAATAAGTGGTATCAGAGCCAGGATACTTCAGGAGGACTAACCGCCGATCAAAGCACTGAATCAATGGCCGGACCGAGCATATACCCATCGAAATTCGAGGGGGAGTTCGCTAGCTGGAAAAACCGAATGTAGGTATTCTTTAAAACTAATTTTGAATTACTTTTAATAATGAAGTTTGGTTTTGTAGCACCCGAGGGTAAGGAAGAATACTAGTGGACGAAGAAGGAGTAGGCCGACTATGTGGCAAATGGTAAAGTAGAATTCCATTCGCTGAGCGTCCTTCCGCCACAAGAAGTCAACTGTATCGGCACCTACAACTCAGCAAAGGAGCTTTGGGAGAAGTTCTTTGAGCTATATAAAGGGACGTCCGAAGCCAAGCTCGCGAGACGAGACTTACTTCACAACCAGCTCACCAACCTACGATTTGAAGAAGACGAAATGATTGCACACCTTCACTCGAGGATTAAGGAGCTCATGATCGGACTTTCAAATCTCAGAGAAAAGATAAGCAACCGAGATTCGCTAAAGTACGCTCTTAATGCATTCCCTAGAAATACAAAATGGGCATCACTAGTAGATACTTTCTATATCTCTAAGGACTTAGAATCTATTACCTTAGAAGAATTATTTTCAACTTTTGAAGTGCATGAATAGAGATGTGCAGGTACGAAGGACCCAAAGCACAACATCGCCTTCAAGGCAACGAGAGACGAACATGAGTCAGAATTCTCTCTTGACGACGATGAAATAGTAATGATGGTAAGGTGTTTTAAAAAGTTATTTAAATCAAGAAAAACTAGCCATCCATAGGGTAGAAAGAAAAGGACAATTAGATGCTACCACTGCAATGAAGAAGGGCACGTTAAGGAGAATTGCCCTAAGTTGAGGAACAAGGATAAAGGCAAGGGAAAGAAGCCTGTCCAAACAAACAAGTACAAGACTTTAAAGGCGACGTGGGATGAAACGTCATCCGAATTGGAAGTTGAGGCTTTCTCTGGGCTTGCGTTGATGGTAAGTCATCAAGACAAACACGAAGAAAGCTCTTCCGAAATGAGCATCGAGAGCATCGATGAAGGGGGAGCGACATCGGAAGAAAGCAATAGTTCAGGGGGAGCCACGGACAACAAGATCGATAAGGTAAGTCAGGTACGATCTCTTCCTCCCGATAAAATATTTAAATTCATTAAATTATTATCTAAAGATTTTTGTAAATTAGAAAAAGAAATTAAAGAATTAAAATTAATTCTAGAAAAATCTTGTCTCTTAGAAGATTTTGATAAATTAAAGCTAGAAAATGACAATTTACAAAAATAAAAAAATAAAAAACTTGAAAAATCATACATGTACATATAGTACAAGTATTAAAAGATATAATTTGAACTGTTATTTTAAATATCACAAAGGACAAATTAGGAAAATTTCAAAGAAATATGTTCCTAAAAAATTCTTAATTAATCTAGTTAGTTGGAACTTATATTGGATTCCAAAGTCTTGTTTAACTTGAACTTTAATTAGACTTAGCGCTTTCAGTGAGAAAATTAGACGTTTAATTTCCTTATAAGGCTTTGTCTAGAAAGTAGTTATTGCTCAAATAACCAAGAAGGTTTAGTGCCTCGCAATAACCTAGAAGTCAAGTATTGAAATAAAATGTTTAATTGACTAACTGATAAAATATTTAATTATAAAATAATGCTTTAATAGTTACTTAAATATTTTATAGTATCCTTAATTTAGAAAATTTTTTCTTCTTAGAAAATTTTTTATTACTTAGAAATTTTTTTAAGACTTAAAAGTTTTTTTTAGGTATCAGATTTACTTTATCAAAACTTCTACAAAATTAGTTTTTAAAAATTTATTTAATTGAGGAAATTATTAATTGTTTCTTAATTTTTTTTTACTTAGAAAATATTTCTAAAAATTTATTACATTTTTAGTGCTATCAAAATTATTTTCAAAATCTTGATAAAATTTTCAATCAGAGTTTTATAAAAGTTACCCTTAGATTTTTTTGGTACCCCATTTTTTATGTGATCAAAGGGGGAGAAAGGAAGATTAAGTCTACGGGGAGGTAGATTAAATTGTTTTAAGTTTTGCACTTGAATTGCAAATTTATTGCTTTTATTTTATATTTGTTTGCCCTAACTTAACTTGGGTTGCTCACATCAAAAAGGGGGAGATTGTTGGTACCCTAAAGTTGTTTTGATGTGATCAAACAAGTTAAGTTAGGTCCTGTTGTGTGTAACCTTGTGTCTAAGTGTGCAGGAGCTTAGGAGTACAGGAAGTTGAGTAAAAGACGCAACTAGCGAGAAGGACGACACGGGAAAGAGTCGACGGGCTTGATGCGTCTGAGGGGGAGGTGCTGCGGAAGAGTACGCGGGCGGATGAGAAGGAGACGTGTGGCATTTCCGATGGACGAGAAGCCGAAGCGGAAGTTTGCTCGAAGGCCGGAAGTTGGGTTCGGGTGAGCCCTATTTCGGATGGCCGAAATCACCCAAGCGAGCGGAGCCAAAGCGGAAGATCCGGATTAAGGCAAGCAGAGCCGAAGTATAGGGCCCGGACCGAAAAAGTCAACCATGTTGACTTTTAAGGCCCAGGCGCCCGGAACCCAAAATTTATCATGATCGACATGGACTTTGACCGACGCGTCGGGGATAGAATTCTATCCCACTCTAGGCATCTGAAACCCTTCCAGGCGCCCCGACCAAGGCTATAAATACAGTCTTGGTCCAGAAACTAGATAACAACAAGCATTCTTGCATCTTAGTTTTCATTTAGCTTCTCATTTTCTGTGCTTACACTGCTATAAAGAGGCTTCTCCGCCTGAAGGAGAATTTAATGCTACTCTATTCCTTGGATTAACAACCTCCCCGGTTGTAACCAAGTAAATCCTCTGAGCCTCTACTTTTTCAGTTTATTTAATATATTGTTATATGCAAGTATTCTTTTTGTTGGATCGTGTAATTCGATAGAGGGGGGGGGTGAATATCGATCGGAAAGAATTATCGTAGAGTAAGTAGCAGAAAAATCGAGAACGAAAAAGTACAATGCTAACACGAACTTTTTTACTTGGTTCGGAGCCTTGGTCGACTCTTACTCCAAGGCATGCACTCGTCGAGTGCTTTCGTTGGGAAATTCACTAGCAATCCGAAAAGTTGATTACAAAATTTTAAGTACAGAGATGCTAAAATGAAAGAATACCGACAACCAGAAAGAAATAAGAACGAGGCGTGTTGTCGGAGGAGCTTTTGCAGCATCGCAGGAGTACAGCACGGCAGAGCAAATGTTGGAAGATCTTGTTGTTCGTTGTTCTTTGCTCCAGGGTGCATCCTCCTTATATAGGAGGCTCGGGGCGCCTGGATCCCTTCCAGGCGCCTAGAGTGTGACGTAACCCGTCCAACCAGAGCGCTCTATGTTGCAACGCGCGTTGGAGATAAATTTTGCACTCCGGGTGCCTGGACCACTTTTTCTCCAGGAAGTCCTTCTCCTGCAAGAAATGGTTAGTCTGAGATAAAGTACAATTTATATTACCCTGCAAAACAAAGTGTTATCATAGTTATAATTAACAAGCAGAGTATTAATTAGATTCCGTCTCCTCAAGACCGGAATCTAGTCACGATCTCAACTTTGATTTCTGAAATGGATCTAAGTTGGATCGACGCCTAATGTTCCCTTCCCGGTAACACGCCCTCACAATCACTCCCCTCCAGTGACTTACCTCAACTTACCTGTCAGACGTCCGGTCAACCCTTCGACCCGTCTGGACTTTGTGTCAGTTATCAAGTCAGCCCATCGACCTAGCTGGACTTCATGCCAGACTTCAGGTCAGTCCATCGACCCGTCTGGGCTTCGTGCCAGCTATTAGGTCAGCCCATCAACCTAGCTGGACTTCGTGCCAAATGTCAGGTCAGCCCGTCGACCCGTCTGGGCTTCTCTTGTACACTTCGTAGAAGTGTTAGATCAATATGAAACTAACTTAACATACTTTGTCATTCATCAAAACTTGAGTTAGACCGTTAATGCTAACCGCACCAACACTTTTAAGTACGAGAAGGGTTTGTTTTGATTTTGTGTAGGGCTATTCAACCCCCTTTTTAGCTGGCCAACGGTCCTAACACTTACGTTACTTCTTCATTAAGGCTGGCACTGACGCTGCTTGGCGCTTGGTCTTTCTTCTTCCCTCCACCCGTCTGATCTACGCCAATGATGTCAATCAAGAGATGGTGAACGGCGGTGATATCTTGGAGGGGTTGGATGGCTTGAAACTGGCCTTAAGTCATAGTAGTCCCAGGTGTTGTATGTCACTGATTGATGGAAGGAGCAAAACAGCGGTATCAATGACCAGCCTTTCACAGCTTTTGGTCGATCTGCTGCCACATGTTGCACAACATAGGCTCGGGGCTCCTGGTGCAGCTGTGCTGCTCTTGCTCGAGGGCCTTTTTGTGGTTGATGAATGATGGTCGACCGTTGTTCAGGGGCGGTCATAGGTTCACGGGGTACCTCCTTCTTTCTTGCCGCTTGGGCTTCCTCCATATTGATATACTCAGTGGCACGCCTGAGAAGGTCATCAAAATCTTTTGGTGACCTCCAGATAAGTGAGCAAAAGAATTCAGCCTCTGCAAGTCCCTGCAAGAAAGCACTTACTAATAATTCCGGGGTGACTGATGGGATGCCCATGACCACTTGGTTGAACCTCTTGATATAGGCTCTCAGTGCCTACTTGGGCTCTTGCTTCAGAGCGAACAAGTTAATGTTCCTCTTCTAGTAACGATGGATACTGGTAAAATGATATAGAAACGTCGCTCGAAAGTCCTTGAAACTACGAATTGACCTGATCGGCAAGCACCTAAACCATCTCGATGCTGATCTAGAGAGAGTGGTGAGGAAGGCTCGGCACTTCACTCCATCGGTGTACTGATAGAGCGTGGTTGTGTTGTCAAACCTGATCAAATGGTTCTCTGGGTCGGTTGCCCCATTGTACTCCCCGATCATCTATGGAGTGTAATAGCGTGGTAGCGGGTCATCCAGGATCCCCTACAAGAATTGCCTATTGATCTATTCGGGGGCATCATCGACCTTCAGTGCCTTTCCCTTGCGTCCATCCTGGATAGGTGCGTCATTTGATGAAGATCCTTGCTCTCGATCCGCTCGGCCTTGTTCCTCTGAAGGGGTATGGAACAATGCTCGGTGGAAGGGGATCGATGCATTTGGTGCCTTCCCATATCTGTTGGTCGGCTTGTTGTTTGCCCTCCGACCGACTGCGACTTCTGCTCGATCTATATAGCTGACCTGCTGTCCCGTTGCAGACGCCACGGGTTTGTTTACTTGGCGCTCGGTCGTCGCCTGTTATTACTGCTTCACAATTTTAGCCGCTCAGATCTGTATTAGCATATCTAATTCCTCTTTAGTCAGTGTTACTATCGTAAATTATCCAACATTCTCCATCTCGACATCTCAGATACAGATTAAAGTCCCACAGACTTCCCGACTTCACTTCAACTATTAATCTCACTATTTTCCATCAACAACATACCTATTGTTTTCATCGATTATAAAATTATATCGAAGGAATTTGGCAACATAAGCTGTATCTTTGGTTTATTTGTATTGATAATATTTATACGGTAGTAATTTTGAGTTTTAAAAATAAGAATAATTTTGAAAATAAAAACGTACTGGTGCGAGATGAGATGCGGTATCCTTTTCAGGATTTCAATTAAAAAAAAAGGATTCTTTATGTTTTTGAGTGAGATGCTTGGATCAAAATTGCACCTTTTTAAAATAATAATATCGATTAAAATTTATCACCGAGACTAAGGTAGCTTTGTCGAACGTGATCGAGGGTTTGGCTTGGGGTAAAGCTAAGAGCTTAATTTCTAGTGATGCAGATCGACACGGCGGCGAGCAGACCACAAATTAAGCTGCGACGATCTGCTCTATAAGGGTGCAAATGATTATTTGATGAAGCCGGAGGGTGATGATTGTTCTAACCTCGCCACCATTGCTCATGATCTTATTGTTAAAATTTTCTAGTTAGTTAGTTGGTAAGAGATGAGATGATATCTTAATTATGTATTGAGTATCTTAATTATGAATTGAGATGAATAGTGTAATTTTATTTTCTTAAAAGTTTCTAGTTGTTTTTTCCCTCACCCATATAAGTTTTTTAATTTAATTTGTATTTTTAATTAATACTATATGATCCTGTCCGGGCGCTGAGTCGACGGACACTGGGGGCGTGGCGCTCTCCGCTGTCTCCGATTGGTGATGTGGATCTCCGGTGAACCTGCAAAGAAGCCGAGCGAGGAAGGAGTTCCCAGCGACGACCCTTCGACGCTATCAAGTCAGGCCACGAAGAAGAAAGGAGGCAGAGTAACTGTGGCTACAGTGATGGGAATCCTACTTCCGTCGAAGCTTGGGGTCCTTATATAGGACCCCGAAGAGATGCGGGCACGCTTCTCGATACGTGCACGCTTCCCCAAATATACCTCCGAATGAGTGTGTCAGAAAAGCATGCCTGACACCATTCCGCAATCGTGCGAACATGTCCCTGACGTGACGGTGGAAACTTCCACCGTACGATACTCTGTCCGGTCCGGCCGCCGACCATGCTGTTTGTCAGCGGCATGCGTCTTGAGAATGATGTTACCAGCTGTCCCTTTCGTCCTTTACGTCTCTTGTCTGTTCCAGAGCCAGGCGGTCCTGCTGCTCGGCGCTCCTAGCACCCGGGCCCTTGTATGCATCAGATTGAGTGGGAAGATCCTCGGTCCTATGTTCGGATGGGATCGCACCTCAGTGATCTGTGCTTCGACCGAGCGGCTAGGGCTGTAAACAAGCCGAGCCGAGCCAAGCTTTGGGGTGTTCAAGCTTGTTTGATAAGATACCGAGCCGAGCCGAGCTTAAAATGAATCAAGCTTTTGAAATGAGTGTTCAAGCTTGGCTTGGTTTATTTTTTATGAGCTTAAGCTTGTTTAAAGCTTGGCTTGAGCTTGGTTCGTTTAGATGTTATCAAGCTCTCAATTCAAGCTTGGCTTGAGCTTGGTTCGAGCTTGGCTTGAGCTTGGTTCGAGCTTGGTTCGTTTAGATGTTATCAAGCTCTCAATTCAAGCTTGTTTGATTGTTTGAAACTTTTAATTGTTTGATTGGTTATTAAGGTTGATAATTTAAATTTATTTATTTTATTTTATTTTATTATGTATTTAGCATATTGAAAAGATTTTTATTAATAAATATTGTTCATGAACATTGTTCATGAACGTTGTTCATGAACGTTGTTCACGAACATTGTTCACGAACGTTGTTAATGAACGTTAACGAGCTGAACACATATGTGTTCAAGCTTGTTTGTTTAGCTTAACAAGCTGTTCAAGCTTGTTTGTTTAATTAATCTAATGTATATTGAACGAACATAAACAAGCTCTTACCAAGCCGAACACCAAGCTTGTTCACGAACGCTTGGTTCATTTATAGCCCTACTTATTTATCTAATGATAAAACTTCAAGTAGCTAGAGCTAATTTTATGAACACAATTAATCCAATCTATGCATCGAACATGGGGCAAAAGGTAATTTGTTCACCCCTAATGTCTCGTTAATTCATCCTTAGACTAATATAGAAGAGATAAATCACGAGTGACTACTAACTATTAGTGTAAGTGGCCAAAGCATAGGGGAGGACATGCTCGGACACACCGAGTTTCAATCCTAATACCTCATATGACAATACCCTATGTCTCAACTACCACCCCACCCCGAGGGGACCCTATCTATGTATGAAACATGTGGTAAAAACATGTGAACTAATAACACATGGTTATTGATATAATGACTAGAGCTAATCTTAAGAATGCACCTAATCCAGTCTACCCATGGAGTACTAACCATCAATTACTAGTATATGATGATCTAACACGGCTGCCTTTTGAATCCAAGTTATGCGGTGATAAATGGAGGCCCACTAAATGCGAGTCAGAGGACGGAGATAATAGTCAACTTGGAGGTCAAAGTCAAGGAGATCAATGTCAGAGAACCAAAGGGCTCATCATAGGGTAGCCGAGCGGAGCTCCACTACAGTGGCCGATCGAGCGTGACGTGACCGACCGACAAACAACTTTTCCGAGCAGAATGCCCAGTTGGTAGGAGCACTACAGAAAGATCATTAGGCGCTTAGTGTGGATCGGCAGAATGTTAAGTAGACCGGATCGCTTGTCTGGTCGGGAGGAGACAAGCCACTGTACCCAATTACCGTAAGGAAGAGTAGCCGAGGCCGACCGAGTGAAAGAGTCCCCAGCCGAGCGGCTATCCCGCTCGGCCAAATAGCGGGATCATCGGCGTATCCCTCAAAGATCCTTTTGGAAGATAGTACCGCCGACATAATGTATGGTCAATAGGCGGATTGTACGGCGGAAGGTTCCACTGTCTTATTAGAGATTTGCATGCCTTGTTAAGGTATGATGTCAGAGACACTTTTCTGACGTATCCTTTCATAGGATGGTTGGGGAAGTGTGCACGTCGCCCACCAGGGCGTTATATAAAGGGGGGGTCCAAGCACTGACGGAGGTACGCGTTATTCACTATTCACGCCTGTGTTTGCTGTTGCTCCATTTCTTTCCAACTTTGTCGTAACTGACTTGAGTGTCGAAGGGCCAACGTCGGGGCCCTTTTCCTAGCTCAGCACTAACATTTCTTGTGTTGCAAAGCAGAGTGGAGTCTACATCCAGTCAACATAGAGGCCGCATCCCCAGCTAGTTGTCTCCATGATTTTCGGACAGGATCATATTGGCACCGTCTGTGGGAACGTAGCTTGCATCCGAGACATGAAAATGGAGGACGCTGGACGACTCACCATGGTGACTTTAACAAAGGAAGAGTTGGATATGCTAATACAAGCTCGAGTAGCAAAAATGGTGGAGCAATAGCAACAGCAGGTGCTAGCTGAGCTCTAGGCACAAGAGCCCGCGGCCTCAGCAGCGGGTCATCAGGCTGGATGCGGAGATCGAGTGGATCACATATCTATTCGTTCACAGAACAGGAAGCCGACTGGCATGTATGGGGAGGCACCCAATGCGTCGATCCCCTTTCATCATGCATTATTCGAAACTCCATCAGAGGAACAGTGCCAAGCGGACAAGGAACGAGGATCCTCCTCGACTGATGCACCCATTCGAATGCACAGAAAGGGAAGGCACTAAGGAATGATGATTCTTGTTACGCTCCGCAAGTGTACGGAAATGTCGCAAGTAATATAAAAGATTATCGTATCCACAGGGACTGGAATAAGCACTAGAAATGTCTCAATGCGAATTAGCTAAACAACTATCCAATCGTTTCAAAAGCAAAGTAAAGGTAAACAAATCTAATATGAAAGATCAACAAACAAGAGTTTAGTGTTTTGGGTTATGATAAAGGGAGATTCTAGGAGTTTCGGTTTCTTTGTAAGATTTCTTGAATGTAAATGGTTCACCAATTCTTATCCCTCAATTGTCAAACATGTAGAAAGTTGTCGGTTCCCTCTTGCAATAGACAACCGGCTAAGGACTGAGAAATGTATCTAAATAGGATTAATTAGACATGAACCTACGTTGTCCTTACACAGAAGCGCACCTATTACTATGCCTTCCTCGGATATCAACATAGAAGCCCACAACTTATTAATCTATCAAGATACAAGAAGCTAATCATAAAATCCATCCTACTCTCTTGAATATTCCTATTTCCTCTTCAAGATTATCTCTGAAACGTCCTTACACGGGCTTGCACCTGTCACGTGGATCCCTCGGATGATCGAGTGAGAGTTTATCTTTACAAAGTCCATAAGAAATCCAAACAATCAATCAAGAATGAGAATTATGACAAATCACCATTAATCATTCAAGATCTAATTGATACAAGCAAGATAATGTCATTGAAACAAGAAAATGGCAAATCCATAAGAGATTACATCAATCCATCATACAAATACTCCCTTAATCCTAGAATACAAGATCTACTCCATGAATCGAGGAAGAAAACCCGAAGAAATAGAGATTACAAGCATTCCTTGAATCCCCAATCCAAGAAAATAAGAAGAGGGGGAAAGAGAAAACTTATCTACGAAGAAGCCTTGTCTTCGGATCCAATCCTCGCTCCGGAGTCGAAATCGTCGAGATCTCCCTTAGAATCACCCAGAAATCCTCCCAAGAATGGGAGGAAACCACCAAATCTTGCTTTCTCCCAAAGGGGGAGAGATCCCCTTTCAATTCATGAAGAAGGGTTTAAATAGAGGAGGGAATCGGGCACGACCCGGGACACGGCCGTGTGAGATTCACACGCCATGTCCTCCTCCCTCTCCACGGCAGTGTGACTCCACACGGCCGAACCCTTCGCTGGAAATGCTACAGTGCAGTGGTGCACACCCACACCGCTTGGTCTCTGGAAGTCTCACACTGCCGTGTAGATCCACACGGCCTCTGGTTGGCCTCAAATCTTGACACGGCCGTGCGAGGTCCACACGGCCATGTCATCTTCCTCTTCTGTTGGTGCCAAACTCCACACGGCCCGAGCTCCATCCAGTGCATGGCCGTGTGAGGTACACGACCCGGTGCTTTCTCCCTTTGTTTCCTCCAATGCATGCCCAAAGATGTAGATTCTTCACCAAATCGACTCCTGTGTACAGAAAATGCACAAAAAGCAGATCTCCGAACCAAAAGAGTAAATATGCTAAAAGGAAAGCTGGAAGTATAAAAATGCATAGATCAAGCATGCTCAAAGTATGTAAATGTGCGTAAAAACATGCATAAAAGAGTATATAATCTACGCACATCACACCCCCAGACTTAAACCTTTGCTTGTCCTCAAGCAAAATGCTGCAGTCTAAATTCATATGTTCTACAACACATTCATAAAACCCAGTGCACTTTCCTAACTCTATCAAAAAGTTTCATTAACAAGCTTGATCATGGAAACAAGTAAAGTATGGTTCAAGCATAAGAATTTTGTGTGCAGTGTAAAAGTAACTCAACACCCTTCAAGTTTCAATCCATGTCTTAGTCAAGTCGTCATCAAATTTGAATTCCTAATGTTTCCAATGAAAGACAAGTAACCAGTGATAGGCACTTACTTACCGTTCACTTGGTTCATATTTCTCAACTAACTCAAGGTCTCAAAGGTGTGCTCAATCTCAAGAGAAACTAAACAGTCATTTCCCCAGTAACCTAACTCGGTCTCAAAGGGGTGACTTGCTAGATTCCACTCATGACAACTGTTTTTTATATCCCTTATTGTTTTTTTTTTATAAGTGTTTGCATTGTGCAAAGCTTATTCACAAATGTACTTTTAGCACACATGTTGGGATATTTTGATTTTTTCCAAATGAGCTTTAATGATTTGAGCCTCATCCAGTAACCAAAATGAAAGTTGAGATATCACCATGGAAACCAAGTACTAAGCAAACAAGATGAATCATGACTATTTCAATGACATCAACTATTCAAGCATCAAGCACAAGTGTAGTGAAGATAAAATCCTTAAGGTTGAACCAAAACTAAAACTCATCACCATAAGATTCTTAGCTTATTAATGCTTCCCAAGATAGAAAAAAGAACTACACAAAGTTTACTAGTAGCATCATGCGAACATCATGAATCGAGACAATAATCGTGCTAACATTTCACTTGAATCCAAGAAAGCATATAAGTGAAGATTTGATGTTCTCAAAATTTTTTTGCCATGATTATTTCAAAAACAAGCAAAATAAAGCAACAAGCAAAGAAAATAAGAACCAACATGAAAAACTAATCAAAAACTAAAAACTGAAAACCAAACTAAACAATACATGACACCCCCCCAGACTTAAACTTTTCATCGTCCCGATGAAATCAGTATGGTGGAGGAGGTGGAGGTGGACGAGGGAAAGGAGGTCTACGACGTGGTTGGCCAATAGGAAAACTAGGAAAACCTGGAATCTCACCCAAGGATCTATGATACTCATATAAAGCATCAACTTGTTGGCTAGTAAGCGTCATACTCTGCATAAAATCTCTCATCCTAGCCTGATCAGTATCATAATCCTGCACAAACTCAGCCACTTGACCTTGAAAATTCCTCGTAAACTGAAAATAATTTTGTACCTCCCTAAACTGATCATCAGATAAAGAGAAGCGCCCCTCCAACATTTTTCGTTGGGAATCTTGCTTCTCATGAAGTGATTCTAGAGACGTACGAAAATCTGAAAAATCAAACCTAGAAGATCCCGTGCCATATGCAAAAGAATGCCTAGCAGGCTCCATAAAACTAGAAGGCTACGTATGTCCAGATGACGAGAGTTCATTATGTGGCTCAGTGTCTCCAGGTATAGAAGGGTTATCCTCAAAATCTAACTCAGAAATTACCCAATTAGCCCGGTTACGAATAGTAGTTCGTTCAGGAAAAGGAAGGGGTAAAGGAGAACCATTCCTCCTAGGAAACGCGAAACCATTCTCATCCCGAACGATCATTTTCATAGCAAGACATGTATCAATGTCAATCATGTCATTACCATGAATTATTTCCAACCCATCAACATCAAGATTTAAATTACAAGCTATTCGGGTAATCAAACCACCAAAAATAATTGATCCCGATGATGCCCTAGCTGATCTCAATAAGGTTTGAACAAAATGAAAACCAGAGTCAAATTCAACCTTATAAAGCATAGCCCATAAAGCATAAAGCTCTATCTTCTTAACCACCCCATCACTCTCTCCCCTACCAAAAATAGTTTTACTCATGACTCTATG
This sequence comes from Zingiber officinale, assembly GCF_018446385.1. Taxonomy (NCBI): domain Eukaryota; kingdom Viridiplantae; phylum Streptophyta; class Magnoliopsida; order Zingiberales; family Zingiberaceae; genus Zingiber; species Zingiber officinale. Next base: position 96,302,989 of record NC_055994.1, on the reverse strand, counting down.
TAGATACCTAAAGATGGGGTTTTGCATATGGGAGGCCTTAGCTCTTGAAGGCTCATAAGGTTGATCTAACCCAGTTATTGCATTCCAAAAATGATTCCAATTAAACCTTGGGTCAAACCTATGATGGCTACCGGTGGTTATTCTAAAACAAGAATTAAAGTCACTAAATGCCCATAGAAATTCTTGATTCATTAATCTAAAAGAGATTTTTCCATAATAATCATCTTCATTAGTAAAATGGACATCCAATGAACTTAAAAATTCCAAAACAAGACGAGGATATGTAGGCAAATGTGTGTACATAATATCATTCCAGTCCAAAAACCCAATCATCAAATCTACATCTTCCCTAATTCCAAGCATATCAAGAACAGTTGGGTCCATATATCTAGTACACACTATCTTTCTATTGACAAGAATTGCAAATCTAGTTACTTGATCATCGTTTCTGAACACAATATTGAATTCATTGTCATTACTTTCGTCGCGTGAAGTCCTTTTGCCTCTGCCCTTCACTGGTTGTTTTCCTTTGTCTCTTGATGGCTCCTTCTCTTTGTCTCCACTAGATCCACCACCTCCTTTGCGCAATCTCTTCAAAATATTGGACATCTTGATGAGTTTAGATAGGGGAAGAATTATCTAGAGTGGTGGAACTCAAAGAACGAAACTTCAAAGAACAAAAGATCTTAGGTTAAGAGAACAAAAGTCCAAGTCTTAGAGAGGAGGAGAATCGGATCTAAAAGATCTTGAGAGATTAGAGAGGAGTTTTTAAGAAATTGGGAGAGAAAGATATGTTTTGGAGAGTTGGGGGTGTGCGGAACACGACCAAGATCTGGCCGTGTGAGGTAGGAGGTAGACTTTAGTAGTTCTCCTACACGGGCCGTGTAGATCTACACGGCCCCCCATCTTTCCTCTCGGGATTCTTTGCACGGGCCGTGTAGATCCACACGGCCTCCGCCTCTTCCTTCTCTGGATTCCTCGAACGGCCGTGTTTGGGACACGGCCTCTCCATCTTTCCTCTCGGGATCCTCTGCACGGCCGTGTCTATGACACGGCCTATACCTTTTTCTCCTCGGGAGATCCCACACGGCCGTGTCTGGATGACACGGCCCAAACACTTCCCTTCTCTGCAACCTTTGCCTGGCCGTGTATAGCACACGGCCTGACTCTGTTTTGCACCTAACCTGAAAACAGAATCAAAAGAATGCATCAAACTAAAAGAAATTACAATACAAATCAAAACTAACTAAAAGAACCCTTGGGTTGCCTCCCAAGAAGCGCTTGTTTAAGGTCTTTAGCTCGACCAAACTTAATCATTCGCTCCTTTTCCTCGCCCTTGGAGGACAGATATACTTTTCGTTTCCGTTGGGAGATCTTCTCCCAACATCTTCCACCACATTGTCTCCTTCATTTGGTGGCCTACCATGAGGATGGAAATTCCATTCCTCAAGTTTATAAATGCTTGTCCTGCTACAAGCATTTAAAAGAGACGAGACATGGTTAGAGATATTAGATAAATCATATTCCAACTTTTCCTTACCAATTACCAAAGAAAGCTTATGATTTTTGACATCAATTATAGCTCCAGCTGTAGCAAGGAAAGGTCTTCCTAATATGATAGGAATCCTAGGGTCCTCTTCCATGTCCAACACGACAAAATCTGTGGGAATAACATTCCCATCCACCTCTACCGGCACATCCTCTATAATACCCAAAGGGTACCTGCAGGAATGATCGGCAAGTTGAAGTGCCATAGTAGTAAGTTTAATGTTTTTGAGACCTAATTTATTACAAATTGAATAGGGAATGAGGCTAACACTCGCCCCCAAATCACAAAAAGCTTTTTCAAAAAATTCTTTTCCTATGTTGCAAGGAATATAAAAGCTCCCTGGGTCCTTCAGTTTTGGAGAAGTGTTCTTCTCAAAAATAGCACTACATTCCTCACTAAGCGCAATGGTCTCGACCTCTCCTCTTCTTCTCTTATTTGACATGAGATTCTTCAGAAATTTGGCAAATCTAGGCATTTGTAGAATAGCATCAATAAGAGGTACCTCTACGTAAATTTCCTTAACCTTTTCTAGAAACTTGCCAAATTCTTCATCCTTCTTGAGCATTGTAAGTCTCTGAGGAAAAGGGACAGCCTTGCTCTGATGGTTCAGTGGAAGAGTCTCTTCAACCTCAATAGTACTCTCCTCATTAGCTTGAATCTGATTCGGTATAGGAGGAGGGAGCTCTTCTTCTTTTTGTATCCCTTTTGAAGCAGTCACTTGGGAGTCTCCCAAGGTCCGTCCGCTCCTAAGCTCAATCCTATTGCAATGCTCCATAGGATTCACATCAGGTTTTCCTAGAAGTTGTCCTGGTGCTCTGGATGATGAGGAAGCTAGTTGGGCAATTTGACTATCCTGAATCTTTTGATGCTTTTCAGAATTATCCATTCTCTGAATGAGCTTTGCTATATCTTGCTTCATTTCATTCTGAGTTGAGATAATTTCTTCAAGCATCTTTTCAACATTTGACTTTGGTAAGCCTTGAGAAGATAGATGTTGAAAATTTTGTTGCCCAGCTTGAAAATTTGGTCTTGCCCCCATAGATGGTCCTTGATCTTGATTATTTCTGTAAGAAAAATTTGGATGACTCTTCCATCCAGGGTTATAAGTATTTGAATATGGGTTGTTCTGCCTTTGATTGTAACTCATGATTGCATCACATTGTTCAAGTTGATTGATTTATGCAGTGATAGCTCCCAATGGACATGAGTCATTTGAATGCTCTGAACTCCCACATACTTCACAAGATGTACTAATAGCATTGACCATATTAGCACTAGTCCCCATATTCTCAAATTTCTTTGTAAGAGCGTCCAATTTTGCAGACAAAAGAGTGACTGCATCTACATCAAACTTCCCTGATGCTTTAATTGTTGGGTTTACAGAGGAATAGCCACCACTCCTTTCATTTGCCCATTGATGATGATTTTGTGCTACACTTTCAATGATTTCTTCGGCTTCATCTAAGCTTTTATTCATAAGTGCCCCTCCAGCAGCTGAATCAAGGGACACTTTGGTATGATAATTGATACCATTGTAAAAAGTGTGCAACACTAACCATCTTTCCAACCCATGATGTGGGCATTGTCTGAGCATACTATTATATCTATCTCATGCTTCAAAAAGAGATTCTGAGTCGGTTTGCTTGAAGCTTGCAATTAAATTCCTCATATGAGCTATTTTGCTTGGTGGATAGAACTTATCAAGAAACTGTTGCTCACACTGCTCCCAAGTGGTGATGCTATTAGGGGCCAAAGAATTCAGCCATTGCTTTGCCCTATCTCTTAAAGAAAACCCAAATAATAATAATCTAACTGCATCTGAAGGAACTCCATTCATTTTCATGGTACCACATATTTCATAAAAGACCTCTAAGTGTTGATTAGGGTCCTCATGAGGTCCTCCACCAAATTGGTTCTGCTGCACCATAGATATAATTGCGGATTTGATCTCAAAGTTATTAGCTTCCACTGAAGGTCTTGAAATACTAGATCGAAAACCTCTCGCATAGGGTGCTGCATAATCCTTAAGTGGTCTATTTGCCATATTCAAATGTTCCTGTTCTTCAATTTGCCTTTGCAGAATTCTTCTTTCATGGAAAGTTCTATCAATCTCAGGGTCAAAAGGAAAGAATTCCCCTGCAAAGTTAGATCTTCGCATACACAAGAACAAGATAGCAGATAGCAATTCGACACAAAAAGAAAATTAGAAGAATAAAAAATACAGAATTGAATTTGTACAAAAAGAATTAACAAGAAGTGAAAGTTATACAAAAAACTAAAAAAAAACAGAAATCTAATGATTAGTTACAACTATGCAATATGAAAGGAAAACAAATGTTATGTTTAGTCTAACTCAATTGATAATTCCTAATGTTATAGCGCAGTCCCCGGCAACGGCGCCAAAAACTTGTTACGCTCCGCAAGTGTACGGAAATGTCGCAAGTAATATAAAAGATTATCGTCGTCCACAGGGACTGGAATAAGCACTAGAAATGTCTCAATGCGAATTAGCTAAACAACTATCCAATCGTTTTAAAAGCAAAGTAAAGGTAAACAAATCTAATATGAAAGATCAACAAACAAGAGTTTAGTGTTTTGAGTTATGATAAAGGGAGATTCTAGGAGTTTCGGTTTCTTTGTAAGATTTCTTGAATGTAAATGGTTCACCAATTCTTATCCCTCAATTGTCAAACATGTAGAAAGTTGTCGGTTCCCTCTTGCAATAGACAACCGGCTAAGGACTGAGAAATGTATCTAAATAGGATTAATTAGACATGAACCTACGTTGTCCTTACACAGAAGCGCACCTATTACTATGCCTTCCTCGGATATCAACATAGAAGCCCACAACTTATTAATCTATCAAGATACAAGAAGCTAATCATAAAATCCATCCTACTCTCTTGAATATTCCTATTTCCTCTTCAAGATTATCTCTGAAACGTCCTTACACGGGCTTGCACCTGTCACGTGGATCCCTCGGATGATCGAGTGAGAGTTTATCTTTACAAAGTCCATAAGAAATCCAAACAATCAATCAAGAATGAGAATTAAGCACAAATCACCATTAATCATTCAAGATCTAATTGATACAAGCAAGATAATGTTATTGAAACAAGAAAATGGCAAATCCATAAGAGATTACATCGATCCATCATACAAATACTCCCTTAATCCTAGAATACAAGATCTACTCCATGAATCGAGGAAGAAAACCCGAAGAAATAGAGATTACAAGCATTCCTTGAATCCCCAATCCAAGAAAACAAGAAGAGGGGGAAAGAGAAAACTTATCTACGAAGAAGCCTTGTCTTCGGATCCAATCCTCGCTCCGGAGTCGAAATCGTCGAGATCTCCCTTAGAATCACCCAGAAATCCTCCCAAGAATGGGAGGAAACCACCAAATCTTGCTTTCTCCCAAAGGGGGAGAGATCCCCTTTTAATTCATGAAGAAGGGTTTAAATAGAGGAGGGAATCGGGCGCCACACGGCCCCGTGACACGGCCGTGTGAGATTCACACGGCCATGTCCAGTTCCCTCTCTGCCAAAGCTGCACGGCCGTGTGACTCCACACGGCCAGAACCCTTCTGCTCTCTGGAAATGCTACACGGTCGTGTGGTGCACACGGCCACAGCCTGCTTGGTCTCTGGAAGTCTCACACGGCCGTGTAGATCCACACGGCCATGTAAGGCTTCTGCTCTGGTTGGCTTCAAATCTTGACACGGCCGTGCGAGGTCCACACGACCATGTCATCTTCCTCTTCTGTTGGTGCCAAACTCCACACGGCCCGAGCTCCATCCCAGTGCATGGCCGTGTGAGGTACACGGCCCGGTGCTTTCTCCTTTCGTTTCCTCCAATGCATGCCCAAAGATGTAGATTCTTCACCAAATCGACTCCTGTGTACAGAAAATGCACAAAAAGCATATCTCCGAACCAAAAGAGTAAATATGCTAAAAGGAAAGCTGGAAGTATAAAAATGCATAGATCAAGCATGCTCAAAGTATGTAAATGTGCGTAAAAACATGCATAAAAGAGTATATAATCTACGCACATCAATTCTCCTAAGCGGATCAACCAACACTTCTCTTAGGAGATATTGGACGACTCTCTACCAAGACACTACACCCCACTAGCGATTGGATAGTACAATGGAACGACCGATCTGAACGACCACCTAGCTAAGTTTGATAACGCGGTCACGCTCCACCAGTACACCAATGGAGTGAAGTGTCGGTTCTTTCTCGCCACTCACTCCGAATCAGCATAGCGTTGGTTCAGACGATTATTGATCGGCTCGATTTATAGCTTTAAAGACTTCCAAATGACATTCTTGCACCACTTCGCCAGCAGCCACCGCTACCAAAAGATAAGCATTAATTTGTTCGCACTAAAGCAAGGACACAAAGAGGCATTGAGGGCCTACATCAGGTGGTTCAACCAAGTGACCATGGATATTCCATCAATCTCCTCAGAAATATTGGTGAACGCCTTCGCCCAAGGGCTCATCGAAAAGGAATTATTCCGCTCCCTTATTTAGAAGCCTCCGAGAGACTTCGACTATCTGCTCAAGAGGGCTACGGAATATATAAATGTAGAAGATAATGACGATAATGAAAATAATCTTGAATTGATTTCAATCAATTGAAATTTATTATATTTGGCATCACAATCAAGATCGACATGAATCAAATATAAAAAATGATACTTCCAAATCTATTATATTTACTACTATGCTTATAAATTATATGTCATATTTATTCTTTTCATTATTGTTTGGACAACTTGTATAAATAAGCCTATTGACTTTAGTAAACATCAAATCAAAGAATTATTCTCTATTCTATTTCCTTTCTTCATCTATTAGTTTCAACATGGTATCAGAGTCATCTTCTCTTCCTTTTAATTTTTCTCTTCTAAATTTTTGATACATCAACTATACGAGTTTCTGCATCGAGGTTTGATATCATCATCTACAGTGCAGCAACCTCGGTAACTTCGACAACGACAACTTTGGCAGCAACAACTTTTCTTCTTCGCTCATCAACAACTCTTTTCCTTCGACAGTAGCAACTTCGACAACGTCAATCATAGTAATGCAAAATTATTATTTATTTGTTTGATTTCTCTATTTGTTTTTTTCTCTCTTCTCCATTTTTTCTGTTTATGTTAAAGAAAAAAAATAAAAAAATAAGCAGAAAAAAAATCAGAGAAAGGGAAAAAAACGAGAAAAAAGTAGAAAAAAAATGAGCAGAAAAAAATAGAGAAGAAGAAAAAGGCAAAAATTGAGGAAAAAAAAATCTTTTGGCAGTTTTACTGGGATTCCTGCATCATCCCAAAATACATCTTTCCCTTTTCATATGGTTCCTTTTTTCCGTTAAGCTTGATCATGATAAATATTTACTTTGGAAATTATAATTTCATCCTTTACTTTATGTTCATGACTTACTTGATCTTATTGATGGTACTTCATCCTCATCTCAAAAAGATGATCCATCTTAAGCTATTTGGTTTAAGAAGGATCAATTAGTCTTGTCTTGGTTAATCTCATCAATTACTGAGCCTATACTTCCAATGCTCGTTAGGCTCGACATCTCTCGTTAGGTTTAGGAAGCTCTTGATTATTCTTTTGCATCCCACTCTCAAGCACGGGCTCTTCAACTTCATCTACAATTACAGTCTGTGCAACGAGGAGATGCCTCTATCAGTGACTGTATGCAATTAGTTAAGACCATTGCCAACAACCTAGCTACAATTGGACATTCGATCTCTGATATAGAACTATTAATGCATGTTCTTGCAGTTTTGGGTCCTCAATATGATAGCTTTGTTCCTAGTGTGACAACTCACATGGATCAAGTATCACTCGAAACTCTTCATGGTATACTATCCTCTCATGAAAGGCTTCTACAAATATAATCTCAAAGGATGTCAGATTCTCTATCTTTATCAGCACATATGATTAGCAAAGCGCCACAACTTGATCAACATAATCAGTCTCCTCCTCAACATGGTCATCAAAATCAGATTAAAGGTTTCAGAGGCCAAGGTAGAGGCCGAGGTCGAGGTCAAGGTCGAGGTTGAGGTCAAGAACGCTATCAGATTTACTTCAACTATGGTCATTATGTTCAAAATTGTTATAAAAGATATGATTCAAATTTTTGAGGACCTATATCATCAAATCGACCTCCTCCCTCATCTTGACAATTTAGTACTCAAACATCTCATTCAGGAGTATTCTCACTCTCCATCCCTCCTAATGCAACGTCATTCATTTATGAAACCCGAGGATGGTATCCAGATTCTAGAGCAACTCATCATGTTACACTGGAGTACGATATCCTTACAAAAGCTTCACTTTATCATGGACCTGACGTGGTACAAATAGGCAATGGCTCAGGTTTGCAAATTGCTCACATTAGAAACACATCCTTTCATTCATGTGGTCGTACTTTTCACATGTGCAATACTCTTTATGTTCCTTCTATCACTAAAAGTTTACTTTCCATATGTCAATTTACTCTTGATAATAATGTATTTTTTGAATTTCATCCTCATCATTATCTTATGAAGGATCCCATTGTTGGTGCGGGAAGCATCCGACGATCGAACCCAAATTTTGATAATGGTAAATGATTCAAAGGTAAGGTTATTTGTTATCTAACATGTGTGAACAAGTTTGTAGGTAACCTTAGGTCCTAGGGGGTGGTAACCCTAGGTGGAAGAAAAATATTAAGGGGCGGCAACCTTAGGTCCTAGGGGGTGGTAACCCTAGGTGGTGGAAATCCCAAGGAGCGGTAACCTTAGGTCCTAGGGGGTGGTAACCCTAGGTGGAAGAAAACCCTAAGGGTCAGCAACCTTAGGTCCTAAGGGGTGGTAACCATAGGTGGTGGAAATCCTAAGGGGGGGATAACCTTAGGTCCTAGGGGGAGGTAACCCTAGGTGGCGGAAAACCCTAGGGGTGGTAACCCTAGGTCCTAGGGGTGGTAACCCTAGGTAGAAAGTCTAGTCGGTCTGGAGGACCGGACTGGCAACATGTATGCTCTTCTGAGAGGAGTAGGTGGGGACGCGTTCCCCGCGGAGGGAACAGTAGGCGTCGATTCGACCTAGGGCTTTCGGTCGAAAATCTGAAGTCAGAACCGGATAGCCCAAAAGCTGTCAACTTATTTGTTTTATTTGCTATTTGTCTAACTCTATTTTGCAAGAAACTAACATTTCTGCAGGGTCAGACTTAGCCATGATCGGTCGACCAAACGACCTGATTGATCGACCGAATCGCAGCACAAAAGGACCATATTTCCATATTATAGATTGGATTCAATCGAGGGATCGGTCGATCGAAACTGGAGATCAGTCGATCGAACCAAGGATGGGAGTTGACCAGATCGAAGCCGGGGGGATCGGATTGGATGAGGAGGTCATCTGATTGATCGACCGAACCAAGGATAGGGCTTGACCAGATCGAAGCGGAGCGAGCGAATCGGATAAGGAGGAGATCATCTGATCAGTCGATCGAACGTGGGTATCAGTCAACCGATCCACTTTGGGTTTAACCTGATTCCGAGCTTTGAGAATCTGGATCAGTCCTGCAGAGGCTATAAAAGGAGCCTCGGGGAGCAACTTCGAGATCAACGAAAACTAAACAACTTGTGCTCTTGTACGCTGCTCTGAACGCTCCAACTACGCTCCACGACTCTGACAACTGATGACGACTTTCTTCATCGATTTGTACTATTGGTATAATTCTTTATTCAGTACTTGTACTTTAAAATTGTAAAAGATTTACGGATTGATAGTGATTGCCCATCGAAAGTGATCAACGATCATGGGCTTTGGAGTATCAGTCGCCCAAGGCTCCGAACCAAGTAAAAATACTTGGGGCATTCTTGTGTGTGTTTTATTTTCCGATGCTTTACTCGAACATTTTCGAAAACTATAAGTGAAAGCCACGAGCGCTATTCACCCCCCCCCCCCCTCTAGCGCGTCTCGATCCAACAATTGGTATCAGACCGGGGTTGCTTTGATTTGGTGCAACCACCAGTCAAGCACATCTTCATGGTGCGTTTCAGTTTTTCGAAGTCGATCGGAACCAGTATTCTTGCCGTCTTCCGATCTAATTTTTTTTGTAATCGAATTTGTCTCAAAGTTGGTGCAACACCACTCGAGATCGCGTAGTATTTTCTTTTTAAACCGCACTACTAATCCAGGATCTAGTCCTGGGACACGCTTCTTTCTTGTTTTTCATGCTAGATAACTCTCAAAGAAGGTTTTAGCATCACTCGCCCACAGCTCTTCACCGGAGATGACTTCAATTACTAGAAGGGTCGGATGGAGGCATACCTTTAGACTCACTTTAAAGTCTGGGTAATCGTCAAAGTCGGTCTGGAACTACCAACTTATGACACCGACAAACCAATACCATACGAGAACTGGGATGCAAACCTTATAAAGAAGGTTGAGGTCAATGCCAAAGCGACATATACTCTTCAATGTGGCCTAACCAAGGCGGAGCTGAACCGAGCCATCCCATTTACAAGCGTGAAAGAGTTATGGGAGAAGCTAATTGAGCTACACGAAAGTACTTCTGATACGAAAGTAAGTACGCGTGATTTAATAGACGAAATATTTGAGTTAAATGAGTAGACTAATACTACTACGACCGAGAAGGGTACAACCTTGATTGTAGGTACAAGCAGAGCGCGCGAACAAAAAGCAAGACACAGAACCGAACCAGAGTCAGAAGAAGAACTGGACTCCGACGAAGAAGAACAAGCAAGTTTCCTCGCTCTACTGGTATAAGAAAATATTGTTGAAACTGAGTCCGAGTTCGAGTCTATAATTGAGAGCGAATCAGAAACTGAGTCCAAGTGAAGTTACGGATCTGTATCTGAAGGACCTAACCCCACTGTAAGCTCTCTTATTTTTGGTACTAATTTAGAAATTTTAGTTTCTTATTTGTTAAAGAAATTAGCTAAATCCAACGTCAGGGTCAAGTCACTCTAAAAGAAGGTAATAGCCCTTAAGGAAGCGACTAACTCAAGTCCTTTGACTGAGTCTGTTCAAATTGGAAGTTCAACTCAAGTCCAACAACTTGAGGAAGAAAATTCCAATATAAAAACTCAAGTTAAAAAATTTAAGGACACGTTGGAACGGTTCATGTTGGGTTCCAAGAATCTTAATCTGATTCTTGGAAAACAAAGAGTCGTTTACAATAGATCTGGACTTGGATTTAAGCGTAAACATAAATTTAAATCATATCTGTCAATTGTAAATAGATCAAATAGAAATACAGTCCAAGCATGGATACCTAAGTTTAACTTGGTAATCAGGTTGGACTAGTTTATTATTGGGTCCCCAAGGATCAGATACATTACCTTGATAGACCATATCGAGGCTATGATCCAGGGGGAGCCAATAGAAAAACTATCTTTATAAATAAATAAAATTATTTGATGATTGTTTTTTCTTATTTTTATATAAATTCTTAGATTAGGCTAGATTAAGGACTTAGACATAATTTACACTTGACTGGTTAATTCTAGGAGTTTTCAGAAGGAAAATTAAATATATAATTTCTTTGAAAGACTCTATCTAGAAGTGGTGGATGATCTCATACCCAAGAAGGCATAGTTCCTCGCCACAGCCTGGGAGCCTTTGAAATGAGTATTTAATTGACCAAGTGAAAAATCTAAGTCTAACTCAAATGTAAATTAATCCTTAGACATAATCTAAATTAAAGTTAACCATCTCACAACAACATACAAGGTTTCCTGATTGATAACTTAGAAAAAGGATGAGATGGACCTAGGGTTAAAATAGTTATTTAATTCTATAATTAATTTAAAATCATAATTAATTTTAAAAATTCTATTTAATTCTATAATTAATTTCATAATTATTTTATAAATTATAATTAATTTCATAATTAATTTTTAAAATCCCGATTAATTTTAAATTATAATTAAATTATTCTTAAATTATGATTAATTTCAAAATCATTATTGTCAAAATCTTAAGTTCCAAATCATAATTAATTTTGAAATCTTACTTAATTTTTATAATTAATTTTCAAAATCTTAATCCTAAGTTTCAATTCATAATTAAAATTTTAAATTATTAATTATTAAATTTTCATTTTCAAGATCTTAATATTAAGTTTCAAATAATAATTAATTTTCAAATCATATTCAATTTTCAAAATCTAAATCCTAATTAATTTCAAAATCATATTGGAATTCAAAAATCCTAATCATTTAATTATTAGATTTTCAAAATTTTAATTATTTCTAAATCATGATTTATTCTCAAATCATAATCAAATCTCAAATTATTAATTCTTAGATATTCAAAATCTTAATTATATCAAATTAATTTAATATGGAAGATTATTAATTTTTAATATATCTTTGAAGCTTCAAAATATGAAATGTTTACTTATATTTTAAAATTTGAAATTCAAACTCATATCTTAATTTCAATATTGACAACTCCATCTCACACTCACTCATAAGCTGAACATACTTGATAATCTAGAATGGGCGAGATGGAAAATTAGGAAAATATAAAATAACTATTTTTTTCTCATGCTTGGGCTATAGGACTTTTTGGAAAGAGAACTAACTTTTCTTACTCTTTATGGTTCTAAGTGAAAATGACCTTAGTTAAAATTTTACAAGTTGATATTATTTTCAAGTTAAGTATTTTTCAAATTTAACTAAATTTTGAATCTCTAAAAATTTCTTTTTCGCTCTTTAAACTAAAGTTTTTTAACTCAAAATTAGTAAGTGATCTTTTCAAAGATAAATCATTTTCTTAGCTAAATTTTCTCTCCAAACCTTTTTGAGCAATTTGTTAAGGAAAAGTTTCTTTTCAAAATCTGATTATTTTAATTACTTATCTCAAAAGCTAAGTATTTTTTTCTATTATACTCCCTTCTTTTAAAATTAAGAATTTAACAGAGTATTCTTTTTGAAAAGTTTCTTTAACTCAAAGTTAGCTAAGTCACTTTTCAAGTTAAAAAGTTGAAATTTATTTTTCTTTAAAAAGCTCCATACTTGACTTTTTGATAAAAGTTTTACTTAGCTAAAAAGTCTTCAAGAAAATTCATTTCCAAAAGCTAAGTGTTTTAGTTGGTTTTAGCTAAGAGGATGTTGTGAAAAGCTAAAGTTTCCTAAGGCTAAATCTTTAAAACTATGTTTTTTTGAAAGCTAAGTTTTTTCAAAACCTTCTAAAAAGCTAATATCTTTTTCGAATTTAATATTAGCTAAATTTTTAGCTAAAGCCCTATGATTACTTTCTCAATTTTTCGTTACCATCTTTTTGTTGTTGATGATTTTGATATATGCAATTATGCAAAGGGGGAGAGTATAAGAAAATTCAAAGAAATTCAAAGAAGTTTTAAATTTTAAATTTTTGTGGAAGCTTTTATTAAGGAAGAGTCTTTATACTTAAGTTTTTACTAAGGGGGAGCTCTGCACTTAATCTTATGTTTGTACTATCATGCTTATGCTTATACTATCATGCTTATGCAAAATCTTTTTATAGCATTATTTTTCTTAACTTTGAATTTTTTTTTTGCCATAATAAAAAAGGAGGAGATTGTTGGTGCGGGAAGCATCCAACGATCGAACCCAAGTTTTGATAATGACAAAGGATTCAAAGTTAAGGTTATTTATTATCTAACATGTATGAACGAGTTTGCAAGAAAGTCCTAATTGCGGTTAAGTAGGTGGAAAACCCTAAGGGGTGGTAACCTTAGGTCCTAGGGGGTGGTAATCTTAGGTGGAAGAAAAACCCTAAGGGGCGGCAACCTTAGGTCCTAGGGGATGGTAACCCTAGGTGGTGGAAATCCCAAGGGGCGGTAACCTTAGGTCATAGGGGGTGATAACCCTAGATGGAGGAAAAATCCTAAGGGGTGGCAACCTTAGGTCCTAGGGGGTGGTAACCCTAGGTGGTGGAAATCCTAAGGAGGGATAACCTTAGGTCCTAGAGGGAGGTAACCCTAGGTGGCAGAAAACCCTAGGGGTGGTAACCCTAGGTCCTAGGGGGTAGTAACCCTAGGCAGAAAGTCTAGTCGATATGGAGGACCAGACTGGCAACAGGTATGCTCTCCTAAGTGGAGTAGGTGAGGACGCGTTCCCCCCGGAGGGAATAGTAGGCGTCAGTTCAACCTAGGATTTCTGATCAAAAATTCGAAGTTAGAACTAGACATCCCAAAAGTTGTTAACTTATTTATTTTATTTTCTATTTATCTAACTCTGTTTTACAGGAAACTAACATTTCTACAGGGTCAGACTTAGCCATGATCGGTCGACCGAACGACCCGATTGGTCGATCGAACCGCATCACAAAAGGACCAGATTTACAGATTGCATACCAGGTTTAGTCGAGGGATCGATCGACCGAACTTGGGGATCAGTCGACCGAACCATGGATGGGAGTTGACCAGATCGAAGCCGGGGGGATCGGATCGAATGAGGAGGTCATCTGATCGGTCGATCGAACCTTGGGATCGGTCGATCGAACCTTGGGATCGGTCGACCAAACCAAGGATAGGACTTGACCAAATCGAAGTGGAGCGAGTGGATCGAATGAGGAGGAGATCATCTGATCGGTCGACCGAACGTGGGTATCGATCGACCGATCCGCTTCGGGTCAAACCTGATCCCGAGCTTTGAGGATCTAGATCAGTCCTGTAGAGGCTATTAAAGGATCCTCGGGGAGCAGCTTCGAGATCAACAAAAACTGAACAACCTGTGCTCTTGTACGCCGCTCTGAACGCTCCAACTATGCTCCATGACTCCGAAACTGACGACGACTTTCTTCATCTGTTTGTACTGTCAGTATAATTCTTTATTCAATACTTGTACTTTAAAATTGTAAAAGATTTACGGATTGATAGTGATTGCCCATCGAAAGCGATCAACGATCGTGGGCTTTGGAGTAGGAATCGCCCAAGGCTCCGAACCAAGTAAAAATACTTGGGCATTCTTGTGTGTGTTTTATTTTCCGCTGCTTTACTCGAACGTTTTCGAAAACAATAAGTGAAAGCCACAAGCATTATTCACCCCCCCCTCTAGCGCGTCTCAATCCAACACCCACAACAGGAACTATTCTACTCCAAGGGAACACTGAAAATGGTCTTTATCATCTTCAATCCACCTCTCTCAAAACCTTTGTTGGAGAATGCACGGATATATTCTCTTGGTATACACATCTTGGTCATCCATCTCTACGCCTTGTTTCGGACATTATTAATCGTTTTGGTTTACCAACTTCTTTAGCATCATCATCTCATTTATGTGAAACTTGTATGAAAGTAAAATCTCATAAACTACCTTTTGTATCCTCTACTCGCAACTCTAGCTTTCCTTTGGAAATTATTCACTGTGATGTATGGGGTCCTGCTCCTATTCTTTCTAATCTGGGTTTTCTTTACTATGTTATTTTTATTGATAACTTTAGCAAGTTCACTTGGATTTTTCCTATAGAAATCTGATCTCTTCAATATTTTTTGTCATTTTCAAAAGCATGTTAAGCATTATTTTGATCGTAAAATGCTCTCCCTTCATTCTGATTGGGTGGAGAGTATCAAACACTTCACTGTCATCTTACTTCCTCTGACATCCTCCATCAGGTCTTTTGTCCCCATACTCTTGAACAAAATGGATCCGCCAAGAGAAAACATCGTCATGTGGTTGAAACTGTCTTAACTTTTCTTAATCATGCCTCAATTCCACTTGAATTTTGGGATGATGTTGTCCATACCGCAGTTTACCTTATCAATCGTTTACCCACTCCACTACTTCAAAATACGTGTCCATTGAAAGACTTTATAATTATCTTCTAGATTACTCTTTCTTTCATATCTTTGGTTGTGCATGTTATCCTTGGCTACGACCTTACTCTAAACACAAGTTAAACTCTCGCTCTCTACAATGTGTTTTCCTTGGTTATAATAATTTGCATCATGGGTACCGTTGCCTCCATATTTTGACCGGACGGATATATATTTCTCGACATGTTACTTTTGATGAATATCTTTTTCCATTGGCAGTTGCTACCTCGGATCCTCCTTCAGATAATCAAGGCACTTATCTAATATCACTTAGTAATATACTAGAATCTCCACATATTGATTCATCAGGACATATTGAAATTACAAGGGGGGATGGCATGTTGGGTCCAGCTCCATCTCCACATATTCCTGTAGACTCAGCGGCTAGTGGTGATCCACCTTCTAGTTCTGATTCTTATCCATTTGAACACTCATCTCTGAGTAGCTCTGATGATGATACTCCTCGGTGAATGCTTCCTCTAAGCGATATTTATGCACGATATTAACCAGTTTCCACTTGTTATCTTCTTTCATGTGCTCTTATTGTTTCTTCAAATTTTGTTGAACCTTCTAGTTTTAAACAAGCAGTCAAAGATCCAAATTGGTGTGCTGTGATGACTACAGAATTTGATGTTCTTCTTCGCAATGCAACATGGAGCTTAGTTCCTCGTACTCCATCTATGAATATTGTGGACTCTAAATGGGTTTACCAAATTATGTATCGTGTAGATGGATCTATTTAACGTTACAAAGCTCACCTTGTTGCTAAAGGCTTTAATCAACAACTAGATATTGACTTCAATAATACTTTTAGTCCAGTCGTCAAAATTACAACTATCAGATTGCTACTATCTATAGTTGTTAGCTCTAATTGGTCGATATGATAATTAGATGTTTCTAATGTTTTCCTTCATGGACACCTTGAAGAAACTGTTTATATGGAGCAACCGCCTAGATTCATCCACCCACAACTTCCAACACATGTGTCAACTTCAGAAATCTATATATGGTTTTCGGCAAACACCTCGTGCATGGTCTCATCGTCTATCTACCTGGCTTCATACTCAGGGATTTTCTAACTCAAAAACTGAATTTTCCTTATTCTACAAATGTAATGAGGAATTTTTAATATTTGTTCTGATTTATGCAGATGATATACTAATAACTGGTAGTGATCAAAATGGCATTACTACTTTACTCCATCTTCTTCATCAAGAGTTTCCTATTCGAGATCTTGATAATGCTCATTTTTCCCCTGGAATAGAGTATCTTTCACACTCAAAAGGTTGTCTTCTCTCTCAAAGTAAATATATTACTGGACTTCTACAACTAGCTAAAATGGATGGTGCGCATCCTATCTCCACAACAATCATTGAAGGTGGTTTCACTGCACCTTCATCCTCCTCTTCAATGTTTGACACTCAGATCGATCGAAACATTGTTGGTGTCCTACAATATGTCACCATTACACGACCTAATATTGCTTTCGTTGTGAATCATGCCTGTCAATTTATTCATGCTCCTACTGAACACCATTGGGAAAGTGTTAAGAGAATTCTTTGATATCTCAAAGGCACTATTCTACATGGTCTTCTTTTATATCGTCAGTCCTCATGAAAGTTGATTGCCTACAGTGATACAGATTAGGCTAGATCTCCCAAAGATAGACATTCTACTAGTGGATATGTCATATTTCTTGGGTGAAATCTTATTTCCTGACTTTCAAAGAAGCAACCTATAGTCTCTCACTCAAGTACTCAAGCTGAATATAAAGTCATAGCTAACACGCCATTAGAAATTATTTGGCTACAATATCTTCTTTCTGAATTACACTTTTCCCCAACTGCTATGATTAAAATCTGGTGTGATAATATTGGAGTAACTTATCTTGCGGCAAATCCTATTTTTCATGCTTATACCAGATATATAGAGATTGATTTTCACTTTGTTCGTGAGTGTGTGGTGACTCGACAACTTTCAGTTTCTTATATCTCTACTAAATATCAAACTGTGAATATATTTATCAAGCTATTATCCAGACAACGTTTCAGCAAGTTAACACTCAAACTCAATGTTCAGACACTCCCGTTGAGTTTATCGGGGGTAATGATGATAATGGAAAATAATCTCGAATTGATTTTAATCAATTGAGATTTATTATATTTGGTATCACAATCAAGATCGACATGAATCAAATATCAAAAATAATACTTCCAAATCTATTATATGTATTGCTATGCTTATAAATTGTATGACATATTTAATCTTTCCATTATTATTTGGATAACTTGTATAAATAAGTCTATTGGATTTAGTAAACATCAAATCAAAAAATTATTCTCTATTCTATTTTCTTTCTTCATCTATTCGTTTTAATAGAAGAAGCCCAAGCAGAGAGAAGGAGGGAGGTGCCTGCTGAACCCACTGTAGTGCCTGAGCGGTGGCCACCGAGTAGCCAGCAACCACACAAGGGGCCCTGATCGGGAGGAGCAAAACAACACCAAGAGCCCAGAACACATGCCATGCAACATGTGGTAGTCAGTCGCCCGAGGGCTACGAAAGGTAAGTTATGGACGCTACTAGTTTGCTCATTCCATCAGTCGGCAATGCACAACATGTGCCACTGCTACGATCTGACGCCAGTTACAAGCCAACCGACTCCTCGAGGGTATCGCTGCCGGTCACTATCACCTGATTAGCATCAGAGGCGTCGATCAGCCGGGCAAAGAGAAGAAGATGGGTAGGTGAATGAGCAGCGCCATTGCCAATCTAAAAAGAGAAATAACACAAGTACCGCCCGAGTTTCTGCTGAGCGGAACAAACCCTTGGCTCAGGAGAAGGAGAATCGAAACAATGCCACTTAGGGAGAGATTGGAATGATCGTCGATGGGCCGACTGGTGGTGATTCCAACCGAGCGAGGAGGTCGCATGCCCTGTGACTAGAAATACATGCTGTTGGATGCAACAAGGAGAAGGTCGAGGGGCCTGAGATCAACTTCGGCCCTCAAGACCTGGAGGGAGTAGAAATCTCACACGATGATGTCTTGATCATTCGAGCAGTGATAGCTAATTATACTATTCATCGAACTTTTGTTAATACAGGTAGCTCGGTGAATATTATATGCAAGGAGGCATTCGACCAGTTGCAAGTTGACCGAAGCGAGTTGCAGCCAATAACGTCCCCGCTCTACGGGTTCACTGGTAATGAAGTGTTGCAGATCTTCCAAACTCGGTTAGCCATATCGCTCCGAGAAGAGCTGCTCAAAAGGACAAAGTCTACAAACTTCATTGTGGTGGACGCGTCGTCTGCCTATAATGTCATATTGGGTTGAACGTCCCTTAATGAATTCTGAGCGGTGGTGTCCACCTTCTGCCAGAAGATCAAGTTTCCAGTGGACAATGATATGGGCGAGGTTAAAGGCGACCAACTGACCGCACGGTGGTGCTACGTCGAGATGGTCAAATTAGAAGAGCTGGCTGCTTGGAAGATCCCGCGCTTGGAGGTGAACACCATCATGAAAGAACCTCCCACGTTGGTCTATGAGGAAAAGGAAGAAGTCCAGATCCATCCCAGTAAGTCGGAGGCCACCACCTTTATCGTTGTTGACCTAACAGAAGAGATGAAGGTAGAGCTGGTCACCTGCCTCAGGCGAAATCATGATGTGTTCGCTTCGTCGACCCACGAGCTCCCGAGCATCTCGCCAAGTGTAGCTCAGCACGAGCTTCACGTCAGACCAGACGCTTGGACGGTGAAGCAACGAAAGAGGGACTTCAGCTCGGAGCTGAATTAAATCATTCGAGCGGAGATAAAAAAAAATTGCTGGAAGCCGGTCACATCTACGAGGTTCAGTTTCTAGGCTGGCTCACTAACATCGTGCTTATCTCCAAACCAGACAACAAGTGACGAATCTGCATCGACTTCTGTGACATGAACAAGGCCTGCCCAAAGGACTTCTATCCACTACTCCGGATAGACCAAATGGTGGACTTCACACTGGGCTGCAAGCTAATCTGCATGCTTGATGCATACCAAGGTTACCATCAAGTGCCACTCGTTAGAGAAGATCAAGAGAATGTCAGCTTCATTACGGTCAATGGGTCTTACTGCTACAACGTGATGTCGTTTGAACTAAAGAATGCTAGCGTTACTTATCAGAGACTGATGAACAAAGTGTTCTGACTACAGATCGGCTGTAACATGGAGGTATATGTCGATGATATATTAGTAAAATCTCTCCGAGTCATTGATCTTTGTGCAAATATCAAAAAACTTGCTGAACGCTGAGGGTATATGGAATAAAGCTAAACCCAGACAAGTGTCTGTTTGGAACAAAGAGTGGTTGCTTCCTTGGATACATCGTCACCGAACGGAGGATTGAGGTGAATCCGAGCAAGGTGAAGGCGTTGTAGGATATGCCCCCACCAAACAACTTGAAGGAGGCCCAAAGGCTGACCGGACATATCACTACATTATCAAGGTTTATCTCCAAATCGTCCGATCGGAGTCACCCGTTCTTCAGGATTCTGCGCCATGCAGCGAAATTCCAATGGGACACAGAGTGCGATAAGGCATTGGAGGAGCTCAAAGAGTACATTACCTCCTTACCTATATTGGCCAAGCTAAGCGCTGGCGAGCCAGTCTAGATCTACTTGTCGTCCACTGACTACGTGGTTGACTTAGCGTTGGTGTGCCGAAATGGCTCGGAGCAACAACCGTGTACTTTCTAAGTCATATATAAAAGATGCAGAATCTCGGTACACCGGTCTCAAAAATTGACGTACGCCCTCGTACTTGCCGCTCGTAGGCTTCGGTCGTACTTCCTCTTATATCCAATTATGGTAATGACCAACAGTGTGCTAGGAAGAGTGCTCCTTAACCCAGAAGCATCCGAACGGCTGATCAAATGGGCCACCGAGCTTAGCAAATTCGACATATAGTATCAAGTGCAAATGACAATCAAGGCTTAGGCCATAGCTGATTTCATGACTGAGGTCTAGAACACCGAGCTGGATGCTACTTGGAAGATCAACGTAGATGGTTCATCCACGCGACAAGGAAGCGAGATCGACATCCTCTTGATTTCTCCTCGAGAGGACAGGATGCGGTTGTCCGTACGGCTAGATTATCGGGCTACAAACAACTAAGCTGAGTATGGGGCCATGATAGCTAGCTTACATGTAGCTCGGCATGTAGGAGCCACAAGAGTTCTCATCCACTCAGATTCTCAGTTGGCGGCTCAACAGCTATTAGGGGTGTTCGAGATAAGGAGCTCCCAGCTCAAGATGTATGTAGAAGCTTTCGAGAAGTTGAAGGAAAACTTATAAGAAGTGGTTTTACAGAAGATCCCCCGTCGGACAACCATGTCACGGATGAGCTGGCTAAGTTAGCTAGTTTATTATCGTCGATCGTGATAGATCAGTCGATTGAACATGTCTCACTAGTGGCACACATTAATAGGATGGATGGTATAACCTTCCTGAGTGACTGGAGGTTAGCACTGATAGAATTCCTCTGATTAGGCATCACACCAGTCAATCAGGATGAAGCTCGCCTGTTGAAAAGGAGGGTCGGGAGGTTCACCCTGATCGAGGACCAGCTATACAAAAGAGATTTCTCAAGGCCACTACTCAAGTGCATTGGATTGGATGACATCGAATATATCTTAAAGGAGGTTCATCAAGGTTTTTGCGGAAGTTAACTTGGTGACAAATCGCTGGCTTGGAAGATCCTGCTAGTGGGATACTTTTGGCCCACCTTACAGGATGACGCCACTTGGACAATAGCTACCTGCTTATCATGTCAAAGGTATCACAACATCCTGCACCAACCCACCGAGGAGATGAAAGCATCCACGGTATCTTGTCTGTTCGACCAATGGGGCATGGACATCGTTGAGCCATTTCCAATGGCAACCAGTCAGCGAAGATTCCTACTTGTCACAGTAGATTATTTCTCAAAGTGAGTGGAGGCTGAGCCACTAGCCAAGATAACTAAGCATATGGTCATCGAATTCATATGACAAAATATTTTATGTCAGTTTGGGATCCCTCGCCGTCTAGCCTCGGACAACGGACGATAGTTCGCAGGACGGAGGCTCAAGGGTGGTGCGAAGGTTATGGCATTTTGCAAGCTTTCACCTCGGTGGCCTACCCCCAGAGCAATGGCAAAGAGGAAGTCACCAACCGGGAAATCCTCAGAGGGTTACGAGCTCGGCTCAACCACGCTAGAGGCAGTTGGGTCGATGAGCTCCCTAGCTTATTATGGGCCCATCGCACTACACCAAGAGAGGCGACTGACATCACACTATTCTATTTAGTGTACGAAGATGAAGCAATGGTTTTAGTGGAAGTTGGAGTGGAGTCCAATCGGGTGCAACTCTATGACGAGGGAAATGCCAAGCAGAGACTCATTGAGCTCAACTTGGTGGACGAAGCACGGGATAGGGCCACCATCCCGCTAATGGCGTACAGACAACGCATGAAGCATAACTACAACCGAAGGGTGATCCCAAGGTTATTTCAGGTCGAGGACTTGGTGTGGAAAAGGGTGAAGCCAGTCTGCGACGTCACCAAACTGGAAACCCCGTGGGGAGGACCCTATAAAGTTATTCAGAAGCTCCGTTCGGGAGCCTACTACCTATAGGACGAAGAAGGGAGAAAACTCGAATGACCTTGAAACACGAACCATCTCCAGCCCTATAGGGCTGGGTGAGAGGTGCGTGGTTAAATCTATATAAAATTGTATCAATGTATATCCTGTAAATGCAGGTTAGCCTTGAATAAAATTAACAAGTATCTCAGACTCTTGCGCTGATCGGCCAAGTTAAAAGTCAAGCGGTGACTATAAACCCTAGTCTTCATCAACAGTCGAGCGATGACTATAAATCATAGTCTTCTTCAATAGTCAAGCGATGACTATAAACCCAGTCTTTGTCAACAGTCGAGCGACGACTATAAACCTAGTCTTTGTCAATAGTCGAGTGACGACTATAAACCCTAGTCTTCGTCAATAGTCGAGCGGTGACTATAAACCCTAGTCTTCGTCAACAGTCGAGCGGTGACTATAAACCCTCATCTATGCCTTTGATAGTTGAGCGATAACTATAAACCCTCGTCTACGCCTTCAACAGTCGAGCGGTGACTATAAACTCTCATCTACGCCTTCAGCAGCCGAGTGGCAGCTATAAACCTGAGTCTATGAATAATGCTAAGCAGCTTCCATAGAACCTGAAAGTAGAGACACTTCACTGAAATAAAGTTGTACGGCTCATGTCGGAATGGACACTCTAACATCTCAGCGGCTGGTCACATAGACGATCGGGAAAGCGAGGAATCATACTTAGGAAATTTTTGCAAAACGCTAAAGTGGTATACAACCCTAGGGGATCGAAATAAAAGGAAGAAAAGCCAAATGGGCATGAATTCATTGACATTTAGAAAATTTCCTACAATACTTTAGGAAGAAGTACAAAAGGTGGCCTGTAAAACAAAGAAGGCCAAAACTACTTGAGATAATCCTGCACGTCATCGAGCAGTGACTCAATCAACTTCTCCTGATTGATAATCTTGTTGGTCAGTGTGTTAGGTAGATAGTCGCCATCCTTTAATTGGTCAAGGGTCCCATCAATGTCTAGGTTGAAGAGGTGGAGCGCTCAGTCCGTGAGCGGATCATTGAAGGAGTCCGAGCGAAGATAATCATGCTTGAAAACCTAGAACTGGTCGGCCTCCCCCTCTTGGTAAATCTTGAAGGCCGATCGAGATTGTGTCTCCAGCATGACGGATCACCAGAGTTAGCTTGTTGCGATGGAGAGTCCAGGTGGACACAACCATGGTACTGGAACATTCATTAGTGACAGTGATGCATGATTTTTGGTTGTGTGCTTGTGCTTGTGCTTGTACCCGAGATCATGGTTGATTGTGATGACAGTTGGTGTCTATGCACAACAACGTATTGTTACGATACCAATGCCTTGTTGGTTAGTCCTAGGAAAATCGTACCGGTTCCACTGTACAAAAATTTTGTACAAGTGTCAAACCTTTCCTTAAATAACCTATTGTGTTCTTTAGAAGTTAAATTAGGAATCGCAGATGGAACTTAACATCATTGATTCCAAATTTAACTTATCTGTTCTTAGTGGTTTAGATTTGGATCGCAAGCGGAACTTAACACTATTGATCCAAATCCACCTATGTTATTAATTCCATTAAATATTAATTTCTAAAATTGGCTTCCAGGACTGCATGGCGAGGCACATGGCCTTCTTGGATATGGGAGCAACCACCACTGCCTAGACAAAGCATTTTAAGGAAAGCTAATATTTAATTTCCTTAAATAACTATAGGTTTAACCAAAAAGAACAATCGAATCATAAATTCGAAAAATAAAACAAAAGAAACACAAATTCGAAACAAATCCGAAAACTCTAGAATCATATGCCTCTTGTTTTTGGTATTTCCAAAAATAACTATACAAAGAAAACTAGTATGATGCGGAAAACAATTACTAGTTATACCTTTCTTTGTAAGCAAATAACCTCTTGATCTTCTACCGTATTCCTCTTCTTATCCTGGACGTTGTGTGGGCAACGATCTACCGAGATGAGAACCACCCAAGCCTTCACCTTTCTTCCAAGTTTCGGCCACCTTCTTTTCTTCAAAGGATGAAGAACTTAGACCACCAACCAATCTCCAAGGGATGCTAGGAAACAAAGCCTCCTTCTTCTTCTTCTTCCTCAAGTAAAATCCGGCCACCAACCAAGCTCCTAGAGAAGTTGCCGCTGGCCACAAGAAGAAGAGAAGAGGGAGAAGCTAGGGCCGGCCACCAAGGAGGAAAAGAGAGGAAGAATAGAATAGAGTCGTTAGCCATGAAGGCACCTCTACCCTCTCTTTTATAATCCTTGGTCTTGGCAAATAAGGAAATTTAAATAAAAACTTCCTTAATTCTTTTTCCATGAAAAAGAAAATTTAATTGATTTAAAATCAATTTCCCTTTTCTTAAACAACATGGCCGGCCACTTTTATTCTCCATCTAGGAAGTTTTTTTTTATTCACAAGAATAAAAACTTCGTAATTTGTTTCCGAAAATTTATAAAAAATTTCTCCAATAATTTTTCCCTTCATGGTGGTTTGTAAAAAAGAAACTTTATAAATTAAAATCTTTCTTTTAAACATGTGGATTATTTCCAAAAAGGAAAGTTATCTCTAAAAATTAAAATCTCCTTTCAATCTACAAATAAGGAAAGATATCAAATCTTTTCTTAATCTTTTGTAGAAACTTATAAAATAAATATTTAATTTTTTAAACTCTCTTTTAAATCATGAACATGGTTAAAAAAGAAAATTTTTCTTAAAATTAAAATCCACCTTTCAATCTACAAATAAGGAAAGATTTTAAATCTTTTCTTAATCTTTTGTAGAAATCTATAAAAGGAATGATTTAAATTTCAAACTCTCTTTTAAAACCATGATATCCACATAAGAAATAATTTTAATAAAAATTCTTTTTAATTATCTAGTGGCCGACCACCTAAGCTTGGGACCTATAATTGGCTCCACTATTAGCTTTGGTCGGCCCTAGCTTGGGCTCCAAGCTAGCTTGAACGGCCACCTTAAGGTGGGTAGAAAAGTGGGTATAGGTGGGTATAATTTTCTATATACAAGAGGCTACGATAGGGACCGAGAGGAGGAATTGGTTTTGGTCTCCCGATGAAATTAAGCTTCCCGTGTTCGCCCCGAACACACAACTTAACTTCATCAATAATAATTCATACCACTAAAGAATTATTATTGAACTACCGCACCAATCTCAAATTATATTTTGGGCTCCTACTTATTATGAGTGTGTTAGTCTCCCTGTGTTTAAGATGTCGGATGTCCACTAATTAATTGAGTTACTGACAACTCATTTTAATTAATATCTCAGTCCAAGAGTAGTACCACTCAACCTTATCGTCATATCGGACTAAGTCCACCTGCAGGGTTTAACATGACAAACCTTATAAGCTCCTCTTGGGGGCATTATCAACCTAAATTACTATGACACAGTTTCCTTCTATAATCAATAACACACACTATAAGTAATATCATTTCCCAACTTATCGGGCTTATTAATTTATCAAGCTAAATCTCACCCTTTGATAAGTTAAAGAAATAAGTATTAAATATATGTGCTTGTTATTATATTAGGATTAAGAGCACACACTTCCATAATAACTAAGGACTTGTTCTTTTATTAAGTCAGTATAAAAAGAACTTTCCTTAAATGGTCCTGCTCAATACACTTAGAGTGTACTAGTATAATTTATTAGTTAAGATAAACTAATACCTAATTACACTATGACTATTCCAATGGTTTGTTCCTTTCCATCTTAGTCGTGAGCTACTGTCTATAATTTATAAAGAACTGATAACACGATCTCCTGTGTGTGACACCACACACCGTGTTATCTACAATATAAATTAATAGAACGTCTACACTTAGTATATATAAATATAGATACTTGACCAATATGATTCTTATTTCTAAATAAATGTTTATACAAAAAGCTAGGCTTTTAGTATATACTCTAACATGCCTAACCTTGTGCGACATTGTATCATTAGGCGGCCTTATGGATTTCTCGTTCTGATCTGGCATTGGTCCGGATATGACGACCGGGGACCTATGAACCATAGGTTGTTGTATGTTCCTTTCGCTTCATATACATAATTTACCTTATCAAAAAAAATGAAGGTTGATTGGGATGCCTCCAACTCTATCCTTAACGTGCCCAACTCGACATCCTTGGTGGCGAGCTGAGCCTTCTCTGAGGCTTGTTCAGTTGATCAGCTCTCCCGCTCGATGATCAGAGCGGCCTCAGTCTCCTTCAAGTTATGGGTCAAGATCCGAACCTCCTTATTCTTGATCTCCAAGTCTTTGATGGCTCAGAGCTTTCTAGTGTTGGCGGAGTGGATCTTGGATTTGAAGCTGCTTGCCTACTTGTTGAACCATGACAACTGTGAGGCCTGCTCGGTACTCTTGCTACTCTCTGACTGCAGCAGCTCAGAGCTCTCTATAGATCGGCCTTTAGCTGAGCTGCCTCGATGGTCAGCTAGTTAAATTAAGCACGGGAGGCCTCAGAGACATCGCTCGGGGCTTAAAGCTGCTGAACTTCGTTCTCCAAAAATGCTAGCCTTTGGCATATGGTCAAGCTCTTGACCCAGTACTACAACGGCAGTAAGATTGTAAGTGTCGAGCGGGGTATAAACAAGTAAATCTAGAGGCAATATCCATACTCCAGTGGCCTTCCGGGTGTGGCTATCCGCGAGCTCCCTCGAGGAGATGATAGCCGCACGGGCCCTAGCATCAACCCACACACGTGCTAGCGGCCCTTGTATCCAAATTCGGTGCTCAAGGGAAAGGGACTCACTAATATCCAATTGACGCCACTCAGCAGTGGGCAAGTGGATGATGGTCGTTATGTGCCTCTGGATGCTCAAACCAGAGGGCTCAGAAGTTGCTTTGCCCGTGAACTTGGGCATCGGGGATGGCCGAATGATGGATACTTGTGCCACCGGCAAGGAGTGAGGTGGCATGTAGGGGATCGGTGGCGCACAGATAGTCCTCAGGGATAGCCCAGATAGCGAAGGCGTTTGGTTGGATGATAGCGAAGTATGGGGTGAAGCGACTCCTTGCTTGGGAAGGGTAGGCGATGATGTCTCATCCCGCTCGGATGAAGGGCGTGGATTGGTACGGACAGGGGTGTGCAAGGCGAAGGTGGCCGAGCGAGAGGAAGCTTCCCCGCGGTGACTCTTGCATTCTCTCAGATGTTCGCCGGAGGTAGCTGACTCTAAGGGCACCTCGATCGGCAACATGGATGACTGTTCGGGAGGCAGGTCAGTTGTAGCAGCCGCAGCTCCGCTAGCCACTGTCTAACTCACGCTACCCTCGCTGGGCGACGCGTGTGCCCCTTCAGCCTCACCGAGCGGATCGTCGAAGTGGGTGATCGGCTGTAGGCCATGACTCTCCAACTCGACAACGACCACGACATTGATTTTCGCATCCACAAGCTTGCTCTTGTGGTTAGACGTGCCCTCAGCATGATTTGGGCTGCAAAAAAAAAAGAAAAATCAATTATATTCAAAGATGAGAGGAAGCAAGATCATACCTATGCTGGACGACAGCTGCGTACGGATCGGGCTCAATCCGAACATGTTTAAGACGCTCTCCAATAATAGCTTATGGATATGATACTTTTGACTAGCCAAACTAGCAACGGCTTGGAGATAGTCTGATCGGCTTCGATATCTGTTCAGCGACAGAGGCTTCATCACTTCTATTTGCCAGATGGTCGGGAAGTTAGGCTGATCAGGAAAGTGAACAAAAAAATAGTACTCTCTCCAATGTTTGTTGGAGGTCGGCATCTTATCAAAAAAGATGGAGCCAACTCGGTCTTGGAACAAAAAGGTCCCCAGCTTGGACAATTTAGGATAATAAAAATAATGGAGGATCCGAGGCGTTAACAGGATGTCATCCAGACGGAACAACACGACCACCTCGTACAACAACCTTAAGGAGTTCGGGACCAGTTGATGTAGGGAAATATGAAAGTATTTACAAACAATTGAGAAAAAAAGATGAATGGAGGATCGAAGGCCGACACAAAATTGGTGCTTAAAGAAAGGAAGGTAGCCAGCGGGAGGTTTATAGGGCCAGTCATAAGTAGAGGGAATGCCAATTTGATAGTCAGAGAGGAAATGATAGGTGGACCTCATTTGGTCTATCTCATCTCCGTTGAACCTCGACTCAGTAGAAGCATCCTAGAGCCCGGCGATGGACGGAGGAGGTTGATGAGAGACAACCATAAGAAATCAAGAAGGAGAGAAAGTGTGAATTCGACGAAGAGAAGAACGGAGAAGCTTACTGAGAGATCGTCGGCGAAGGTCAGGAGGAGAAGAAGCTTCACAGAAGGTGCTCGAGACAGTAAACCTGAGGAGAGACGAAGGTGACTGCGAATAAAGCACGACTTATAAAGCCCAACGGGCGATTGCCCCGAGCCGTCCGATCAAGGGTTACAAAAATGAGGATGAGATATGGCTGTGGAATTTAAAAAGTCACCTATTACATCGACAGCAGATATCCGCCTGTCACGTCAAATGTGTGGTGGCAGATTGTGGGACACGTAATGGCCGGCTACTAGAGGACATTAATATGGCTTAATTAAAAGGCATGAGTGGTATGCTTGGCTATAATGATCAAACATTTGATGTTAATTGCTAACAAAGGGCGCTCAGCTGAGAAAGCGCAGAAGAAATGGAAAAATTCACCAAGTGTTGTCATCAACCATCTCGATCGGCACAGATATCAGACTGTGATACAAGCGAGCGGGGGATCACCCCTAGGCTTATGAAGTAGGATCCGACCGGCAGCTAGACACTCAGGTCAACACAATGATGCAGAACGACGAAGATATCCGATCAAGGCTCAAGAATAAAGAAGGTCCGAATGGATGTAGGGGTCACCAAAGACGCTATTCGTCCAGTCAGTTGGACTTGCAGCCTTTTTTGACTAGACTTGAGGGGAAGGTTTGTGATGCAGTGGTAAATGGGGGCCCACCAAGTGCGAGTCAGAGGACTGAGATAGCAGCCAGCGTCGAGGTCAAAGTCAAGGATGTACACATCAGAGAACCAAAGGGCTCACCATAGGGTGGCCGAGCGGAGCTCCACTGCAGTGGCCGATCGAGCGTGACTCAACCGACCGACAAATGGCTTGTCTGAGCAGAACGCTCGACTGGTAGGAGCACTATAGCAAGATCGTCAGGCGCTCAATGCGAATCGACGGAATGTTAAACCATATGGCTTGTCCGGTCAGGAGGAGACAAGCCACTGTACCAAATTACTGCAAGGAAGAGTAGCCAAGGCCGACCAAGCGGAGGAGTCCCCAACTGAGCGGCTATCCTGCTCGGCTAAGCAGCGGGATCATCAGTGTATCCTTCAAATATCCTTTTGGGAGATAGTACCGCCGACATACCGCCGACACAAAGCATTGTCAATAGGCGGATCGTACGGCGGAAGATTCCACTGTCTCATCAGATATTTGCATGCCTTATTAAGGTATAATGTCAGAGACACTTTTCTGACATGTCCTTTCATAGGATGGTTGGGGAAGCGTGCTTATGCCTTGGGAAACATGCACGTCGCCTACCAGGGCGCTATATAAAGGGGAATCCAAGCACCGACGAAGGTACGTGTTATTCACTATTCACACCTGTGTTTGTTGTTGCTCCGTTTCTTTCCAACTTTCCGATGATTGACTTGAGCGTCGGAGGGCCAACGCCGGGGATCCCTTCCATAGCTCAGCACTGATATTTCTTGTGTTGTAGAGTGGAGCGGAGTCTATATTCAGCCAACATAAAGGTCTCATCCCCAGCTAGCCGTCTCCATGATTTTCAGACAGGATCATATTGGCGTCGTCTGTGGGAATGTAACCTATATCCGAGACGTGAAGATGAAGGATGTTGAATGACTCACCACGGTGACTTTAACAAAGGAAGAGCTGGATATGCTAATACATGCCCAAGCAGCAAAAATGGTTGAGCAACAACAGCAATAAGCGCTGGCCGATCACTAGGCACAAGAGCTCGTGACCTCAGCAGTGGGTCATCGGGCTGATGCAGAGATCGAGTGGATCACATATTCGTTCATGCATAGAACAAGAAGTCGATTGGCACATACGGGGAGGTGCCTAATGCGTCGATCCCCATTCATCGCGCATTGTTCCAAACTCCATCAGAGGAACAGTGCCGAGCAGACAAGGAACGAGGATTCTCCTCGGACGACGTGCCCGTTCTAGACGCATGGAAAGGGAAGGTACCAAGGAATGATGATTTGCCCGAGCAAATCAACCAATAGTTCTCTCGGGAAATCTTGGGCGACCCTCTGCCAAGACACTATACCCCACTAGCGATTGGGGAGTACAATAGAACGACCGATCCGAACAACCACTTAGCCAAGTTTGATAAAGCTGTCATGCTCCACCAGTACATCGATTGAGTGAAATACTGGATCTTCCTCGCCATCCTTTCTGGATCAGCGTAGCGCTGATTTAGACGATTGCTGATCGACTTAATTCATACCTTCAAAAACTTTTGAGCGATATTCTTATACCACTATGCTAATAATCACTGCTATTAAAAGACAAGCGTTAATATATGTACACAGCTGCACTACGCCTGAGGTACTTGATTGGCATTAAAATTATTGACAGTAAACTAAAAGTTATTTTTCACCCACAAAAATTTTTATTTGAGTTATAATCGACTATACGATAAGTTGATTCAATTATAATATTAATTTAACATAATTATTTGAAGGACTGACTAAGAAAGATTGACTAGTTGCTATAAAATATAAATCATTTAACCATATAAATAAAATTTAATTAATAAATCAGTTTCGTTCTAGACTAAAGAATGATTGATTATATATATATATAAAAGATCACGGATTCGAACAATGATATGATAGGAGTTTCGTGCGTTGGACTTTTTTTTTATATATACTTTATATATAGAAGATTTTGGAGTAAAAACAGTTGATGTTTTAATGGTATTATATATGAACATTAAATTTAACAAATTTATATACATATTTTAATTATATATAACAAATTAAATAATACACATTATCAAAACTTTTATTTTCATCATTAGAGTAAATAAAAAGTTGATTTTAAAATGATATGCTTAATAAGGATGTAGACCCAGTCGCTAAGAAGGATGTAGACCCAATTTATATCGAAGGAATTTGGCAACATTGTGAATACTATTTTTAAAATATCGAATTTAAGGAATTTGGCAACATTGTGAATACTATTTTTAAAATTTTTAATTAATGAAAAAAAATTATCAAAAAAATGCCCCGTCATCCAAAAAATATCAAAATAATACTCCAAATTTAATACATATTTTTTTGTTCCATCTTTAAACAATAACTTTCACTAAAGTTGTATTATCTTCAATAAGTTTACGCAAAAGTTAAAGGGCAGACTTTTCATCATTAGAGTGAATAAAAAGTTGATGTTAAAATGATTATATATTCTTAATTTAATTTGAATATAAATTACCCTCTAATATTTTGTTAGAAGGAGATAGACAATTTCTTATTTTCCATACTTTTTAATTTACTAATCAATACAACTTTTATGGGATCAAATTAATTCATCTAAGATTAAAAGATATATTTCCTTTAATAAGGCGTTAATCTAATAAATAGGTCATCCTGTGTATCTTATCATATACCTAATGATCACTTAAAATAAATAAATAAAAATCTTCGTGGATGACACTAGAGTGGTCCACACTAGCCGTCCAAAATATATATATCCATGTCTGGACCATGTCACCAACGAGCATTTGAATCAATTCTAGACATCCATATATATATATATATATATATATATATATATATATATATATATATATATGAAAATAGAAGGAAATTAAATTAAGAATGATTACTTTTAATGAGTTTATATTTGATAAGTAAGCATTATCCACACAAAAAAATCATATCTTACATTGGTACTTGAAAAATGAAAACGACCATGAAATATGAACTCCCAATAATATATTTTACTATTAGATGAATATAAATAAGTTTCGTCAAATTGAATACGAAGTTTTTTTTGTCAATTAATGCAATCATTAAAGAGTTTAAAAGATAGAGCAGATGTGTCGGCGCCCAAGAGTTATTCGAACGCCCATTGACTTTCCCTACGAACTTTTTCCTCTTCTTCAGGGGTGAAGTCGTTTTTGATGCTGAACGTCTTACGAATCTCTTTAGGAGTCTTTCCCGTAATCATATCAGCTACACTTTGGCATAACAAATCCAGCAACCCCTTAATGTCCATGTAATTTGCAGCCTGAATACACCAGAATATGCTATCAATACAAAATAAATCTTTAGAAATCATAAGAAACAAAATTACAATAAGAGCGTTGGATGAACTAATAATAAAAATAATTTCATGCATCTGTTGATAACAACTTTAATTCACGCTCGTAAAACAACACCGATAATTATTTTTTAAATTAATGAGCCTTCAATGGCCCCTTCTCCTCTGTCTCCCCCTTTCTCAAATCCGTCATATATAATTTCACAATAATCCAAAAATTCCACTACTTCCAACACTAAATTGAACAAGCTTAACTTTCCAACTCCAAAGAGTTAAATTGTTTTCCAGAATTATCAAACAAAAACAATGAGAAAAAAGTTAGCCAACAACAAAATTCTTAACCGAATAAAAAGATAATTAGGGAACGAACAAATTTGAAGGGGAAAAAGGATACGAAAAATATCGAATCTCACCAACATAAGTTCGAATAGGGTGGCTTGGTCGACTTTAACGAAATTGTCATCCCAAGACTTGAGTTCTGCCTTGTCGTCGGAAGACTTGGCAGGATCATCGAGAACGTGCTTCTGGCAGTACTCAATGACCTTGACAAGGATCCTGGAGGTGACGTTGGGGAGGGGGATCGTGTCCTCTACACAGTCGAACTCGACCATGTGCTCGATGGTCTTGGACACCATGGCCACCGCAGCGTCCACCTCAAACGCCTCGCCATCGGAGCTCAACAGGGTGATCTTCTTCTTGTCCATGGCAATCGGCGAACGAAGGAAGCGATCGTTCGAGGAGACGGAAACTCTAAACGAGGGAGAGAGAGGATTCGAACCAACCGACGAAGAAGATTAAAGAGTCGATTGAACCATAATGACAGGCGGGGCGTAGCTTTATATAATGATCGAGGGGGGCAGTTATTGCCGTGAAAAAGTCTCTGACAATTGAATTAGTATTTTGAAATAGTACAACTTTATCATTATAATTCATAAATTTAGAAGAAGGAAAAAAAATATTTTGTTAAATACGGATGGTGAAATAAATACCATATAAACTTAAAATTTACTTTAATCATACAAATTTTCTTAACAACTCATTTAAAATTTTTTACCTAAATTTGTAATTTATTAAAATCTTGTAATTAAAGAACAATCAATTGTAATCAATCTAATTAATAAATCAATAATAATTTTTAGACAAAAAGACATCTTTTAATTTTAATATCTTTATATTAAAAAAATATTAAAATAACGTCTCATCTTAATTTTTCATCTAAAAAATATTTTTCATTGTATTATAATATATTATCATAGTCAAAATTGTTGTAATAAATAAAATTACTATGACATTAGTTAAAATTACTCAGATGTTAATCAAAATTATTCTAGGGCTTGTTGACATTGCCCCAATATTATCGTAATATCAAAATTATTACAACGTAAACGATTATAATCAAAATTGACACTATTAGCAAGAACATCGTTAAGAAATACTTATTGAGAGAATGAAAAGATTTACTTTGTGTATGAAAAAGAGATTTAGTTTATTAACAAGAACCTTAAGCATACTTCAAAAAAAAATTATGGAGGCTACCTTCAATCGTGAGATCTGACATTCTTTCTTCATGCGTAAGTAATGCGTCCTCAAAAAAGGACTTTCAAGTTGGATGACTTCACTGACTCCTGGATGAGTCCCACTAACCCCTTTGAATAATGTCAGTGTCTATTTACTTTTGGTCATGCTACATTTGCTAATGGGCACTTGTTCAAGATGTTTTAGCTGGAATCTTACGTGAAATTTAGAGTATTAAAAAAAAAAACAGGACAATCAATTACAAAGAGACAAGTAGTTTGATACTCTGGTAATTTTTAACTTTTTTTAATTGACATAGGATTAAAGTAATTAAAAAATCTTGATTTATCATATTTTTTTTTCTTTCTCTTTTCTACTTGCATATACAAAGATAGGAAAGACTAAGGAGAAGTTGTCAGGAGAGCTACAACACTTCATGTGTATAGGTTAAGCATTCAATTAGAATCTAAGTGAATCAAATAATTCGAAATCAAATAAATGTTGAATAAGTGTAAATGGAGAAGAGGAGGAAGAGAAGAAGCTCTATTATATATGGGACTTTAGTCCCATATTGGGAGTTTCTTGGCATCTTTGTTGGTTTATATTGACTCACATACATTGAGGATGTGAACAAATGCATAAGGAGAGACTCTCTCTCACACGTAGGTGCGCAGGGGTGTGCAAATCTAGGACTCGGATTGCATCGAACCAAGTTGACTCGAGGGCGACTTGCGCACACGAATCTCGGACTGGCCGGGGCAAAATTTGCCTAAGCAAAACAACCAACATTTTGCCACTTTGGTCTTGAGCTCCTATATAAGGAGGCTGCGACCATAGGCAAAAGGTTACGCAGATAATACAGCGAAGAAGGCAGAAGCTCTCCTCCTCATTCCCCTCCTCTGTCGTGCAACTCTTGCTCATCAGAGTGCTCGTGGTAGCATTCGGGTGCCACTCAGTTCGCCGTGACCACCAGTGCTTGGTGGAGTTCACGGTCGATCGTTGTATCCTGAGAAACAGACAACCTGAGTAAACCTCGAAGTACAGCCGGAGGTGGGCGAATCTGTTTCAAGGAAACTGCTACTCGCAGGCCTCGATCAGCTTGCTCGGTCGGAATTTTCGCCCGACCTTTCTACAGACCTGGTCTTCCACACTGCAGCGCTGGTCTACTGCTCTGCCCTGCAGACCTGCTCTGCCACTCTTATCTTCCACACTGCAGCGTTGGTCTGCTGCTCTGCCCTGCCGCTCTGCAGACCTGCTCTGCCACTCTGGTCTTCCGCACTGTAGCGTTGATCTGCTGCTCTGCCCTGCCGCTCTGCAGACCTGCTCTGCCACTCTGGCCTTCCGCACTGCAGCGCTGGTCTGCTGCTCTGCCCTGCCGCTCTGCATACCTCCTCTGCCACTCTAGTCTTCCGCACTGCAGCGCTGGTCTGTTGCTCTGCCATGCTGCTCTGGTCTGCTGCTCTGCAGACCTGCCTTGGTCTTCCGCTCTACAAACTTAGTCTTCCACTCTGGTCTGTTGCTCTACAGACCTGCTCTACCGCTCTGCAGACCTGTCCTGTCGCTCAGCTCTACTGCGTTACGGAAACCATCCCCTGCTGGCAGCCTGAGATTATCTGCTCAGGTCATTTCGATTGTAAGTTGAATTTAAATTCTGTGTAAATTTTAAATTCAACTAAGTACCCATAAATCTCCGACATTAGATTGTTTGTGTCTAACAATAAATTAAATTATTTTTAAACTAATTGAACTAATCAAATTTTGTTATTAAAATTAAGCAAATCAAATTATATTGAAAATTGGATTAATCAAATTTTAAAATATTTAAAAATTTTAATAAAAAATTATTTGGTCTAATATCAAAAATTTAATTTAATTATTATTTTTAAAAAAAACTAATCTATTTAACTTAATTGATTTTTAAAACTTTAAAATTAAATCAATTTAATAACCTATGTTTAAGGGCATCTCCAATGGGGATATTTGCAGGAGATAATCCACAAGTGTCGCACTTCCCTTGCTAGCGGTACAACCCATAGTATTATGGGGTTCCACTGGTGAAGATGGAGAATACCGCCCCTTGTTCCGTGTAAAAATTAGCTGCGCTCAGCTCAGATTGTGATCGCCCCTCCATACTTAAATTCCTGGATCCGCCACTGGATATTTGGAGGAGATATTTCTCCAAATATCCCCTCTCTCAAATATCCCCCATTGTGGGGGATTTTGAGAGGTGAATAGAAATCACCGGGCATAAAGTTTTGCCCGGTGAGGCAATCGACCGATCGGGCGTGATGCAATCGACCGACAAACGGCTTATCCAAGTAGAACACTCGGCTGGTGGGAGCACTATAGCAAGATCGTCAGGCGCTCAGTGCGGATCGACAGAATGTTAAGCAGACCAGTTCGCTTGTCCGGTCAGGAGGAGACAAGCCATTATACCCAATTACCGTAAGGAAGAGCAACCGAGGCCGACCGAGCGGAGGAGTCTCCAGCCGAGCGGCTATCCTGCTGGCTAAGCAGCGGGATCATCAGTGTATCCCTCAAAGATCCTTTTGGGAGATAGTATCGCCGACATAAAGCATGATCAACAGGCGGATCGTACGGCGGAAGGTTCCACTATCTCATTAGGTATTTGCATGTCTTATTAAGGTATAATGTCAGAGATACTTTTCTGACATGTCCTTTCATAGGATGGTTGGGGAAGCGTGCCCATGCCCTGGGAAGAATGCACGTCACCCACCAGGGCGCTATATAAAGGGGGATCCAAGCACTGATGGAGGTACGCGTTATTTAGTATTCACGTCTGTGTTTGCTGTTGCTCCGTTTCTTTCCAACTTTTCGGTGATTGACTTGAGCATCAGAGGATCAACACTGGGGATCCCTTCCCTAGCTCAGTACTGACGTTTCTTATGTTGCAGAGCGGAGCAGAGTCTACATTCAGTTAACATAGAGGCCTCATCCCCAGCTAGCTGTCTCCATGATTTTCAGACAGGATTATATTGGCACCGTTTGTGGGAATGTAACCTGTATCCGAGACGTGAAGATGAAGGATGTTGAATGACTCACCACGATGACTTTAACAAAGGAAGAGCTGGATATGCTAATACAAGCCCGAGCAGCAAAAATTGTTGAGCAACAACAGCAACAGGGGCTGGCCGACCACTAGGCACAAGAGCCCACGTCCTCAGCAGCGGGTCATCGGGCTGATGCGGAGACCGAGTGGATCACATATCCGTTCGTGCACAGAACAGGAAGCCGACTAGCACATACGGGGAGGCACCCAATGCGTCGATTCCCTTTCATTGCACATTGTTCCAAACTCCATCAAAGGAACAATGTCGAGCAGACAAGGAACGAGGATCCTCCTCAGACGATGTACTCGTTCAGGACACGTGGAAAGAGAAGGCACCAAGGAATGATGATTTGCCCGAGCGGATCAATCAACAGTTCTCTCGAGAGATCTTAGGCAACCCTTTGCCAAGACACTATACCCCACTAGCGATCGGGGAGTACAATGGAATGACCGATCCAGATAACCACCTGGCCGAGTTTGATAAAGCTGTCATGCTCCACCAGTACACCGATAAAGTGAAATGTCGGGTCTTCCTCGCTACCCTCTCCAGATCAACGCAGCGCTAGTTCAAACGATTACCGATCAATTTAATTTATAGCTTCAAAAACTTCTGAGCGACATTCTTATACCACTATGCTAATAGCAACTGTTATTAAAAGACAAGCGTTAATACGTGTACACAACTGCACTATGCCTTATTGTCATTAAAATTATTGACAGTAAACTAAAAGTTATTTTTCACCCACAAAAAATTTTATTTGAGTTATAATTGACTATAGGATTAGTTGATTCAACTCTAACATTAATTTAACATAATTATTTGGAAGATTGTCTAAGAAAGATTGACTACTTGCTCTAAAATATAAATCATTCAACCCTATGAATAAAATTTAATTAATAAATCAGTTACGTTTTAGACTAAAGAATGATTGATTATATATTTTATATAATGTTAACTTTTTATATTTAATTTTGACCAGGCGATAAAATTATTATCATGTAATAAAAAGATTATGAATTTGAATCCTAAAATCAATCTTTGATCAAAAATAGAATAAGACTGCGTATAATGGATGTTTCCCCCGACTATTTTTTTTAATAGTATTATATACGAACATTAAATTTAACAAATTTATATACATATTTTAATTATATATAACAAATTAAATAATGTACATTATCAAAACTTTTATTTTCATCATTAGAGTAAATAAAAAGTTGATTTTAAAACGGTTATATGCTTAATTTAATTTAAATATAAATTACCCTATGATATATATATATATATATATATATATATATATATATATATATATATATATATATATATATATATATATATATATATATATATATATATATATATATATATATATATATATATATTGCTAAGAAGGACGAAGACAATTCCTTAGTTGCTCTATCTTTTAATTCACTAATTATCAATGCAATTTTTATGGGATCAAATTAATCCATTAAGAATTAATGGATAAATATTTATTAATAATTTTTATCTGAGCTGGCACTTCCCATTAACAGTAATTAAAATAAGTTGGACACCTGATATATATAATCTTATTGGCGGAAACTTAAAATAAATAAATAAAAATCAGAAACATTGTGAATACTATTTTTAAAATTTTTAATTAATGAAAAAAATTATCAAAAAATGCCCCGTCATCCAAAAAATATCAAAATAATACTCCAAATTTAATACATATTTTTTTGTTCCATCTTTAAACAATAACTTTTAGTAAGTTGTATTATCTTCAATAAGTTTAGGCAAAAGTTAAAGGGCAGACTTTTCATTATTAGAGTAAATAAAAAGTTGATGTTAAAATGATTATATGCTTAATTTAATTTGAATATACATTACCCTCTAATATTTTTTTTACCAAGGAGATAGACAATTTCTTATTTTCCATACCTTTTAATTTACTAATCCATTCAACTTTTATGGGATCTGTTGGTGCAGCGGAGGCTGACAAGAGGGGGATGAATTGCCTGCACAAATTAAAACTACCCTCCTCGGATTTTTCAACTCAAAAGTACAATAACAATAATAATAAAATAACTAAAGCAATAAAACAAAACAGAAAGACAGAGAAGACCGGGAGTTAACCTGGTTGCAACCAAGAAAGTTGTTAATTCAGGGCGATGAAAAGCGCGCATTAGAAAAATCTTCTTCTCTGAATGCGGAGAAGCCTTTTACACTCTAACAGCTCAGAACTATTACTAGGAATTGATTACAGAGTTGATGGAACAATTGATATCTAATTCCTAGTTCCAGAGGCCTTTATATAGCCTCTGGAAATCCTATCTCGGATGTCCGAGACGCCTCCAATAGGGGTCCAAGGCGCCTCCATCGAGAGAGTGGATAAAACTTTATCCAAAAGCTCAACGTTCAATTCTGCCAGGTCCGAGGCGCCTCTAAT
The DNA here is from genome assembly GCF_018446385.1 of Zingiber officinale. Lineage (NCBI taxonomy): Eukaryota > Viridiplantae > Streptophyta > Magnoliopsida > Zingiberales > Zingiberaceae > Zingiber > Zingiber officinale. The sequence continues at coordinate 96,263,654 of NC_055994.1, read as the reverse complement.
AGGCATTGATAGCGCCCTCAAGCTGGAGGCGCCTCCAAGCCTGATGGAGGCGCCTCCAAGCTGGCTGACAGCTTTTTCCAACTTGCTTGCTTCTTTGCTTCGTCTTCCGAAGTCTCGTTCTTTTAGGTGATTCTGGCCAACCGAAATAGGGCTCACCCGAATCCAATTTCTGGCTTTCTCCTCAAGCAATCTTCCTCCCGGCTTAACGTCCCTCAAACGCCGCGCACGTTCGTCTTGCCCACCGGTATACTCTTCCGCAGCTCTCTCGTCCTTCGGACGCACCGAGCCCGTCGGCTCCCATCCCGTGCCGTCCTTCTCGATAGTTGCGTCTTCCGCTCGACTTCCTGTGCTCCTAAGCTCCTGCACACTCAGACACAGGGGGAAAACACAAAGCAGGACCTAACCAACTTGGTTGATCACATAAACACCCGCGGGGTCCAACAATCTCCTCATTTTTGATGTGCATCAACCCAAGTTCAAGTTAGAGTAAAAAAAATAGACAAATAGTAATTTTAAAGAGAATTATTAAACTAACATTTTAAGCATAAATTTGTAATAAGTAAAATTGCAACTAAATAAAAGTTTAAGAAAAAATTTTGAAAAAATTATCTCCCCCTAGACTTGTACTAATCTCTCCCCCTTTGATCACAGCAAAACGGGGTAAGAGTATGATATTTAAAAATATTTATCAGATTTTTAAGTTAGAATAATTTTGAGTAAGATGAATTTTCCAAAATTTTTTAAACAGAATGGAATTTTTCAAAATAATTTCTAAGTCAAAATTAATTCTTAGAATTTTCAAAAAAACTTCTAAGTAAACTGAATTTTTAGAATTTTTCAAAAATGTTAAAAACTTTCAAAGCATTATTTAATTCTAGTTTAAAGCTTTTTCAAAAAGTTAATTAAATATTTTATTTCAATATTTCAGCTTCCAGGTCGTGGCGAGGCACTAGGCCTTCTTGGTTATTGGAGCAACAACCACTTCCTTAGACAAAGCTTCATAAAGAAATTCTTTGTTTAATTTTCTCTCTTGAAAGCCTTAATTAAACAAATTAATTTAGCACAGATTTCAAAACCCAATAGAGGTTCCTTCCTACAAGATTATTCAAAAATTTAGGGGGTACATATTTCTTGGGCACTCTTCTAAGTTGACCCTGATGGTTTCTAATGTACCAATTCAATTTTTCATAAATTCTAATTTTTGATTTTGGAAATTTATTTAAACATGCATTATTTTTAAATTTTTAAACTTCAATTTTTAATTTTTCATTTTCTGATTTTAGATTATGGTACATCTCAAGTGGATATGTTTTTGCTAATTTCATTTTCAATTCAGTATTTTCTTTTTCTAATTTAAACAAATCTTTAGAAAGAGATTTGATAAATTGAAACGACTGAGTAGGGGATAGGACGCGCACCTTACTTACCTGACTTGGTGATACTCCCCCTTCACTGCAGCTTTCCTCTTCTGATGTTCCTCCCCCTTCATCTATGCTCATTTCTGAGGTTGACTCTTCTTCCAGCTGATAGCTTGCCATTAGTGCTAACCCCGAGAATTCTTCGAGGTCTGATTCAGAGGATGACGAGTCTGACCAAGTGGCCTTCAGGTTCTTGTGCTTGGAGGATTCTAGTTTCTTGTACTTTGTCTTTACCTTCTCTTTCTCATTTTTCTTTAACTTTGGGCAGTCATCCTTGATGTGCCCTTCTTCGTTACAATTGTAGCAACGGACTATCCTTGTCTTTTGATGACGTTTACTTGACTGCGATCTAAATTTGTTAGATTTAAAAAACTTATTAAAACATCTTACCATTAATGTAGCTTCGTTTTCGTCAATTGTTGCATCAGAGTCAGAAGCATTTGTTTTTGCCTTTAAGGCAATGTTCTGACTAGTTTTCTCTACTCCATTGGGCTCTGCAACTCGAGATTCGTGAAGTTCAAAAGTAGAAAACAAATTTTCTAAAGTAATTACCTCGAAATCCTTAGAGATGTAATATGCATCTACTAAGGACGCCCATTCTGGAGTTCTGGGGAAGGCATTGAGCGCGTACCGGATTGAGTCCCGGTTCGTTACTTCTTCTCCAAGGTTGGTTAGTTGAGTTATTAACTCCTTGATTCTTGCTTGGAATTGCGCTACCTTCTCATCGTTGTTCATCCGAAGGTTCGTTAACTGGGTCCGGAGGATGTCACGCCTTGCTAGCTTAGCTTCCGAGGTACCTTCGTGAAGCTCCAGGAATTTTTCCCAGAGGTCTTTCGCGGAGTCGTAGCTTCCGATTCGACTTACCTCTTGTGGTGGCAACACGCTCAGCAGGTGGAATTCTGCCTTTTCGTTGGCGACAAACTCGGCCTGCTCCTTCTTGCTCCACTGATGCTCTTCTTTGTCTTTCGGAACTTCAAAACCATATTTCATAGTTAGTAAAATATCGAAGTCGGTTTTAAAGAATACCTCCATCCGGCGTTTCCACATCGCGAAGTCTCCGTCGAACTTCGGGGGATGAATACTCGCTCCGGCCATCGTCTTGATCGTTGTGCTTCAGTCGACGGTTAGTCTTTCTGAGGTGGTCTAGCTCTGATACCACTTGTTGGTGCAGCGGAGGCCGGCAAGAGGGGGGTGAATTGCCTGCACAAATTAAAACTATCCTCCTCGGATTTTTCAACTCAAAAGTACAATAGCAATAATAATAAAATAACTAAAGCAATAAAATAAAACAGAAAGACAGAGAAGACCGGGAGTTAACCTGGTTACAACCAAGAAGGTTGTTAATCCAGGGTGATGAAAAACGTGCACTAGAAAAATCTCCTTCTCTGTAGGCGGAGAAGCCTATTACACTCTAACAGCTCAGAACTATTGCTAGGAATTGATTACAGAGTTGATGGAACAATTGATATCTAATTCCTAATTCCAGAGGCCTTTATATAGCCTCTGGAAATCCTATCTCGGATGTCCGAGGCGCCTCCAATAGGGGTCCAAGGCGCCTCCATCGAGAGAGTGGATAAAACTTTTTCCAAAAGCTCAACGTTCAATTCTGCCAGGTCCGAGGCGCCTCCAACAGGCATTGAAGGCGCCCTCAAGATGGAGGCGCCTCCAAGCCTGATGGAGGCGCCTCCAAGCTGGCTGGTAGCTTTTCCAGCTTGCTTGCTTCTTTGCTTCGTCTTCCGAAGTCTCGTTCTTTTGGGTGATTCCGACCAACCGAAATAGGGCTCACCCGAACCCAATTTCCGATCTTCTCCTCGAGCAGTCTTCCTCCCGGCTTAACGTCCCTCGAACATCGCGAACGTTCTTCTCGCCCACCGGTGTACTCTTCCGCAGCTCTCTCGTCCTTCGGACGCACCGAGCCCGTCGGCTCCCATCCCGTGCCGTCCTTCTCGCGAGCTGCATCTTCCGCTCGACTTCCTGCGCTCCTAAGCTCCTGCACACTCAGACACAGGGGTCAAACACAAAGAAGGATCTAACCAACTTGGTTGATCACATCAAAACATCCATGGGGTCCAACAGGATCAAATTAATTTATTTAAGATTAAAAGATATATTTCCATTAATAAGCTGTTAATCTAATAACACACAGCTACACTACAACAAAATCGCTTATAGACATCGGTTTTCCACCGGTGTCTATTTGATTTTCGACCGATGTCTATGAAGCCGATGTTAAAAGTCTGCCATTTTAGACATCGGGTTAAAACCGGTGTAGTATCACTTAACGACACCGGTTTTCGAATCGGTTATTAACCGGTGTACTATCACTTAACGACACCGTTTCATACACGGTGTAAAACCGATGTAATATTGTATATTAATAACACCAGTTTTGGCAGCGGTAAATGACCGATGTAATATTACTTTATAACACCGGTTTTACATCGGTGGAAAACCGATGTAATATGTATTTTTTCTAACAGCACAGATTTGATTTTAAAATCGACAATAAGAAAAAAAAATACACAAATATTCACAAATTGTACAAATATTCTTCATTCAATAATATCCATAAAATACACAAATATTCACAAATTATATAAATAATTTTCTTACAACAATATCCATAAAATACCCAAATATTCTTTTTACATCAAAAGCTAGCTAATAAATATCAAAATCAAGGTAGAACATTCTTTTAACACATCAAGGTAGAACCGCACTTCAAATGTAATCTAGCATGCATTCAGCCCACTCGAACCGCACTTCATCAATTTCAACTCTGGAGTACTTTAGATTTGTAAACTGTAAAAACACATAAATTCATCATATGTCAAATAACTAAAACAAATGTGTACATGTATCAAATAAAATAGAATACTGAGTTTTTAAAGGTTGCTGTGCAAGATAACGAATATAACATAGAATCTAAAACTTTCATATATGACACTTAGTATATGCTGCTTAGAATATAACATAGATAATTTGCTCCTTCTAATTCAAGTGTACAGATTGATAAGAACCGACAGCATCATACACCAACTTACTAGGCATGATAATGGTTGAACAAAGAAATATGACTACACAACAAATCTAGTGAAGCATAGAAGAACAAAGCTACCTCTGATGAAGAGATATACTATTTATTGTACTACCTCTGATGCCATCTTGGTATCCTGAATATCCTGCACTAAGCCCCCTATTTTCTGTGATTTCTGCTACCAACCACAGCAGCAAGGAATGCGGCAAGAAGGCAGCTGCCTCCTTAGTTCAGCACCCAAAACAGCAAGTTAGAGCTTCCTTTTGGGTCCATTCAATCCTCTAGTAAGTAGAAACTATTTTCCCTTTGGTTTATGATGGATTTGGAGTGTCTTGACCTAAGATATAATCCTCTTGTAGCCCTCTATATTAAAGGCCAGCATACATGGAAAATTCAGCATATTCTTCTGAAGTCATAACAGGGTAGGTAAACTTTACTTGTATTTTTTATTCATTTGCTTCATGTAGGAGTAAATTCCCACACATTTAATGTTTAATGATCTGCTAGGGATAAGATTAGGGATCAACATGATCATTTCCTCCCTATAGCCATGTGGTAGAGGTTGAGCTTGTAGCCTAAATAATGTAGTTAGGGGTCTCTATCTGATTAATGAAAAACATGAATATAGGTAAAAATAAAAGAGGTGAGTAAAATAATGAAGAGGGGTTAAATCATAAAAACAAAGAGTTCCCTATTCTTGAGGTACCCACAGGCATATTGACACTCACTCTTACTTCTAGTTGAACTTAAAATTCATTGGTATAGCTAAATATGGTAATGGGTACCCTTTAAGTTTGATTACCCATTTATCTTAATAGGTTAGGTTAAATTCGAGTATCAATGTGTTAGATATTTAGAGGAAGTTGAGCAGGTTAAAAATGTAATCAATACTTTAATCCTAAGGTTACCATTTACGATAGCTTATCCAGCCACTCTACTCACTGCAGCTCCTAATCTCTAATTCCTTTCTTCTTAGGCAATCATTTAGTCTCCAACTAGTATCTGATTTGTAACAAAAGCATAGCATCCGGTTTGTAACTTATTTTAGGCAAATAAAGCAACCATATAAGCTTATGAAATGAGAGAATGCTACACTCATTAATGGTTGCATAAGGATTGCTTAAGTCAACATATAAATTTTCTTTAATGGGATGTAGGTCAATTAATATGGGTTGTTTAATTCATGTGTTTTATGTTGTGTGAATTGCTTAAGGTCATCCCTAAGCTACTGTACATGCTATGTCAGAGCTAAATTCGTCCCAATTTGTAATAAACGTTTACATGCTATCAAATTAAGAGTGTCAAGTTTTGATTGGAAGTGTGGATGTTTCCAGCGGTATACAGCTTTCTGAAGAATCAAACATAATCAGATACACCGCTACAATGTGATAGTGTACATAAGCATATCACGCATAACAAGCCACAAGTCCTATCAATCTACCATTAATTATGTACTTACATTCATAGTATTGGTTCAAGTCATATCTAAGTTCATGTCGATCTCTTCACATTTATAAATTTTTCAAATAATTAATATTAGCTTCTGCAAATGATGTTGCCCCTACAGATAAAAACATTCATTGGACAATAAAGGTTGAGAAAAATAACCACCTCAAAGTTTCCTTTCAGTTCTGATTCGAGCTTTTTGGTGAGACTCTCGTTGTACAATTCCTCGTAAGCCAACTGAATCTGCTGTCTTCTCTGGCCTCCCAGTATCCTCCTATGTACCGGTATGTCTCGCTCCCTTTATCTTTCACAAACCACTGCGGTTTCCAACCACTTTCCTGCATCTTTCTCGCCTGCAACACATGGTGACCAAAACATCAAAGGAAATACTCAGGGAATAGCATTTACAAAAAACAGCAAACAATAAATTAGACATTTAGAAATCTAACTGTGAAGACAACTCAATTTTTTTAGCAATGTCACTGAACAAATTTACAACACTAAATTCTCACTATTCACCATGCATTTATATGTGTTAACCTCTTATTTTTGATGTCCCTAATTCAATTTTTCTTATGGACATGTTAGGATCCTAGGGATATCCTTGTGCAATGGATTCATGAAACTTCATATTTCAGTTAGTTTTGGATGACTGAAAAAGTTTATAATAGGCAGTTTAATGAATGATCATAAGATTTAAAAAAATGTCCCTATCGATTGCCCAAATATATAAAAAGCAACATGGAAGCAAGGCTACATAGGAGCAATGACTTCCGCACCAATTACCAATCGTAAAACAATATTCAAAACCTAACCTGGCGTTGTCTCTGTTCCAGTCTCAACTTCTCAGCATTTGCCATCTCATACTCCCCATTCTCCAAGCACCTCTGATCAGGCCTCAACCTTGAATCTGTCGGTGGCAATTTTTCCTGCTCAAGGTTGAGGATAAGAAGTAAAGAAATAAATTGAAACTTAAAACAAAGGATGCATGGATAATAATAGAACACAAATTGTAACCTTTAATCCCAGGGTCAGCTCATTTACTGTTATTGCAAAACGTGTGAGATTATATGAGGCCTTGATGAACCCATTGCTAGACATTAGGCTTCAAAGGGACAAGGCTTCAGGGATGGACAAACAGAACACTTTTGCAAACTCTTACAAGGAGATTTCCAAAGAACATAACAATACTAGGAAACATAAATAACACATGGAAATGAAGACTATAATCTCTGTGCTCCTCTTTTATGAGTTTCATTATGGAATATCACATTATCAAAGGTTTGAAAAATCAATCTTCTATCAATTATTAAAAGAAGAAAAAATCTATGTAAATCAATTGGACAAGAAGAAAACAATTTCAGATATCAAAACAATTATTTGCCTGATCCATTAAATAAAAAAAAAACTCATTTCTTGAAGATTTCTTCCTTGATCTATGTTATGATCACAAAAACTATCAGAGATAACAAGTTCATATCACTTAGAAAGATGAAACCTCTCTATTTTCTGGGAAATATGTAGATTTATTTCTGATCGGTGTTAATAAAAAGTAATCTTGAACTCATAGAGGAATGATCTAAGCATTAGATCTGCATACAACTATGTGCTATTGCTATAGATTGCTGATCGGCATAAAAAAAAAGTCATCTTGAACTCACAGACAAATGATCAAGCATTAGATCTGCAGATACCTCATTAGATCTAATGATCAAGCATTAGATCTACACTCATTAAGATAAGATCCATATAGTTAAGCCCAAATAATTAAGACAAACACATCACGATTAACATGATAAAGGTTAATTATATTAAAATTAACAACCCCGACAATAGAGGCGATGGAATATTGCAGTGATGCTTATTTCACAAAAAAAAAATGCCTTTAGTGTTGGGCATGAATGGCATCATCACATGGACAGAAGACGAGTGTGGTCCTCTATTGTCTTTAAAGACTCGCTTCAAAAAAATATATGGGAAAATGACTTTCCATAACCTTCATTATAGATAAACAAATACCTTCATAATCCCATATATTGAGGAAGCCATCCTCAGCAGCTCTTCTAAAAATTGATGCTTTGTCAAGAAACCACTGGAATAAAGTTAAAAGGACAGTAAGTTATAGCAGCACTTAACAGAAGTATTCCAATGCTAAGAATATAGTAATATAGCATGCCTGAACATAGAGAACAGCAACCTTGTGACCATCAAGTTTGTGTACTGGTGCACCAACACCACCAGAAGTTAGGTTACGTTGATCAAACATATGCACAGACTTATCAAAAAACCTGAGAAAAAAATATGATCATAGATAAAGAAATGCTAAGGCTGCATATAATCACTGACTCACAAACTCAAGACATCATGTTTATAGGAGAAAGTAACAAAATACTGCCTAAGAACCAGCAGAGGTTATAGAATGGGAACAAATAAACATCAAGAATATACGTAGTCACCAGCTCTCCTCATTGCAGCGATAACTCGTTGATAAAGATCAATTTTTAGCACAGAAATGTCTTCCACCCACCAGTCCTGACAATGCATCATTAATTTTCCTGATCTGCTATCACATTCTAAGTGAGCTAAACCAGAAACCAAATCAAAAGAAATTCGTAAACGATGCTGCAGGGGAAAATTCATTGAGTGAAAATTACCCAAAGATTTCAAATCAACTTCTCACGAAGACACAAATTCGACTCTAAATCATTCTGAAACCCTCCAATTAGGAACCAAAACTTCAAGGAAAGCTCGAATCACTTCTGACCTCTCTGTGACCCATTCTAACAAACAGGTAACGTGCAACTCTTTACAACTTGTTCATCATGGAAAACACAACACAACTCAACCTCAAATCATCGAACACCAGCCAAAATCTCTAGGAAAACCTACTGTGAACACATCAGAAATCACTGTCAAACAATTTTGGGTAACATACGCAAACCAAACAGTAACCTTCAACCGAAACCTCCAACAAGAACACATCCCACCGAGAAGAATCCAACCCGAATCGTATACAAAGAAAAACCAATCAAACACATCCACAGAAGAGGAAAACATATCGAAAGCGTCTACAAAAGAAGTAAATCAAAACATCTCCAGGAAGAACAATCAAAGCCTTTACCAGAAGAAAACCAGTCGAAATCCATACCAAATCCTCACTTTCTATGGGTTTTCCACCCCACTATACCTCATGGATTTCGAGTTATCACAGGTAGATACACTTGCCTCTTTCTTCTTCGTCTCGCCTCCACTCGTCCTCGCGTTGTGCCCCGTCAGCGGTGGCGCCGCCTGCGAAGCTCAGCTAGGCAGCGAAATTGCGCGACGAGTGGCTCTGTCGACTCGAGAAAAATGGAAAGAAGAGAAGGGTCGGCGGAATCGGGCAGGGAGATGTGACGAGGAAATGAACCCACTGTTCAAAGGGGACGGCGACGGCGAGAAATCGAGGGAGCGGAAGTTGAGGCGGCGCCAGCAGCTAGGGTCGAGGGAGGCGCGGTACCAGGACTTGCAGACGAAGGGGACGGCGACGGCGAGATCTCCGAGGGCGAGACGGCGGAAGGGGAAGAGGGAGATGAGGCTGAGGTTTAAGTTTAGGTTTAGGTTTATGTTGAGAGAAGGGGCACGATGTTGGTTTAGGTTTGGAGGGAATTTTGTGAAGTCTTTAAATTTTGGCCGGTGAAAAAATTAAATTATTTAAGAAGGGGTTTATTAACATCGGATTTTAAAAACCGATGTTAAAATCGGTGTCTATTAACCAAAAAAAGGGCGCTCATAGACATCGCCTAAAAAACCGATGTCTATGAGCTAAAATCTGCGCTCATAGACACCGGTTTTTAGAAAAACCGGTGTAAAATACTCAAAGACTTCGGTTTTAGCCTAAAACCGATGTTGTTCCACTGATGTCTATGAACGATTTTGTTGTAGTGTAGCTAGTTGGTTATCTTGCATACCTTATCACATTAAAATTATATATGCAGTTAGTATGTCAATTATATATATATAAGAAATATTTATTTAATACTATAAAATAATTCTTAAATTTTACAAATAAAATTTTATTAGTACAACCGAGAGTTTAAAATAAATAAATAAAAATTATCGTGGACGACACTCTAAGCGTCGTCCATGCTATACGTCCAAAATATATATATCCAGGTGCAAAATATATATATCCAGGTGATTGGATTCATTTCAGATGTCTGGACCATGTCACCAAAAAGCGTCTGGATTAATTCCAGACACCCCTATATATATAATAATGATATCCTGTGCGACGCGTACAGTCGTGCACTGTGCGCATCGCACAGGATATCATCGTTTTTTTTTCTTTTTAATTATTTTTTAAATTTTGAATTAAAAAAATAATTAAAATATTTTTTAAATATTTTATTTCTAGGGTTCATACTTCCCAATTATAATTTGTAAGCTATTTTTTTTAAAGATATTATTTGTAAGGTTCAGATTTTCCAATTGAATTATAGTATTTAGTAAAAAGGAAAATTAAAAATGAAATAAATTTAAATATTTATGGAGTATTGTAATATGTTTAGGAGATATATTAATGGATTAGGGATTTATATATAAAGAAATATTGATTTACTAAAATTCAAAATCAAAATAATAGATATCGTATGTTATTATTTATTTATTATTATTATTATTATTATTTTATAAAATTTTGAATTAAAAAATTAATTAAAATATTTTTTTAAAATTTTATTTTAGTGTTCATGTTTCCCAATTGGATTATAATTTTTAAGTTATTTTTTTTAAAAAAAAAAATTATCTCTAGGGTTCAGGCATCCCAACTGGATTATAGTATTTAGCAAAAAGAAAAATTAAAAATGAAATAAATTTAAATATTTATGGAGTATTATAATATGTTTAGGGAATATATTTATATAATAGAGATTTATATATAGAAATATTGATTCTTTTAATTCAAATTTTAAAAAATAAAATAATTAGAAAAGTCTCATATGTTGTACGTGCACAGTCACACACTGCTACAGCATTTCATCACTCTATATATATATATATATATATATATATATATATATATATATATATATATATATATAAAAGAAAATAGAAGTAAATTAAATTAAGAATGATTAATGTTAATGAGTTTATATTTGATAAGTAAGCATTACAAACAATAAAATAAAATAAAATTCATAACTTACATTGGTACTTGAAAAATGAAAATCACCATGAAATATGAACTCCCAATAATATATTTTACTATTAGACGAATATAAATAAGTTTCATCAAACTAATACGAAGTTTTTTTTTTTACCAACTAATGCAATCATTAATTAGAGAGTTTAAAAGATAGAGCAGATGTGTCGAAGTCCAAGAGTTATTCGAAGGCCCATTGATTTTCCCTACGAACTTTTTCCTCTTCTTCAGGGGTGAAGTCGTTCTTGATGTTGAACATCTTACGAATCTCTTCAGGAGTCTTTCCTATAATCATATCAGCTACACTTTGGCATAACAAATCCAGCAGCCCCTTAATGTCCATGTAATTTGCAGCCTGAATACACCAGAATATGCTATCAATACAAAATAAATCTTTAGAAATCATAAGAAACAAAATTACAATAAGAGCGTTGGATGAACTAATAATAAAAATAATTTCATGCATCTGTTGTCTGTTGATAACAACTTTCACGCTCGTAAAACAACACCATTAATTATTTTTTAAATTAATGAGCCTTCAATGGCCCCTTCTCCTCTGTCTCCCCCTTTCTCAAATCCGTCATATATAATTTCACAATAATCCAAAAATTCCACTACTTCCAACACTAAATTGAACAACCTTAACTTTTGACGACAGTAAACCAACTCCAAAGAGTTAAATTGTTTTCCAGAATTATCAAACAAAAACAATGAGAAAAAAAGTTAGCCAACAACAAATTCTTAACCGAATAATAAGATAATTAGGGAACGAATAAATTCGAAAGGGGAAAAAGGATACGAAAAATATCGAATCTTACCAACATAAGTTCGAATAGGGTGGATTGGTCGACTTTAACGAATTTGTCATCCCAAGACTTGAGTTCTGCCTTGTCGTCGGAAGACTTGGCAGGATCATCGAGAACGTGCTTCTGGCAGTACTCAATGACCTTGACAAGGATCCTGGAGGTGACGTTGGGGAGGGGGATCGAGTCCTCTGCACAGTCGAACTCGACCATGTGCTCGATGGTCTTGGACACCATGGCCACCGCAGCGTCCAACTCAAACGCCTCGCCGTCGGAGCTCAACAGGGTGATCTTCTTCTTGTCCATGGCAATCGGCGAACGGAGGAAACGAGGGAGTGAGAGGATTCGAACCAACCGACGAAGAAGATTAAAGAGTCGATTGAACCACAATGGCAGGCGGGGCGTAGCTTTATATAATGATCGAGGGGGGCAGTTATTGCAGTGAAAAAGTCTCTGGCAATTGAATTAGTATTTTGAAATAATAAAACTTTATCATTACAATTCATAATTTTAGAAGAAGAAGAAAAATATTTTGTTAAATACGGATGATGATATAAATACCATATAAACTTAAAATTTACTTTAATCATACAAATTTTCTTAACAAATCATTTAAAATTTTTTACCTAAATTCATAATTTATTAAAATCTTGTAATTAAAGAACAATCAATTGTAATCAATCTAATAAATCAATAATAATTTTTAGCCAAAAAATATCTTTTAATTTTAATATCTTTATATTAAAAAAATATTAAAATAACCTCTCATCTTAATTTTCGATCTCAAAAATATTTTTCATTGTATTATAATATATTATCATAGTCAAAGTTGCTCTAATAAATAAAATTACTATGACATTAATTAAAATTACTCAGATGTTAATCAAAATTATTCTACCACTTTTTGACATTGCCCTAATATTATCGTAATATCAAAATTATTACAACGTAAATGATTATAGTCAAAATTGGCACCATTAGCAATTTTATTAAAATTCAGCAAGAAAATTGATCTATATGAATTAAACCATAGCTAAGAAATACATATTGAGAGAATGAAAAGATTCACTTTGTGTATGAAAAAAAATAAAATTTATTAACAAGAATCTTAAGCATACTTCAATAAAAAATTATGGAGGCTGTCTTCAACCGTGAGATCTGACATTATTTCTTCATGCGTAGGTAATGCGACCTCAAAAGAGGACTTTCAAGTTGGATGACTCCATTGTCTCCCGGATGGGTCTCGCTAACCCCCTTGAATAATGTTGGTGTCTATTTACTTTTGGTCATGCTACATTTGTTAATGGGCTCTTGTTCAAGATGTTTTAGTTGGAATCTCACGTGAAATTTAGAGTATTAAATAAAAAAAAATAGGAGATTCAATTACAAAGAGACAAGTAGTTTGATACTCTGGTATTTTTTTAACCTTTTTTAATTGACATAGGATTAAAGTAATTAAAAAATCTTGATTTATCATATTTTTAGTTTCCTTTTCTCTTTTCTACTTGCATATACAAAGATAGGAAGGACTAAGGAGAAGTTGTTAGGAGAGCTACAACACTTCATGTGTATAAGTTAAGCATTCAATTAGAATCTAAGTGAATCAAATAAACTAAATTATTTTTAAACCAATTGTACTAATCAAATTTTGTTATCAAAATTAAACAAATCAAATTATATTGAAAATTGAATTAATAAAATTTTAAAATATTTAAAAAGTTTAATAAAAAAATTATTTGGTCTAATATAAAAAATTTAATTTTATTATTATTTTAAAAAAAATTAATCTATTTAACTTAATTGATTTTTAAAACTTTAAAATTAAATCAATTTAATAACCTATGTTTAAGGACATCTCCAATGGGGATATTTGGAGGAGATATTTCTCCAAATATCCCCCCTCTCAAATATCCCCCATTGTGGGGGATTTTGAGAGGTGAATAGAAATCACCGGGCATAAAGTTTTGCCCGGTGAGGCAATCGACCGATCGGGCGTGATGCAATCGACCGACAAACGGCTTATCCAAGTAGAACACTCGGCTGGTGGGAGCACTATAGCAAGATCGTCAGGCGCTCAGTGCGGATCGACAGAATGTTAAGCAGACCAGTTGGCTTGTCCGGTCAGAAGGAGACAAGCCATTGTACCCAATTACCGCAAGGAAGAGCAACCGAGGCCGATCGAGCGGAGGAGTCCCCAACCGAGCGACTATCCTGCTTGGCTAAGCAGCGGGATCATCAGTGTATCCCTTAAAGATCCTTTTGGGAGATAGTATCGCCGACATAAAGCATGGTCAACAGGCGGATCGTACGACGGAAGGTTCCACTATCTCATCAGATATTTGCATGTCTTATTAAGGTATAATGTCATAGACACTTGTCTGACATGTCCTTTCATAGGATGATTGGGGAAGCGTGCCCATGCCTTGGGAAGCATGCACGTCACCCACCATGGCGCTATATAACGAGGGATCCAAACACTAACGGAGGTACGCGTTATTCACTATTCACTCCTGTGTTTACTGTTGCTCCATTTCTTTCCAACTTTCCGGTGACTGACTTGAGCGTTAGAGGACAAACGCCAGGGATCCCTTCCCTAGCTCAGCACTGACGTTTCTTATGTTGCAGAGCGGAGCAGAGTCTACATTTAGTCAACACAGAGGCCTCATCCCTAGCTAGCCGTCTCCATGATTTTCAGACAGGATCATATTGGCACCGTCTGTGGGAATGTAACCTATATCCGAGACGTGAAGATGAAGGATGTTGAATGACTCACCACGGTGACTTTAACAAAGGAAGAGCTGGATATGCTAATACAAGCCCGAGCAGCAAAAATTGTTGAGCAACAACAACAACAAGGGTTGGCCGACCGCTAGGTACAAGAACCCGCGACCTCAACAGCGGGTCATCAGGCTGATGCGGAGACCGAGTGGATCACATATCTGTTCATGCACAGAACATGAAGCCGACTGCACATACGGGGAGGCACCCAATGCGTTGATCCCCTTTTATCACGCATTGTTCCAAACTCCATCAGAGGAACAGTGTCGAGCATGTTGGATCCCGTGGTAGTTTTGATGTAATCAACCAAGTTTAGGTTAGGTCCTGTTTGTCTGATCCCTGTGTCTAAGTGTGCAGAAACTTAGGAGCGCAGGAAGTCGAGCAGAAGATGCATCTAGCGAGAAGGATGGCACGGGAAGGGAGCCGACGGGATCGGTGTGTCCGAAGGACGAGAGAGCTACGGAAGAGTACTCCGGTGGGCGAGAAGAACGTGCACGGCGTTCGAGGGACATAAAATCTGTTAGTTAGAGTCCTAGAGCCAATCATTTAATGATTGTTGTATGGACTCGTTGTATCATATTCTTATATATATAAAGGCATTTGTTTATGGTTATTATGCTTACTTGTATTGGTGCCAAATAACTAAGTATAATAGCGCCCTTGAGTAGAACGTTCTTACTTATATCAATCGGTTAGTTGAATTGATAGTGAGATGATATAGGGAACACTACTCTTAATCATTCCTAGTCAAGTATTAGTATTCAGGGACAATGTTAATGCGATGAGACTAGCATGTAGGTTAACTCGATGACTTGATCTCACAAGTCATGGATATGGAGATATCAAGTTGACACATGGGTATGCATTGGAGAATGTATACTGAATGACCCGCCATGAGAAAGTATCATGGATGGTTATATGAGTGTCATATACTTTTTCATGTGGCTATTAGTATGACTATTAGTCCTTGGACCTGAAGTCACCATGATTCCCTACATAAGGAGTTACATACTTTGGCTTCGTCAAACGTCATCCGTAACTGGGTGGACTATAAAGGCGATTACTGGGTATGTAACAAATTATGCGGAGGGATATGAGTGATGTAGATGTGATCTATCCCTCCTATATGACGGGAGAGACATCGATATTCTTGATAGAGTGAGACCATTAAGTGCATGGTCATGCTCAAATGAGTCAATATGAGATGTTGAGCTCATTTGATTAAGTGAGTCTACTTGATATTCAAGATTTTGATTGATTAGAGGATGACATGGTCTATGTCTCACATTGATCAATCTAGATGTCAAGGATAGAAGGACACTTGTCATATATTGTGAAGAGTCACAATTAGTAGTCACAAGGTGATATTTGATCACAACATTCTTATAACTTGGGTAGTAATGATGTGTTGCTAGATATCGCTCATTACTTACGCTTCTAAATGGGTTTAGGAGCATTGCCAATGTTATAAGAACCTATAGGGTCACACACAAAGGGCAATTAGATGGAGATTAGGTTCATTTGATGAACCTAAAGGATTAGGTCCATGTGATAAACCAAATTGGATTAAGAGTAATCTAAATTAGGCTAATTGATTAGGACTCAATTTGGTTCATGTGTCAGATGAGTCTAATTTGAACTTAAACTCATTGAGTCAATTTAATTCAATGAATAGAGATTAATTAAATTAAAATTGACTTGAACCAATGGTTAGATTTGATCAACCATGGGAGAGAAGTGGTCAAGTTTGACTTGACTTGAGAGGAAGATGAAGGGTCAAGTTTGACTTGACCATTTGCCACCTCAATTGTGTGTTGGCATTAAGTGGGCTAATAATGATGTGCCATATCATCAAGGCTAGCACATGTGTGTGCCACCTCATGAGGGAGACCAAGAGTTGTGACTCTTGGTATCCCATGGAGGTTTAAAAGGCTTTGAAGTGGTCGGCCACTTAATGGTTGTGTGTGAGTTTCATTTTGATTTTGTAACTCTCATCTTCTTCCTCAAGCTCTCTCTTCTCTCCCTCTCCTCCACCTTGGCCGAACCATTCAAAGGTGCTAGCACACCTTTTTGTTTGGTTTCTCCAGAATATATACATTCTCCCAAGTCCTTTATATCGAATTGTTTGGACAACCATACCCTTACTTCTGACAACATTTTGATATTGTTTCCAACTACCAAAAATGTTATCTAAGTATAGTACAAGAAATATCACCACGTTTCCATCACAACTTTTGTATACACAAGACTTATCCGGTTACTAAATCCATAGATCTGGATTACTTTGATAAACCGGATGTTCCAAGACATTGAAGCTTTGCCTCAGTCCATAGACTGATTAAGCTTACACACAAGATGCTCTTAGCCCTTTGCAATGAACCCTTCTGGTTGCTTTATATGGATGTTTTCTTCAAGACTTCCATTAAGGAATGCTGTCTTGACATCCACTTGCCAAATAGATAAAAGAATCCGGATAGACTTAAGCATGACTACCAGTGAAAAAGTTTCCTTTTTCATCTAGCCTTGCTTTGAGAGTTTCTACCTTCCTGTCTATCCCTCTTTTCCTAATATAGACCTTTTTACACCCAAAGGCTTTTATACCATTTGGTGGTTCTATAAGCTTCCAGATTTTATTAGAATACATATATTCTAATTCTTTTATTCATTACTCTTTGCCAAGATGCTGCATCTTTATCTTGGAGTGCTTCGTCATATGTCCGGAGATCAGGTTCATGTCCTCCAGGGATCGAGTCCATAAACTCTCCCAAAACATGAATCTTTTAAGGTTGCCTAACAACCCTCCCACTACGACGAGACACTATCTGCAATTGTGTATCATTTGTGATACGTGATGCAGTTTTCTTGTGGTATCTCATCTTATACAGTTGGTACTAGATTAGACATGTCTTTTATTATTTCCTTAAGAACAAATTTTCTTATGAGCACGTGGTTCATTATATAGTCCTTTTCTAAAAATCAGTCATTGATGCTATCAATGACCTTTTGATTTTTAAGACTATAAACCTACTTTTGTTTATCTAGGATAACTTACAAACAAGTGAACTCCTATCCAACTTATCATTATCTCTCTTTAACATATGTGCTGGATTCCCGAATCCGAATATGCTTCAAAATAGGTTTATGCCTATTCAGCAATTCTATATGAGTAGAGAGTTATGACTTGGAAGGCACTATGTTCACTTTCGTTTTTTAGAGTTTATCATTAAAACAAATTTGGTAATTTTCTGAATAATTCATCATCTATCTAATTATTCCATAAGAGTCCTTTACCTTCTTTCTACTACACCATTCTATTGGGGTGTACCAGATGCAGTTAGTTGGGATTGAAATCCAACTTCTGATAAGTGACTCCTAAAATCTCTCAAGAGGTACTTGCCACTACGATCTTCCATAGTGACTTTTTACTTTATTCCTCCGCATCAACCTTGTACTCTTTGAACTAATCAAAGTACTTAGTCTTGCGGTACATTAAGTAAATTTATTTGTATCTTGAATAGTTGTCTATAAATTAGACAAAATATTCAATACTACCTCTTGTCTGGATAGTCATAGGATCACACAAATCAGAATGAACCGATTTCAACATATCTTTGACTCCATACCCCTTGGACTTAAAAACTTCTTGGTTATTTTTCTTCCAAGTAAGACTCGCAGGTTGGAAAGATTTCCACTACCAATGAACCCAAAAGTTCATCAGCTACCAATGAATCCTACTCAAGTATAACCTAGCTTTAGATGCCAAAGATATAATTGATTCATTTCCGAAGGTTGCTTTCTCTTAAAATTAGAAAATGTGTTACTAATTTCCATTTGTTGCATTGTGGGAGTTTTTGGATTATAAATTGTCAACCATCATACGAATAGATAACTTTCCTATTTTTCTTGATAACAACTTTGTTATCAAAATAGACACAATATCTATAATAGTTTAGAAACTGAAATCAGGTTCTTTCTAAACTTGGTACGTAAAGACAATTACTTAAAATCCATATTTTATTCTTATCAAAAGATAAACATCTCCCACTGCAACAGCTACCACTTTTACAGTAGTGCCCATGTGGACGGTGATTTACCTTTCATTTAGTTGTCGGGTTTCCTGGAACCCTGCAATGAATTGCAGACATGATTAATGGCATCTTGTATCTACACTCCAGGTTCTGGTAGATAACACCACTAGACATGTTTCAACTAATGAATTAAATACACCTAAATTGTTCTTAGTTCTAAGAAGACAGTCTACCTTAATGTCCAAGTCCTATTTCCAATCAATTATAATTGGGACCAATAAGTCTATCCTAAAGTATATCAGCTAGGGATTGACCATCATCCTAAGAATCACAAAAATATTTGGTTAAGACCAACTCCTTAAAAATCCCCATGAATTTTGTATGCCACGTTAGTGTGGACGTATACAAATTCAAAGAGGAAATTTTAATTTTATTATCTCGTCAACCTTACTTTATGAAGAATAAAATTAATAGTTGGTCTATCTTTAATCAAATATTTGGTCAAGACTTCTAAATTTAAAATAATATTGATTCCTCTAACAATACTATTTAAATTTACCAACACCTCAAAACACCGTAAATTTTGCATGCCACGTTAGTGTGGATGTATACAAAATCAACATTTGTAAGAGGAGGGTCTTACCCATTAACTATCTTGTCAACGTAACTTTATGACAAATAAAATTATCTCAAACACCGTTAATTTTGTATGCCACGTTAGTGTGGACGTATACAAAATCAATCATTTGTAAGAGGGGTTTTAACCCTTTAATTTTATTATCTTGTCAACCTAGTTTTATGACAAATTAATAGTTGGTTTCATTTGGTCACACAAATAATAACAGTGACTCCGATGGGAGGATACTATTAGATGTGTCTAAGTGTATACCATTACTTGACACTAAGTCTATTAATAAGATTATGCCCCTTCCGTTGGGGAAGATCACACGCTCTTAATTAACTTCCTATAGTCATCCAAAAATGGAAGTATGTTCTAGTGATCCGCAAACAAGCTCATCCGTTATGGAGGAAGGCACTCAGAGCCAACGCGCAAGCTTGTTTGCATCACTTACAAACCAGTAATGGAGACCATGGGATTTACTTAAAAATCCCTCTCCCACTTAGTTATTTATTAATGAGGAATTTTAACTATGCTAGCCTACTAAACTTGTAAACTAACATGCACACACAACACAATATAAAAGCAATAAATAGAAAATCTAATTTTCAACTATTATGGCTTTTATCTCTAGTTGTCCTCCGTGTGTTGTCATCCCAAGCTGCTGCCATATTTGGCCACCGCCACAGGTAGTATTGTCATCCATCTTGCTCCTTGTTGCGCCTCTGGTCCTTAGAAGGTTCCACGCTTTGCAAGATTCGATCCGCGACATAAATATAATTTTACAATTTTGATCCTATATTCCATAAAAGGAATGTACATGTATCTAGATCAAAATAAAATCCTAATAAAACTAAATACAGCTCTGTATTTTATAATACAATCATGCACACATATAAATGCCCTTGACATGTCCAAGGGTCCAATCACACATAAAACTATAAGCCATAATAGTTGGATCTTGCATCCACAAAGTTAGCACATCCTACTATTATCCTGCCTAAATTATGTATGACATGTGCATAATTAAACTAATACCAAATACACAGAGGCAAAACCCTAGCTCTGATACCAATTGTTGGTTGCTACTCGGAAAGCCTAGAGGTTCCACTGTACAAAAATTTTGTACAAAGGTCTGAACCTTTTCCTAGCTACCATGTGTTCTTTTAAATTAAATTTTGGATCGCCTGCGGAACTTAACACGTTTGATCCAAAACTTAATCTATTTGTTCTTTTAGGTTTTGACTTGGATCTCCTGCGGAACTTAACACGTTCGACCCAAGTCACCTTAAGTTATTAATTCCATTAAATATTAATTTCCATAATCGGTTCCCAGTACTGACGTGGCGAGGCACATGGCCTTCTTGGATATGGGAGCAACCACCACCGACTAGACAAAACCTTTTATAGAAAGCTAATATTTAATTTCCTAAAATAACTTTAGGTTAACCGAAAAGAACAATCAAATCACAAGGAAAAGAAAAACAAAAGAACACTATATCGAAAACAAATTCGAAACTCTAGAATCATATGCCTCTTGTATTTAGTATTATTTCCAAAAATAACTAGTATGATGCGGAAAGAAAATTTACTAGTTATACCTTTAAGAAAAACCTCTTGATCTTCTACCGTATTCCTCTTCTAACCTCGGACGTTGTGTGGGCAACGATCTTCCAAGATGAGAAACCACCAACCACATTCTTCTCCTCCTAGCTAGGTTCGGCCACAAAAGAAAAAGCTTCACCAAGGAAGAAAATCAAAACACTAACCAAGCTCCAAGAGATGCTCGCTTCCTCTCCTTCTTCTTCTTCTTCTCCAAGTAGTATACGACCACCACAAGAGCTCCAAGTAAAGAGAAGGGTTCAGCCACCACAAGAAGAAGAGAGGGAAAGGATGGCCGGCCACACCAAGGAACCAAAAGAGGGAGAGAAAATAATAGAGGTTGTATATGTTGGGGTTGCAAGGTTGCAAACATAGTCCCATATTGAAAACACATGGAAAAGATCATGGGTTTATAAGAGAAAGATATCTCCATTGGTATGAGGCCTTTTGGGGAGAGCTCAAGAGCAAAGCCATGAGGGTCTAGGCCCAAAGTGGACAATATCATGCTATTGTGGAGATATCTAAATTCTTTTCGATCCTTCAATTGGTATCAGAGCCCGGACTGCCAGAAGGTTTAACCGCCAATTGTGCACAAGAGCTATGGTCTGATTGAACCATGTGAGTACAATATTGACCTTGAACAAAGAAAGTGGGGGCTCCTATGTTCGGATCAAGAGGACCAGACACCAGGCAGGAAGTCCTAATAGGTCGGGTGGACCGAGGGGCAGGAAGTCCTAGTAGGTCGGGTAGACCGAGGGGCAAGAAGTCCTAGTAGGTCGGGTAGACCGAGGGGCAGGAAGACCTGGTGGGTCAAGGATCGGACGTGGGAAGCCCATGGTCCTTTGTTTGAGGGGGGGATTGTTGGGGTTGCAAGGTTGCAAACATAGTCCCATATTGAAAACACATGGAAAAGATCATGGGTTTATAAGAGAAAGATATCTCCATTGGTATGAGGCCTTTTGGGGAGAGCTCAAGAGCAAAGTCATGAGGGTCTAGGCCCAAAGTGGACAATATCATGCTATTGTGGAGATATCTAAATTCTTTTCGATCCTACAGTATCTTGTGAAGGCACCCTCACCCCTTCTTTTATATTCCTTGGCCTAGGCAAATTAGGAAATTTAATTACAATAAAATTTCCTTAATTCCCTTAACATGATTTAATTGAGAAAAATAAAATAATATTTCCCCAATTAATCTCTAATGGCCGGCCACATCAAGAGGAAATAAATTAGACAAGTTTTAATCAACAAATTAAAACTTCCTAATTTGTTTCCGGAAATTTTAAAAATAAAATTTCTCTTTAAAAATCTCTTCATGGTTGATAAAAGGAAATTTCTATAATTTTAATTTTATCAACATGTGGATAATTTTAAAGAGAAAATAAAATATCTCACCAATTTACAAATAAGGAAAGAGATTTAATCTCTTTCTTTAATCTTTTGTAGATCTTTTACAAGAGAGATATTTTAATTTTAATTCTCTTTAATAAATTATTTCTTCCACATAATAAAAATTAAAATTAAAATCCCTTTTTAATTTAATTTGGCCGGCCCCCACTAGCTTGGGTTCAAGCTAGGGCCGGCCACCCAATTTTATACCTAGGTCGGCCCTATCTTGGTTCCCAAGCTAGCTTGGTCGGCCCATTATTGGTGGGTATAGAAGGTGGGTATAGGTGGGTATAGAACTCTATAAATAAGAGGCTACGATAGGGACCGAGAGGAGGAATTGGTTTTGGTCTCCCGATAAAATTAAGCATCCCGTGTTCGCCCCGAACACACAACTTAATTTTATCAATAATAATTCATTCCACTAGAGAATTATTATTGAACTACCGCACCAATCCCAAATTATATTTTTGGGCTCCTTCTTATTATGATTGTGTTAGTCTCCCTGTGTTTAAGATAACAAATGTCCACTAATTAAGTAAGTTACTGACAACTCACTTAATTAATATCTAGCTCCAAGAGTAGTACCACTCAACTTCATCGTCATGTCGGACTAAGTCCACCTGCAGGGTTTAACATGACAATCCTTTTGAGCTCCTCTTGGGGACATTCTCAACCTAGTATCTCTAGGACACAGTTTCCTTCTATAATCAACAACACACACTATAAGTGATATCATTTCCCAACTTATCGGGCTTATTGATTCATCGAACTAAATCTCACCCATTGACAAATTAAAGAAATAAATATCAAATATATGTGCTTGTTATTATATTAGGATTAAGAGCACACACTTCCATAATAACTGAGGTCTTTGTTTCTTTATAAAGTCAGTATAAAAGAAACGACCTCTAATGGTCCTACTCAATACACTCTAAGTGTACTAGTGTAATTATATAGTTAAGATAAACTAATACCTAATTACACTACGACCTTCAAATGGTTTGTTCCTTTCCATCTTGGTCGTGAGCTACTGTTTATAATTTATAAGGTACTGATAACATGATCCTCTGTGTGTGACACCACACACCATGTTATCTACAATATAAATTAATTGAACAACTACATTTATCACAAATGTAGACATTTGACCAATGTGATTCTTATTTCTAGATAAATATTTATACCAAAAGCTAGGCTTTTAGTAAACACTCTAACAGATGACGCATTAGATGTGTCATGTCTTATGCTCGCGACCATGAATTCTGAGCTTCAGAAGCAACACGAGTTGATGGGCGCTTATGATATGGTTGAACATCTTCGTCAACTATATCAAGGACAAGCAAGGCACGAGAGATTCGAGATCTCTAAGGCACTGTTTCAGTGCAAGATCCAAGATGGGACTCTTGTAGGCTCATATGTACTCAAAATGATTGGGTACATAGAAAACCTATGGAGGTTGAGATTCCCACTTGGCCAAGAGCTGGCTACTGATCTGATCTTGCAATCCTTGCCAGATAGCTATAGTCAATTCGTTTTAAATTATAATATGAACGAAATTGAAGAGCCACTGCCTGAGCTGCTTAACATATTAAGAACTGCTGAGCTCAACCTTAAGAAGGTTAAGCCCAACTCCAGTTTGATGGTGCAAAAGGGCAAAGGCAAGGGCAAGCCTAAAGGTATGGGAAAGTCCCAAGCCAAGGGAAAAGGCAATACACTGAAACCCAAAGGAGGGGTCGCCAAGGATGCTACCTGCTTCCACTGCGGTCAGACCGGGCACTGGAAGAGGAACTGCAAAATCTACTTGGAATATCTTAAGTAGAAGAGAAGTGAGACTTCCACTTCAGGTATATATGTTAAGAAGTCAATCTATCTATCTCTTCATCATGGGTATTAGATACCGGATGTGCTTCTCACATTTGTACTAATGTACAGGCGCTGAGAAATAGCAAGGCATTGACGAAGGACGAGGTGGACCTACGCGTAGGCAATGGAGCACGGGTTGCTGTTGTTGTTGTAGGAACTTATCATTTATCTCTACCTTCTGGGCTTGTATTAGAATTAGATGAATGTTATTATGTGTCTGCTTTAACTAAGAACATAATTTCAGTTTCTTGTTTAGACAAGAAAGGTTTTTCATTTAAAATAAAGAACAAATGTTGTTCAGTTTATTAAAAAGATATGTTCTATTGTAGTGCACCTCTGATCAACGGACTCTATATTCTAGACCTTGAGAACCCTATCTATAACATAAGTACCAAGAGGTTCAAGTCAAATGACATGAACAAAACCTATCTCTCGCACTGTCGCTTAGGTCATATAAATGACAAACGCTTATCCCAGCTCCATAAAGATTGTTTGCTGGACTCATTTGATTTTGAATCATATGAGACATGCGAGTCATGCCTTCTTGGCAAGATGACCAAGACTCCCTTTAGTGGACACAATGAGAGAGCGGCTGACTTGTTAGGTCTTACACATAGTGATGTATGTGGCCCTTTCAATGTCACTGCTAGAGATGGTTATAGGTACTTCGTTACATTTACTGATGACTTCAGTAGATATGGTTATGTGTACCTGATGACACATAAGTCAGAATCCTTTGAAAAGTTCAAAGAATTCAACAATGAAGTACAAAACCAGCTTGGCAAGAGTATTAAGATACTTCGATCAGATCGAGGTGGTGAATACCTTAGCCATGAGTTTCGTGACTATCTAGCTGTGTGTGAGATTCTATCTCAACTCACTCCTCCTGAAACACCACAGTGGAATGGTGTATCCGAAAGAAGGAATCGTACCTTATTAGATATGGTACGGTCTATGATGAGTCATACAGATCTTCCTTTGTATCTTTGGGGCTATGCTCTAGACAAAGCAACCTTATTCTCAACCGAGTTCCATCTAAGGCTGTAATAAAGACACCATATAGGATATGGACTGGGAGAGATGTCCAGGTATCTTTTATGAGGATTTGGGGTTGTGAGGCTTACGTTCGACGTCAAGTCTCGGACAAATTGAGACCCAAATCTTATAAGTGCTATTTTATTGGATATCCCAAGGAAAAAAAGGGATATTACTTCTACATTCCCAGTCAACACAAGATAGTTGTGGCTAAGACTAGGGTATTTCTAGAAAGGGATTTTGTTTCTAGAAAGACTAGTGGGAGTACGTTCGATCTTGAAGAAGTTCAAGATGTGAACCATAACACTAAAGCCTCGATGGAAGTTGAACTAAAACCACAAAGTGTTGTGGATGATGTTATTTCACAAGAAGTTGAGGAACAACAACCAGTTCAAGTAGACCTACCTCTTCGCATGTTTGATAGGGTACGTCGTCAGTCTGAGAGATATTCATTTCTCTTGTCTGACCATGATGACGTTGTGCTCATTGAGGATGAGCCTACCTCCTATCAGGAAGTTGTGATGAGACCAGATTCCAAGAAATGGCTAGAGGCCATGAGATCCGAGATGGAATCCATGTACACTAACCAAGTATGGACTTTGGTTGATCCACCTGAAAGGGTCAAACCCATTGGGTGTAAGTGGGTCTTTAAGAGAAAGACTGACATGCATGGACTTATTTATAAGGGTCACTTGGTAGCTAAAGGTTTCAAGCAAATTCATGGTATTGACTATGATGAAACTTTTTCTCTAGTAGCAATGTTTAAGTCCATTCGGATCATGATTGTTATTGCAGTGTACGACGATTATGAGATCTGGCATATGGATGTCAAAACCGCGTTTCTGAATGGAAACTTGCTTGAGGATGTGAACATGACACAATCTGAGGATTTTGTAGATCCATAGCATACTAGCAGAGTATGTAAGCTGTATAGGTCCATTTATGGACTAAAGCAAGCTTCTCGGAGCTGGAATCTTCGATTCGATGATGCAATCAAACAGTTTGGTTTCATCAAGAATGAAGATGAACCTTGTGTCTACAAGAAGGTTGTAGGGAACACAGTTGTCTTCCTTATATTGTATATGGATGACATACTACTCATTGGAAAAGACATCCCTTTGCTGCAGTCTGTCAAGACTTGGCTAGGGACTTGTTTCTCAATTAAAGACTTAGGTGAAGTATCCCGCATTCTAGGCATACAGATCTATAGAGATAGATCTACGAGATTGCTTGGCCTAAGTTAGAGTACATACATTGATAAGGTATTACTTTGGTTTGCCATGCAGAACTCCAAGAAGGGATTTCTGCCGATGTCACATGGTGTAAGTCTTTCGAAGACTCAAGGTCCCTCTTCTAGAGAGGAGAGAGACCGCATGGATCAAATCCCTTATGCTTCAGCCATAGGATTTATCATGTACGCCATGCTATGTACTCGTCCTGATGTCTCTTATGCTTTGAGCATGACGAGCAGATACCAGTCAGATCTAGGTGAAAGTCACTGGATAGCAGTCAAGAATATTCTTAAGTACTTGAGAAGGACTAAAGAATATTTCTTGATATATAGAGGCGATGACGAGCTAGCTGTAAAGGGTTTCAGTGATGCTAGCTTCCAAACTAATCAGGATGATTATCGATCGCAGTCAGGGTTCGTGTTTTGCATAAATGGTGGTGCTATAAGCTGGAAGAGTTCGAAGCAGGACACAGTAGCTGATTCTACAACAGAGGCCAAGTATATTGCTGCATCAGAAGCAGCAAAGGAGGCAGTTTGGATCCGCAAGTTCATTACTGAGCTTGGGGTGGTTCCTAGCATAGCTGATCCCATAGAGCTCTATTGTGACAACAATTGAGCAATACCACAAGCCAAGGAACCTCGCTCACACGAGCAGACCAAACACATACTACGGTGCTTCCATCTCATTCGAGAGATCATCGATAGAGGAGATGTGAATATT
Organism: Zingiber officinale; assembly: GCF_018446385.1. Taxonomy (NCBI): domain Eukaryota; kingdom Viridiplantae; phylum Streptophyta; class Magnoliopsida; order Zingiberales; family Zingiberaceae; genus Zingiber; species Zingiber officinale. The sequence goes on along the minus strand of NC_055994.1, from coordinate 96,236,506 downwards.
TGCAGACTACCCACTGAGGCTAACATCGCATATCCCTTGACCAAGGATTTGGCACAGAGAAATCATGATGGTCACACTAGGTCTTTAGGCCTAAGAGCATATACTAATTGGCACTAGTGCTAGTGGGAGATTGTTATTTAGAGCCCTAGAGTCAATCATTTGATGATTGTTGTATGGACTCGTTATATCATATTCTTATATATATAAAGGCATTTGTTTATGGTTATTATTCTTACTTGTATTGGTGTCAAATAACTAAGTAAATAGTGTCCTTGAGTAGAAGGCTCTTACCTATATCAATTGGTTAGTTGAATCGATAGTGAGATGATATAGGGAACACTACTCTTAATCATTCCTAGTCAAGTATTTGCATTCAGAGACAATGTTAATGCGATGAGATTAGCATGTAGGTCAACTCGATGACTTGATCTCACAAGTCATGGATATGGAGATATCAAGTTGACACATGGGTATGCATTGGAGAATGTATACTGAATGACCCGCCATGAGAAAGTATCATGGATCGTTATGTGATTGTCATATACTTTCTCATGTGACTATTAGTATGACTATTAGTCCTTGGACCTGAAGTCATCATGTTTCCCTACATAAGGATTTACATACTTTGGCTTCGTCAAACGTCACCCGTAACTGAGTGGACTATAAAGGCGATTACTAGGTATGTAACAAATTATGCTGAGGGATGTGAGTGATGTAGATGTGATCTATCCCTCCTATATGACGGGAGAGACATCGATATTCTTGATAGAGTGAGACCACTAAGTGCATGGTCATGCTCAAATGAGTCAATATAAGATGTTGAGCTCATTTGATTAAGTGAGTCTACTTTGGATTCATGATTTAGATTGATTAGAGGATGACACGGTCTATGCCTCACATTGATCAATCTTGATGTCAAGGATAGAGGGACACTTGTCATATATTGTGAAGAGTCACAATTAGTAGTCACAAGGTGATGTTGGATCTCAACATTCTTATAACTTGGGTAGTAATGATGTGTTGCTAGATATCACTCATTACTTACGCTTCTAAATGGGTTTAGGAGCATTGCCAATGTTATAAGAACCTATAGGGTCACACACAAAGGGCAATTAGATGGAGATTATGTTCATTTGATGAACCTAAAGGAATAGGTCCATGTGATGAACCTAAAGGATTAGGTCCATGTGATGAACCAAATTAGATTAAGAGTAATCTAAATTAGGCTAATTGAGTAGGACTCAATTTGGTTCATGTGTTAGATGAGTCTAATTTGGACTTAGACTCATTGAGTCAATTTAATTCAATGAATAGAGATTCATTAAATTAAAATTGACTTGAACCAATGGTTAGATTTGATCAACCATGGGAGAGAAGTGGTCAAGTTTGACTTGACTTGAGAGGAAGATGAAGGGTCAAGTTTGACTTGACCATTTGCCACCTCAATTGTGAGTTGGCATTAAGTGGGCTAATAATGATGTGCCACATCATCAAGGCTAGTATATGTGTGTGCCACCTCATGAGGGAGACCAAGAGTTGTGACTCTTGGTATCCCATGGAGGTTTAAAAGGCTTTGAAGTGGCCGACCACTTAATGGTTGTGTGTGAGTTTCATTTTGATTTTGTAACTCTCATCTTCTTCCTCAAGCTCTCTCTTCTCTCCCTCTCCTCCACCTTGGCCGAAACATTCAAAGGTGCTAGCACACCTTTTTGTTTGGTTTCTCCATCTCTCGATACACATAGAGGAGTATCTACTTTGATACTCTCAAGATCCGGCGAACCTTGGACGAGCGGGATTAGCGAAGGGCTTCGCATCAAGGATAAAGCTCTTCTCCTTTCTAGATCTAGTTTAGATCTAGGCTAGAAACTCATACTCGAAGTTTTACATAAATTTATTTCTTCGCACAGATCCGGTGGCAGGGTTTCGGGGATTTCGCAACGTAAAAAGCGGTTTTTGCGGTCCGAAAAATCCAACAGTGGTATCAGAGCCACGTGCAAAGTGCGTAAGAGTTTTTGTTTATATTTTTATGAAAAATATCAGTCCTATAATATTCTGTAAATTTACTATTTTTATAGATTTTATGGGTATTTTTCTCGTAGAAGCGAAGCACAAGAGTTTAGACACTTATAGGCTTCGACTACCGAGAAATGTTTTTATAAACGGCAAAGTTTCGCCCCAAATCATTTTGGGACAATGGGCTAAGGCTCTGTAGGTTCGCTTAGGAACACTCGCGATGGTTATATCGCGGGTAGGGGTGCTGCCCCTAACCCCGCAAGGGGTTTCGTTCCGCGATTGCGCCCGAAAATCGCTAAACGGGACCGCCGGGAATTTTTACTCATAAAATCGTAAAAATATTAGACAAAATTATAGAAATTTATGGAAATTACATAATTTATAATTGTGTATTATTTTGTGATGGTCATGGCGCAAAAGACACCAATTTGATTGGAAATTGTGTTGTAATTCATAATACGGCCTGCGTGTCATCATGTGATTGTGCGTGTTGTATATTTGATACGCGACTTGCGCGTCGTGCCTTTCTATTTATTTATTCCTATTGTAAATAGTTTAGACTCGAATGTAACTCTAGTTTCACTCTTTGTAATGTACAAAATGAAGTGGTGGAAGGTCTACGCGAGACGGAGTTACGAGGAGGGTGAGCAACACAAGGCGGTCACCAGAAGGAGCTTGAGAAGCTGTTGACCTTAGGTTGACCATCCGATATTCTCATTGGCTTGAGAAGATCGTAGTAGGGTCATGACTAATCATAAAAATTAATTAATTGTTTGGGTGTGTATATTTGATGCATGCTAGATTAGTAATTAATTAGTGTCTTAACGATTAGATTAGATCTAAGTCGCGCACATGATGCACCTCCACGATTAGATTAGATCTAAATCGAGTATATGATACATATCGTCGATAAGATTAGATCTCAATCGCATCAACTCAAAAATGCTTACCATGCTGTGATACCTATCACTACCTCGATCACATGTTGTTATTGAATCTGCCAAATGAGAGCAACACATATTATCTTGGTAGGGTACGGAGGGACAATCTTGGTCCCACCTATCAACGCATGGGTGAGTACAACTCAATTAGATTGAGTAACTAGTTAAATCAATTGGATCGAGTTTAACTATAGACATTTTCCAATGGTTGGTAGATAGATCAAAATCACGTTTATATTAACTCTTGGGTGTATTAGCCAAATCTAAATCGAGTTTTAATATAAATGCGGATCTTGATCCTATAAACAAGAGTTGCATAGAGATGTAATTGGTAATTAGTTACCTACCGATCAAACTAAGTCTTGGGCGATTTAGCCAAAGCTAACTCAGGGCATAGTATGATTTGGATCTTGTCCCACATGAATTCTATAATTCAGTGGAAGCATCATTTAATTAAAGGTCTAATTAGATGATTAATAGAATATGATATTTATTTTCTATATTTTTCTGTTGTAGATAACCATGACGTCAAATACGAACTCTTTCTCCCTGCTTTCCATCCTTGAGAAGGACAAGCTCAACGGAGCTAATTTCCTGGACTGGTACAGGAATCTGAGAATCGTTCTCACACAAGAACGTAAACTGTACGTTCTGGAGCAGCCCACTCCGGAGGCACCTCCTGCCACTGCCACGCGAGCTGACCGTGTTGCTTACAAGAAGCATCAAGATGACGCATTAGATGTGGCATGTTTTGCTCGCGACCATAAACTCTGAGCTTCAGAAGCAACACGAGTTGATGGGCGCTTATGATATGGTTGAACATCTTCGTCAACTATATCAAGGACAAGCGAGGCACGAGAGATTCGAGATCTCTAAGGCACTGTTTCAGTGCAAGATGCAAGATGGGACTCCCGTAGGCCCATATGTACTCAAAATGATTGGGTACATAGAAAACCTACAGAGGTAGGGAATCCCACTTGGCCAAGAGCTGGCTACTGATCTGATCTTGCAATCCTTGCCAGATAGCTATAGTCAATTCGTTCTAAATTATAATATGAACGAAATTGACAAGTCACTGCCTGAGCTGCTTAGCATGTTAAGAACTGCTGAACTCAACCTTAATAAGGTTAAGCCCAACTCCATTTTGATGGTGCAAAAGGGCAAAGGCAATGGCAAGCCTAAAGGTAAGGGAAAGTCCCAAGCCAAAGGCAAAGGCAAGGCACTGAAACCCAAAGGAGGGGTCGCCAAGGATGCTACCTGCTTCCACTGCGGTCAGACCGGGCACTAGAAGAGGAACTGCAAAATCTACCTAGAAGATCTTAAGAAGAAGAGAAGTGAGACTTTCACTTCAGGTATATATGTTATAAAAGTCAATCTATCTATTTCTTCATCATGGGTATTAGATACAGGATGTGCTTCTCACATTTGTACTAATGTGCAGGCGCTGAGAAATAGCAGGGCATTGACGAAGGGCGAGGTGGGCCTACGTGTAGGCAATGGAGCACGGATTGCTGCTGTTGCTATAGGAACTTTTCATCTATCTCTACCTTCTGGGCTTGTATTAGAATTAGATGAATGTTGTTATGTGCATGCTTTAACTAAGAACATAATTTCAGTTTCTTGTTTGGACAAGAAAGGTTTTTCATTTATAATAAAAACAAATGTTGTTCAGTTTATTAAAAAGATATGTTCTATTGTAGTGCACCTCTGATGAGCGGACTCTATATTCTAGACCTTGAGAACCCTATCTATAACATAAGTACTGAGAGGTTCAAGTCAAATAACATGAACAAAACCTATCTCTGGCACTGTCGCTTAGGTCATATAAATGACAAACGCTTATCCCAGCTCCATAAAGATGGTTTGCTGGACTCATTTGATTTTGAATCATATGAGATATGAGAGTCATGCCTTCTTGGCAAGATGACCAAGACTCCCTTTAGTGGACACAATGAGAGAGCGACTGACTTGTTAGGTCTTACACATAGTGATGTATGTGGCCCTTTCAATGTCACTGCTAGAGTTGGTTATAGGTACTTCGTTACATTTACTGATGACTTCAGTAGATATGGTTATGTGTACCTGATGACACATAAGTCAGAATCCTTTGAAAAGTTCAAAGAATTCAACAATGAAGTACAAAACCAGCTTGGCAAGAGTATTAAGATACTTCGATCAGATCGAGGTGGTGAATACCTTAGCCATGAGTTTCGTGACTATCTAGCAGTGTGTGAGATTCTATCTCAACTCACTCCTCCTGAAACACCACAGTGGAATGGTGTATCCAAAAGGAGGAATCGTACCTTATTAGATATGGTACGGTCTATGATGAGTCATACAGATCTTCCTATGTATCTTTGGGGCTATGCTCTAGACAAAGCAACCTTCATTCTCAACCGAGTTCCATCTAAGGCTATAATAAAGAAATCATATATGATATGGACTGGGAGAGATGTCCAGGTATCTTTTATGAGGATTTGGGATTGTGAGGCTTACGTTCGACGTCAAGTCTCGGACAAATTGAGACCCAAATCTTATAAGTGCTATTTTATTGGATATCCCAAGGAAAAAAAGGGATATTACTTCTACATTCCCAGTCAACACAAGATAGTTGTGGCTAAGACTAGGGTATTTCTAGAAAGGGATTTTGTTTCTAGAAAGACTAGTGGGAGTACGTTCGATCTTGAAGAAGTTCAAGATGTGAACCATAACACTGAAGCCTCGATGGAAGTTGAACTAGAACCACAAAGTGTTGTGGATGATGTTATTTCACAAGAAGTTGAGGAACAACAACCAGTTCAAGTAGACCTACCTCTTCGCATGTTTGATAGGGTACGTCGTCAGTCTGAGAGATATTCATTTCTCTTGTCTGACCATGATGACGTTGTGCTCATTGAGGATGAGCCTACCTCCTATCAGGAAGCTGTGATGAGACCAGATTCCAAGAATGGCTAGAGGCCATGAGATCCGAGATGGAATCCATGTACACCAACCAAGTATGGACTTTGGTTGATCCATCTGAAAGGGTCAAACCCATTGGGTGTAAGTGGGTCTTTAAGAGAAAGACTGACATGGATGGACTTATTTATAAGGGTCGCTTGGTAGCTAAAGGTTTCAAGCAAATTCATGGTATTGACTATGATGAAACTTTTTCTCTAGTAGCAATGTTTAAGTCCATTCGGATCATGATTGCTATTGCAGTGTACGACGATTATGAGATCTGGCAGATGGATGTCAAAACCGCGTTTCTGAATGGATACCTGCTTGAGGATGTGTACATGACACAACCTGAGGGTTTTGTAGATCCATAGCATACTGGCAGAGTATGCAAGCTGTATAGGTCCATTTATGAACTAAAGCAAGCTTCTCGGAGCTGGAATCTTCGATTCGATGATGCAATCAAACAGTTTGGTTTCATCAAGAATGAAGATGAACCTTGTGTCTATAAGAAGGTTGTAGGGAACACAGTTGTCTTCCTTATATTGTATGTGGATGACATACTACTCATTGGGAAAGACATCCATTTGCTGCAGTCTGTCAAGACTTGGCTAGGGACTTGTTTCCCAATGAAAGACTTAGGTGAAGCATCCCGCATTCTAGGCATACAGATCTATAGAGATAGATCTACGAGATTGCTTGGCTTAAGTCAGAGTACATACATTGACAAGTTATTACTTCGGTTTGCCATGCAGAACTCCAAGAAGGGATTTCTGCCGATGTCACATGATGTGAGTCTTTCGAAGACTCAAGGTCCCTCTTCTATAGAGGAGAGAGACCACATGGATCAAATCCCTTATGCTTCAGCCATATGATCTATTATGTATGTCATGCTATGTACTCGTCCTGATGTTTCGTATGCTTTGAGCATGACGAGCAGATACCAGTCAGATCTAGGTGAAAGTCACTAGATAGCAGTCAAGAATATTCTTAAGTACTTGAGAAAGACTAAAGAATATTTCTTGATATATAGAGGCGATGACGAACTAGCTGTAAAGGGTTACAGTGATGCTAGCTTCCAAACTGATCAGGATGATTATCGATCGCAGTCAGGGTTCGTGTTTTGCATAAATGGTGGTGTTGTGAGCTGGAAGAGTTCTAAGCAGGACACAGTAGCTAATTCTACAACAGAGGTCGAGTATATTGCTGCATCAGAAGCAGCAAAGGAGGCAGTTTGGATCCGCAAGTTCATTACTGAGCTTGGGGTGGTTCCTAGCATAGCTGATCCCATACAGCTCTATTGTGACAACAGTGGAGCAATAGCACAAGCCAAGGAACCTCGCTCACACTAGCGGACCAAACACATACTACGGCGCTTCCATCTCATTCGAGAGATCATCGATAGAGGAGATGTGAATATTTACAGAGTACCCACTGAGGCTAACATCGCAGATCCCTTGACTAAGGCTTTGGCACAGAGAAAGCATGATGGTCACACTAGGTCTTTGGGCCTTAGAGCATATACTGATTGACACTAGTGCTAGTGGGAGATTGTTAGTTAGAGCCCTAGAGCCAATCATTTGATGATTGTTGTATGGACTCGTTGTATCATATTCTTATATATATAAAGGCATTTGTTTATGGTTATTATGCTTACTTGTATTGGTGCCAAATAACTAAGTATAATAGCGTCCTTGAGTAGAAGGTTCTTACCTATATCAATCGGTTAGTTGAATCGATAGTGAGATGATATAGGGAACACTACTCTTAATCATTCCTAGTCAAGTATTAGCATTAAGAGACAATGTTAATGCGATTAGACTAGCATGTAGGTCTACTCGATGACTTGATCTCAAAAGTCATGGATATGGAGATATCAAGTTGACACATGGGTATGCATTGGAGAATGTATACTGAATGACCCGTCATGAGAAAGTATCATGGATCGTTATATGAGTGTCATATACTTTCTCATGTGGCTATTAGTATGACTATTAGTTCTTGGACCTGAAGTCACCATGTTTCCCTACATAAGGAGTTACATACTTTGGCTTCGTCAAACGTCACCCATAACTGGGTGGATTATAAAGGCGATTACTGGGTATGTAACAAATTATGCGGAGGGATGTGAGTGATGTAGATGAGATATATCCCTCCTATATGACGGGAGAGACATCGATATTCTTGATAGAGTGAGACCACTAAGTGCATGGTCATGCTCAAATGAGTCAATATAAGATGTTGAGCTCATTTGATTAAGTGAGTCTACTTGGGATTCAAGATTTAGATTGAGTAGAGGATGACACGGTCTATGCCTCACATTAATCAAACTAGATGTCAAGGATAGAAGGACACTTGTCATATGTTGTGAAGAGTCACAATTAGTAGTCACAAGATGATGTTGGATCTCAACATTCTTATAACTTGGGTTGTAATGATGTATTGCTAGATATCGCTCATTACTTATGCTTCTAAATGGGTTTAGGAGCATTACCAATGTTATAAAAACCTATAGGGTCACACACAACGGGCAATTAGATGGAGATTAGGTTCATTTGATGAATCTAAAGGATTAGGTCCATGTGATGAACCAAATTGGATTATGAATAATCTAAATTAGGCTAATTGAGTAGGACTCAATTTGGTTCATGTGTCAGATGAGTCTAATTTGAACTTAGACTCATTGAGTCAATTTAATTCAATGAATAGAGATTCATTAAATTAAAATTGACTTGAACCAATGGTTAGATTTGATCAACCATGGGAGAGAAGTGGTCAAGTTTGACTTGACTTGAGAGGAAGATGAAGGGTCAAGTTTGACTTGACCATTTGCCATCTCAATTGTGAGTTGACATTAAGTGGGCAAATAATGATGTGCCATATCACCAAGGCTAGCACATGTGTGTGCCACCTCATGAGAGAGACCAAGAGTTGTGACTCTTGGTATCCCATGGAGGTTTAAAAGGCTTTGAAGTGGTTGGCCACTTAATGGTTGTGTGTGAGTTTCATTTTGATTTTGTAACTCTCATCTTCTTCCTCAAGCTCTCTCTTCTCTCCCTCTCCTCCACCTTGGCCGAACCATTCAAAGGTGCTAGCACACCTTTTTGTTTGGTTTCTCCATCTCTTGCTTGTGTGGATACACATAGAGGAGTATCTACTTTGATACTCTCGAGATCCGGCGAACCTTGGACGAGCGAGATTAGCGAAGGGCATCGTATCAAGGGTAAAGCTCTTCTCCTTTGTAGATCTAGTTTAGATCTAGGCTAGAAACTCGTAGTCGAAGTTTTACATAAATATATTTCTTCGCACGGATCCGGTGGCGGGGTTTCGAGGTTTTCGCAACGCAAAAAGCGGTTTTTGCGGCCCGAAAAACCCAACAAAGCTGGGACGGAAGACTGCTCGAGGAGAAGGCCAGGAACTGGGTTCGGGTGAGCCCTATTCCGGATGGCCGAAATCACCCAAGGAAGCCGAACCAGAACAAGTCAACTGGAAGTTGACTTGTCAATGGTTCGGTCGACCGAACACCCTAATCGGTCAACCAAACCCCTTTACATCAGAGCACAACCGTTGGTGACACGTCAACATCACATCAGCCAGCGGAGAAGTGATCGGTCGACCGAACCTCATGATCGGTCAACCGAACCCAAGTTAACCTGACGTCAAGTTGAGCGAGATCATCGGGGCCAAGTCAAAGAAGTTGATCGGTCGACCAAACCGAAGTTTATCCAGAGACTCAGTCGAGCAATTTGATCGGGCCAACTCTGCTGGAGACCGGTGGCCGATCAGTCAACCAAATATAAGGATCGGTCGACCGAATCCAAGCTTGATCCACATAGACTACACTTGGATGGAAGAATGGGCAGGTACAGCAGGTTCGGTCGACCGAACCTGGGGATCGATCGACCGATCCCTCTCGAGTCAAAACCTGATTCCGAAGATCAGGTCATCCGATAAGCTTTAGAACCCCTATATAAAGGAGAGTCTCGGGCAGCTTTAGAGATAACGAAACAATGAAATCGAACTACAATTCCTGTACTTACATTCTAGCAATAGTTTTGTGCTTCCAAGTGTGTAAAAGGCTTCTCCGCCTTCAGAGAAGGAGATTGTTCATAGTGTTTTATTACTGCCTTGGATTAACAACCTTCTTGGTTGTAACCAAGTAAGTAGCTGAGTCTTCCTTTTTCTGTTCATTGTTTAGTTTTGCTTAAATTTATAACTATTGCATTTATTTGAGTTTAAATTGGTTGAGGAGGGTATAGTTTTTATTTGCAGGCAATTCACCCCCTCTTGCCGGTCCCCGCTGAACCAACAAGTGGTATCAGAGCCTAATAGCCTCAGAAGGACTAACCGCCGTCTAAAGCACAAAGATCAGAACAATGGCCGGCGTGAACATTCATCCCCCGAAGTTCGACGGAGATTTCGCTACATGGAAGCGAAAAATAGAAGTATTTTTTAAAACAGATTTTGGCATTCTTATTACAATGAAATATGGTTTTGCAGTTCCCAAAGACAAAGAAGAAAACCAATGGACGAAGAAGGAGCAGGCTGATTTCGTCGCTAACGGAAAGGCTGAGTTCCACTTGCTCAGCGTTCTTCCGCCCCAGGAAGTAAATCGGATCGGAAGCTACAACTCTGCAAAAGACCTCTGGTATAAATTCCTGGAGCTCCACGAGGGTACCTCGAAAGCAAAGCTAGCGAGGCGCGACATCCTTCGGACACAACTAACGAACCTCCGGATGAACAATGGCGAGAAGGTAGCGCAACTCCAAGCAAGGATTAAGGAGCTAATAACTCAACTAATCAATCTTGGAGAAGAAGTAATGAACTGGGATTCCATTCGATATGCGCTCAACGCCTTCCCCAGAACTCCAAACTGGGCGTCCTTAGTAGATGCATATTACATCTCTAAGGACTTTGAGGTAAGTAGTTTAGAAAACTTATTTTCTACTTTCAAACTTCACGAGTCTCGACTTTCAGAGAAACCAGTAGAGAAGTCGAACCTCAACATTGCCTTACAAGCCGAAAAGGACGATCTCGACTCCGAAGCATCGATCGACGAAACTGAAGCGACACTATTGGTAAGACGTTTTAGTAAATTTCTTAAAACTAATAAATTTAAATAGCAGTCGAAAAAGCATCAATACAAAAGAAGGACACTCCGATGCTATAATTACAATGCGGAAGGGCACATCAAGGATGACTGCCCCAAACTGAAGAAAAAGAATAAGGTGAAGTCTAAAAAATTGACGTCCTCTACACGCAAGAGCCTGAAGGCTACATGGGACGATTCTTCATCCTCCGAGTCAGAAGCTGAAGCTTTCTCTGGGCTAGCACTGGTGGCCAACCATCTCCTTGAAGACGACTTGAACTCAGAAATGAGCATAGATGAAGGGGGAGGATCATCAGAAGAGGAAAGCTACGATGAAGGGGGAGCCTCACCAAGTAAGGTAAGTGAGGTACGTGCACTAAAACCTAAACAGTCATTTCAATTTATTATAGCTCTTTCTAAAGACTTAGCTAAATTAGAAAAAAAAATACTGAATTGAAATTGAACTTAGCAAAAGCATGCCCACTAGAAATGTATGATAATTTAAAATTAGAAAATGAAAAATTAAAAGTTGAAATTGAAAAATTGAAAAATCATGATGCATGCTTAAATAAATTTTCAAAATCAAAATTAAGAATTTATGAAAAATTAAACTGGTATATTAGAAAATATCAGGGACAACTTAGGAAAGTTCCCAGAAACTATGTTCCCCCTAAATTTTTGAGTAACCCAGTAGGAAGGAATCTATACTGGATTCCAAAATCTTTACTAAATTAAAACTATATAAGTTAGAGCTTAACAGCTAGTAAATTAAACAATGAATTTCTTTATGAAGTTTTGTCTAAGGAAGTGGTTTGTGCTCCAATAACCAAGAAGGCCTAGTGCCTCGCCACGACCTGGAAGACGAAATATCAAAATAAAATATTTAATTAACTTTTTGATAAAAGTTTTAAAATTAGAATAAAACAATGCTTTAAAAGGTTACTTAAATATTTTTTTAATACTGCACATGAATTTTTGATAAATATTTCTGAACTTAGAAAAATTTCTTACCAAATTTTTGAATTTTTTTTTCTGTACCCCGTTTTTGCTGTGATCAAAGGGGGAGGATAAGTGTAAGTTCAGTTAAGGGGGAGGTTAAAATTTATTTTCAAACAATTAACTAACTAAATTTTGATGTTGTAATTACTTTAAATTGCAAATTTATTTCTAAAATGTTAGTTTAGTAATTTCTTTAAATTACTTTGTGTTTGGTTTTACCCTAACCTGAACTTGGGTTGATGCACATCAAAAAGGGGGAGATTGTTGGACCCCGTGGTAGTTTTGATGTAATCAACCAAGTTTAGGTTAGGTCCTGTTTGTCTGATCCCTGTGGCTAAGTGTGTAGGAACTTAGAAGCGCAGGAAGTCGAGCGGAAGACGCAGCTAGAGAGAAGGACGGCACAAGAAGGGAGCCGACGGGCTCGGTGCGTCTGAAGGACGAGAGAACTGCGGAAGAGTACTCCGGTGGGCGAGAAGAACGTGCGCAGCGTTCGAGGGACGTAAAGCCGGGACGGAAGACTGCTCGAGGAGAAGGCCGGAAACTAGGTTTGGGTGAGCCCTATTCCGGATGGCCGAAATCACCCAAGGAAGCCGAACCAGAACAAGTCAACTGGAAGTTGACTTGTCAATGGTTCGGTCGACCGAACTCCCTGATTGGTCGACCGAACCCCTTTGCATCAGAGCACAGCCGTTGGTGACACGTCAGCATCACATCAGCCAGCTGTGAAGTGATCGGTCGACCGAATCTCATGATCGGTCGACCGAACCCAAGCTAACCTGACGCCAAGTCGAGCGAGATCATCGGGCCAAGTCAGACAAGCTGATCGGTCAACCGAACCTCCTGATCGGTTGACCGAACCTCCTGATTGGTTGACCGAACTGAAGTTTATCCGGAGACTCAGTCGAGCAATTTGATCGGGCCAACTCTGCTGAGACCGTTAGCCGATCGGTCGACAGAACATAAGGATCGGTCGACCGAATCCAAGCTCGATCCACATACACTGCACCTGGACGGAAGAATGGGCAGGTACAGCAGGTTCGGTCGACCGAACCTGGGGATCGGTCGACCGATCCCTCTCGAGTCAAAGCCTGATCCCGAAGATCAGGTCATCCGATAAGCTTTAGAACCCATATATAAAGGAGGGTTTCGGGCAGCTTTAGAGATAATGAAACAACGAAATCGAACTACAATTCCTGTACTTACATTCTAGCAATAGTTTTGTGCTTCCAAGTGTGTAAAATGCTTCTCCGCCTTCAGAGAAGGAGATTGTTTATAGCGCTTTATTACTGCCTTGGATTAACAACTTTCTTGGTTGTAACTAAGTAAATAGCTGAGTCTTCCTTTTTCTGTTCATAGTTTAGTTTTGCTTAAATTTATAACTATTGCATTTATTTGAGTTTAAATTGGTTGAGGAGGGTATAATTTTTATTTGCAGGTAATTCACCCCCCTCTTTCCGGTCCCCGCTGAACCAACAAAGCAGACAAGGAACGAGGATCCTCCTCAGACGATGTGCTTGCTCAGGACGCGTGGAAAGGGAAGGCACCAAGGAATGATAATTTGCCCGAGCGGATCAACCAATCGTTCTCTCGGGAGATCTTGGGCGACCCTCTGCCAAGACACTATACCCCACTAGCGATCGGAGAGTACAATGGAACGACCGATCCGGACAACCACCTGACCAAGTTTGATAAAGTTGTCATGCTCCACCAGTACACCGATAGAGTGAAGTGTCGGGTCTTCCTCGCTACCCTCTCCGGATCAATGCAGCGCTGATTTAGATGATTACCGATCGACTTAATTTATAACTTCAAAAATTTCTGAGCGACATTCTTATACCATTATGCTAATAGCTGTCGTTATTAAAAGATAAACGTTAATACGTGTACACAGCTACAATACGCCTGATTGACATTAAAATTATTAACAATAAACTAAAAGTTATTTTTCACCTACACAAATTTTTATTTGAGTTATAATCGACTATAGGATTAGTTGATTCAACTCTAATATTAATTTAAATAATTATTTGGAAGATTGTCTAAGAAAGATTGACTACTTGCTCTAAAACATAAATCATTGAACCATATAAATAAAAATTAATTAATAAATCAGTTACGTTTTAGACTAAAGAATGATTGATTATATATTTTATATAATGTTAACTTTATATATATATATATATATATATAACGGAACGATAAAATTATTATCATATAATAAAAATTACGGGTTTAAATTTTAGAAATAATCTATTGTAAAAAATATGATAATTAAGAATCTTTCCTGGACTATGTTTTTTTTTAACTTTATATATAGAAGATCCTTGGGTAAAAACAGTTGATGTTTTAATAGTATTATATATGAACATTAAATTTAACAAATTTATATACATATTTTAATTATATATAACAAATTAAATAATACACATTATCAAAACTTTTATTTTCATCATTAGAGTAAATGAAAAGTTGATTTTAAAATGATTATATGCTTAATTTAATTTAAATATAAATTACCCTCTGATATATATATCTTTTTTTCGCTAAGAAGGACGAAGACAATTTCTTAGTTGCCGTATCTTTTAATTCACTAATTATCAATGCAATTTTTATGGGATCAAATTAATCCATTTAAGAATTAATGGATAAATATTTATTAATAAGTTATTGATCTGAGCTGGGAGATCATCCACTATTAAGCACTTCCCATTAACAGTAATTAAAATAAGTTGGACACCTGATATATATATTCTTATTGGCGGAAACTTAAAATAAATAAATAAAAATCAGAAAAACATCGTGAATACTATTTTTAAAATTTTTAATTAATGAAAAAAATTATCAAAAAATGCCCCGTCATCCAAAAAATATCAAAATAATACTCCAAATTTAATACATATTTTTTTGTTCCATCTTAAAACAATAACTTTCACTAAAGTTGTATTATCTTCAATAAGTTTAGGCAAAAGTTAAAGGGCAGACTTTTCATCATTAGAGTAAATAAAAAGTTGATGTTAAAATGATTATATTCTTAATTTAATTTGAATATAAATTACCCTCTAATATTTTTTTTAGAAGCAGTATTTTTTAATTTACTAATCAATACAACTTTTATGGGATCAAATAAATTCATTTAAGATTAAAGATATATTTCCATTAATAAGGCGTTAATCTAATAGCACACGGGTAGGTCATCTACTGAGTGCAACATCTTATGTCAATTATATATATAAAAAAAATGATATCCTGCATACCTTATTGCATATACCTATATATTCAGGCACTTTGATGCATATACCTATATATTCAGGCACTTTGATTCATTTCAGATACCTAAACTGAACCATGTCACCAACTGAATCAATTCCAGACACCCATATATATATATATATATATATATAAAAGGAAAATAGAAGTAAATTAAATTAAGAATGATTAATTTTAATGAGTTTATATTTGATAAGTAAGCATTACACACAAAAAAATAAAATTCATATCTTACATGGGTACTTGAAAAATGAAAACCACCATGAAATATGAACTCCCAATAATATATTTTACTATTAGATGAATATAAATAAGTTTCATCAAACTTAGACGAAGTTTTTTTTTTACCAACTAATGCAATCATTAATTAGAGAGTTTAAAAGATAGAGCAGACGTGTCGAAGCCCAAGAGTTATTCGAAGGCCCATTGACTCTCCCTACGAATTTTTTCCTCTTCTTCAGGGGTGAAGTCATTCTTGATGTTGAACATCTTACGAATCTCTTCAGGAGTCTTTCCTATAATCATATCAGCTACACTTTGGCATAACAAATCCAGCAGCCCCTTAATGTCCATGTAATTTGCAGCCTGAATACACCAGAATATGCTATCAATACAAAATAAATCTTTAGAAATCATAAGAAACAAAATTACAATAAGAGCGTTGGATGAACTAATAATAAAAATAATTTCATGCATCTGTTGATAACAACTTTAATTCACGCTCGTAAAACAACACCGATAATTATTTTTTAAATTAATGAGCCTTCAATAGCCCCTTCTCCTCTGTCTCCTACTTTCTCAAATCCGTCGTATATACTTTCACAATAATTCAAAAATTCCACTACTTCCAACACTAAATTGAACAACCTTAACTTTTGACGACAGTAAACCAACTCCAACGAGTTAAATTGTTTTCCAGAATTATCAAACAAAAACAATGAGAAAAAAAGTTAGCCAACAACAAATTCTTAACCGAATAAGAAGATAATTAGGGAATGAATAAATTCGAAGGGGGAAAAGGATACGAAAAATATCGAATCTCACCAACATAAGTTCGAATAGGGTGGCTTGGTCGACTTTAACGAAATTGTCATCCCAAGACTTGAGTTCTGCCTTGTCGTCGGAAGGCTTGGCAGGATCATCGAGAACGTGCTTCTGGCAGTACTCAATGACCTTGACAAGGATTCTGGAGGTTGTTGGAGATTAATTAAACTTTATTTTAATATTGATAAAATTTGTGAAGATAGAAGGATGAGGTGGCAAGTTTGATCAAACTTTGTGATAGGATTGTTGAGTTGTCAAGATAGGATAAGAGTTTCGTAGAGATAGAATTTAAAAAAAAAATCTTGATTATTAGTGTTTATCTAATAAGCCTATAAATATGTACCTTTTTTCAATGAATGAAACAAGTTGTGTGTTTTGTTTTATTCTCCTCCTCTCCACGTAGAGATTCTTCACCTCTTCCATATTTTTCTTTCTATAATCCTTTTATTTCTTCTCCAACAATTTCTTTTTTTTCAACAAAGTGGTATCAGAGCCATGTCGATGCTTCCTATCCCTCGTCTTGTTGATTTGAAGTATGGCAATTGGAGTATCCAAATGAGTGTCTTACTGGAGAGCGAAGGCTTGTGGGATATTGTTGAAAGAGGCTATAAAGCGCCTCAAGAAGGAGTCGACCAAACGGAGGCAGAAAAGATGACAATGGCGGAACAAAAGAGAAAAGATAAAAAAGCTCTTTTCTTTATTTATAAAGCTCTTGATGAAGCTACTTTTGAGAAAGTAGCCGAAGCTACAACTTCCAAAAAAGCATGGGAGATCCTACAAGTAGCATACAAAGGTGATGAAAGAGCAAAAAGTATTCACCTTCAAATCCTGAGAGGGGAATTTGAATCGTTGAAGATGAAAGAGTCCGAAAATATATCAGACTACTTTACAATGGTATTGGTTATTGTCAACCAATTGAGAAGAAATGACGATAACATTGAAGATAGTCGTGTCGTAGAAAAAATTCTACGCTCGTTGGAACCAAGGTACGACTATGTAGTTGCGGCCATAGAAGAATCTAAAGATGTGAAAGAAATGAAGGTGCAAGAATTATTAAGCTCTCTACAAGCTCATGAAGCAAGAATGCAAAGAAGAAGGAGAGAGCCTATGGAGCAGGCTCTACAAACCAAGCTCACCATTATTGACCAAAAAGAAGAGTCAAAGACCGAAGGTTCGCAAGAAAATGGCGGTGGTCGTGGTAACTTCCGTGGACGTGGCCGAGGTAGAGGCCGTGGCAGGGGCTTTGCTCGAGGCCGAGGAAGAAGTAAAGACAACAATCAAGGTAGAGACCAAAGGTATGACAAAAGAAATGTAAGATGTTATACTTGCAACAAATTTGGTCATTATGCAACGGAATGCCGCTCTAACAATGTGCAAGGGAATGCTAATTACGCATCAAAAGAAGACAATGACAATGATGTAGTTTTGCTAGCAAGAAAGGATGGAGATTCCACAAACAAGAATTTGTGGTATTTAGACTCTGAGGCAAGCAATCATATGTGCGGGCGTAAAGATATGTTTGTCGAGTTGGATGAAACGGTGAATGGACAAGTTTCATTTGGAGACGCATCCAAAATCCAAGTAAGAGGCGTTGGTAAGATTCTTATCAAACTTAAAGACGGAGCTCACACATACATCACTGATGTTTATTATGTGCCCGACATGAAAACAAATATTATTAGTCTTGGACAATTGCTTGAGAAAGGTTTTAATATGCAACTAAAAGATGGTAGTCTTTGTCTAAAAAAAGCAAAGCAAACTTATTGCTCATATTCCTATGTCTAAAAATAGGATGTTTTCTCTTGATATTAAGCATGTTACTGCAAAATGCTTAAGTGCATGCATAAAGGATATTACATGGCTATGTCATATGAGGTACGGGCATGTAAACTTCAGAGCTCTAAAGCTTCTCTCAAGCAAAGGAATGGTGAATGGTCTTCCTTATATTAATGCTCAAGATGATATCTGTGAAGGGTGTATTCTTGGAAAACATCCTAGAGCAAGTTTTCCGAATGAATCGCACAATCGAGCTAAGAAGCCTCTTGAACTCATTCATACGGACATATGTGGGCCAATCACTCCGACCTCCTTTGGAGGTCGTCGATATTTTCTAACCTTTATTGATGATTTTAGCAGGAAAACTTGGGTCTATATTTTGATGAATAAAGACGATGCTTTTGAGAAGTTCAAGGAATTCAAAGGATTGGTAGAAAATCAATCTGGCTATACTATCAAGGCAATGCGGTCAGATCGTGGTGGTGAATTCAACTCAAAAGAATTTAAAAAATTCTGCAAAAATCATGGCATCTGGAGGCCTTTGACAGCACCTTACTCCCCTCAACAAAATGGAGTTGCTGAAAGGAAGAACCGAACTATTCTCGACATGGTTCGAAGTATGCTCAAAACGAAAGAAGTACCCAAAGAATTTTGGGCCGAAGCTGTAAACTGTGCGGTGTATTTGCTAAATAGATCTCCTACAAGAAATTTAGAAGGAATTACACCTCAAGAAGCATGGACCGGATACAAGCCATTTGTATCTCATTTGAAGATTTTCGGGTGTATTGCCTATGCACACATTCCAGATCAAAGAAGAACGAAGCTTGATGACAAAAGCTTACCTTGCATTTTCATTGGCAACGATGCAAGATCGAAGGCTTACAGACTCTATAATCCAGTGAACAAAATGATTATCATAAGTAGAGATGTTGAATTTCAAGAAGATGGTGCTTGGAATTGGAACACTAATATGGTGATGATTCAAGAAGAAGAACAAGTGAAGGAGAAAGAACCAACTCCACCACCATCGCCTACTTCTTCATCACCCTTGGATGAAGAAGATCCTCCACCACAAAAGACAAGAAGTCTTCAAGAAATATATGAGGTGACAACTCCACTTAATCTCATTTGTCTTTATGCTGATGAAGAAATTGTATCTTTTGAAGAAGCTATTAAAGATAGCAAATGGAAGAAAGCCATGGATGAAGAGATGAAAGCAATTGAGAAGAATGAAACTTGGCATCTTACTACTTTGCCCGATGGCCATTGTCACGCCCCGGAGGAGTCCCTGTCCGAAGAAATTTCGGCAGCACCTCCCCTGTACGGCGGACAATCTGAAACTTTCTACATACACAATATACATCAGCCACAGGCGGCTGGAATATACACACAACCACGCAGTTATATGATACAGCCTACTCGGCTGATACAATAAAAAAAAAAACAACCATGCAGTTATAAGTAAAGCAGCACACTCGGCTGTACCAAAATCAAAACACAACGAAAAACGACAGAAACCATATACAAACCAAACACAAAACTGCTAGCCGGCTAGACTTACACAACCAACAACCAATACAAAATATTACATAACAACATCAACACTCCAAAAATAAAACCGGAGTACAGAGATAAACAAACTGATACATAAACAACAAAAGATAAGTGAAACCGATAAGTCTTCTGATGTGATGTGGGGACCAGCAGACAGGATATTCCAAGCGACACCAAAACCAACCTGGTACCTGAAAAAGATAGTATCAACGGGGGTGAGTTCAACAACTCAGCGAATACCAATGGACATGAGTAGTAAGATATATCTAACAGCAACAAACATGGAATACAGCTTCCTAATCATATATAGGGAATACGCAAAACTGAAAGGTAACTGAGGAAGCTGTACTCACCAGGAACTCCTATCCAGACAAAAGGGTCGTCAAACCGAAAGTGTCAATAATCCTGTATGCAGGTCAAAAGTATGTATCCAACCAAAATGCAGCAACCAAATGCAGCAAACACAATCATAAAAAATATAAATGCATCAATGCATATGATGCTAATGATGCGTCCTGGTCACCCCTGACGCCAGTCAGTCATCTCACACACAAATGGTGAGACCGAGTGGGTAGGGCTGTGACAACCGTGCACTCTGTCGTCACTACTCCTGATGAGTGACCGAGTGGACGGGATGCTGTCGGAGTACTCCTGTCCTGTGACCCCAAATCATAAATGGGGGAGCTCAATGCTCTCATCTCCCGGTACACGATGACGGGGAGGTATCTCTGCCGGCTACCACGCTGAGTCACCTGACCAACGGAGTCAAACAGAGTCCACCGTCTGCCGGCTACTACGCTGCTACACTAAATGCCAGCGGAGCCAAACAGAGCGGAACTGTCTGCCGGCTACCACGCTGAGTCGCATGACCAACGGAGCCAAACAGCAGAACCGCCACACACCTGCCTGATATACCACTAAACCATGAGTGGGGGTGTGTGCAGTACATGTAACTGGCGATGGGCTCAACCATAGTGGAGCCGACAGTCGCACAGCATGCAATCATGATGCATGACACTAAGCATAGCAAAACTGATCAACATATCCATATCCATATATATATAATATGGGTACCACAGTATCAGTAGGTCAAATCCACAGATCTAGGGTATACAGGTCCTCTATGATATAACAACCTAGATCCTAAACATATCCCCCTTCCATAGCATATGTACCAACAACATGCACAGATCAAAGAAAAAGGGTCTAGGTACACAAATCAGATATGATATACAAATAGAGGTACACAAGTCAGGTATGGTATAAAAACCTAGGTATCAGATAATCTAGATACACATGCCAGAAAAATAAAATCCAGAACCTAGTCCGAACCTCAGTAGGTATGGTATGCCACTTACTCTAGGAACCAAGGTACTCATGGCAATAATCCTGAAACGTAAACATGGATACATAACAAACGGCCAACAGATCATGCTATGGGTATCAAACCGTGACATACCAAAGCAAACATGATCATTGCTTGCAGCTATAAAATACTATGCATATCCAATAGACAATATCATAAAGATAAGTCAAGAGGTACCCGCCTCCGATATAGATCGAATCGAACCAATCCGATGTCGAGACGCCCGTCTCGAATCACAGTCCTGTAACAACACGATATACAGATTTAGCTAATTACATATTTCTTAATTAGATAAATCAAATTCCCGAGAAGCTAACCTAAATCCAAATCCAATTTTAAACCTTAAATGGGATCATCAACTCCTCAATCATTTCATAACTAATTCATACAAATTAGAACTTGCAACAATTATAATCCCTCACAACAACGTAATCATATAATCTAGATTACATCATGATCTATAACTAAAATCAAAACCCTATTCATTACCTCATAAGAATCAATCACTTACTTTCTTTTCACCAAACCACTACTGTGATACACAGTCGAAGAAGTACGAGCAGCACATCCCTCTCTTGATCAACACAGAACCACAACTTGGTTGCTTAGAAGAACCACCCAAATCAATAACGTTCAACTTGGAGGACCAACAATTGTTCTCCAACATGTTGATGCTTGGTCAACAACATGATCATCAATGTTGCATCAGTTTCTTGTGTTGGCTTCATGTTCCAATCAGCAATGCTCTTCATGGTCATAAGTCCAACACGAACTACTTCATGTTGCTGTTCACTGCCAATTGAACAACAAATTCCCAAAACTCACAATTGAAATCCTTACAATAGCATACCAAAAGCTACATCTCGGTTGTAATTAACAAGACCATTACCTGACCTTCTCCGGCGATGGAAGCAAGCAACAGTGGCCGGAATGCTCTTCAAGTCCAGTGGTCGTCACCGAGAAGAGCAACAACCCTCAGCCGGCAGTGAAGAACTAGCAGGGTCCGGTGGTGTCTGTTGGCGTCGACAGCGGCGCCAGGGCACAACAAGAAGACGGCAGCCGACACGAAGGCAGAGAGGGCAAGGGAAGAAGAAGGTGGCGTCGGCACGGGGTGATCGGCAGTGGCGCCGGCTCTGTCCAGTGCAACGATGACACTCTGCAAAGGAAGAGGCGTCGGCGGTGTGGCTCAGATCCACCGCACAGTGGTCGGCGCTCGTTCTAGGGCACGGCTAAGAAGCGACTGTGGAGACGAGGAAGAAGTAGAAATGGGGGAAGAGGATCGGCTCAGTACCGGCATCTAGGGCAGAATCGGTGAGAAAAGGGGAGATTTCCCCTTGCCACAGCTTGTACTCGAAGGAGAAGGAACCGCCGGCGCTAGGAGGTTAGGGCACGGGGTGATTTTCGGCGGAGGAGATGAGAAGGCGCGTGGCGGAGAGGAGGAAAACGTCGAGAAATGAAGAAAAGGAAAAAGAAATAGAAAAAGAAAAATAAATCCAACTTTTCCTCGCTTAAATGGGTAATCCAAACAGGCTTTTCCCGGGCCCTATTTTTATCCCCGTTAACTCGTCCATACGAGTTCCGAAAAATTCCCGGAAAATTTCCAAAAATTCCAGAAAATTCTTTTATTAATATTCGCCTATTTTCGGTATTTTACAGCCATAAACCCATTAGTGTGAAGTGGGTTTATAAAGTGAAGAAAAATGCTCAAGGAGAAATAGAAAAGTACAAAGCGCGACTTGTGGCAAAAGGTTACAAACAAAAGGTCGGCATTGACTACGAAGAAGTGTTTGCTCCCGTTGCCCGAATGGAGACTATAAGGTTGATAATCTCTTTAGCCGCTCAACTAAAATGGCAAATATTTCAGCTTGATGTTAAATCGGCATTTCTTAATGGCTACTTAGAAGAAGAAGTCTATATTGAACAACTGACTGGCTACATCAAGAGGGGGCAAGAAAGAAAGGTGTTGAAATTGAAGAAAGCTCTCTATGGCTTAAAGCAAACACCGAGAGCATGGAATTCAAGAATTGATGCATACTTCAAAGAAAATGGCTTTATGCAATGCCCATATGAGCATGCTCTTTATGTAAGAGCAGACAATGATAACATCTTATTGGTATCATTATATGTAGATGATCTAATCGTGATAGGAAGTTCGTCTCAAATGATAAAATCTTTTAAGGAATCTATGGCAAAAGCATTCGATATGACCGATATGGAGCTTATGTCCTACTTTCTCGGCTTGGAGGTGAAACAAGGAGTTGATGGCATATTTATGTCTCAAGAACAATATGCAAAGGATGTCCTCAAGAGATTTAGAATGGATGATTGCAATCCAGTTAACACACCGGTGGACTGCGGAACAAAGCTATCCAAGAATGACGAAGGAAAGACGATTGATCCCACACGTTTCAAAAGTTTGGTGGGAAGCTTGCGGTACCTAACTTGCACTCGACCGAATATATTATATGGAGTCGGTCTTGTGAGCAGGTTCATGGAAGAGCCTAAAGAGACTCATTGGAAGGCAGCCAAGCGAATCCTTCGTTATGTCCGAGGTACTATGAATCATGGACTATTTTATTCTCACTCTAATAATTCTCAGCTTGTTGGATATTCAGATAGTGATTGGGGTGGAGACTGTGATGACCGGAGAAGCACTTCCGGCTTTGCATTTTTCGTTGGAGATACGACATTTTCTTGGATGTCAAAGAAACAACCTATTGTTACTCTTTCTACTTGTGAAGCAGAGTACATTGCTGCATCCTCATGTGTTAGTCATGCTATATGGCTAAGAAGTTTGCTAAAGGAGATAAAATTTGAATAAAGTGTAGCAACTCAAATTTGCATTGACAACAAATCGACAATTGCATTGGGGAAGAATCCAGTATATCATCAAAGAAGTAAACATATTGATATACGCTTTCATTCTATTCGGGAACATGTGAAAAACAAAGATGTTGAGCTAGTCTATGTAAAGACCAAAGATCAAGTTGCTGACATCTTTACAAAGCCACTCAAATTTGAAGATTTCATCAAGATGCGGAATCTACTTGGAGTCACAAAATAAAGTTTAAGAGGGGGTGTTGGAGATTAATTAAACTTTATTTTAATATTGATAAAATTTGTGAAGATAGAAGGATGAGGTGGCAAGTTTGACCAAACTTTGTGATAGGATTGTTGAGTTGTCAAAATAGGATAAGAGTTTCGTAGAGATAGAATTTAAAAAAAAAAAATCTTGATTATTAGTGCTTATCCAATAAGCTTATAAATATGTACCTCTTTTCAATGAATGAAGCAAGTTGTGTGTTTTATTTTATTCTCCTCCTCTCCACGTAGAGATTCTTCACCTCTTCCATATTTTTCTTTCTATAATCCTTTTATTTCTTCTCCAACAATTTTTTTTTTCCAAAGTGACGTTGGGGAGGGGGATCGTGTCCTCTGCACAGTCGAACTCGACCATGTGCTCGATGGTCTTGGACACCATGGCCACCGGCGTCCACCTCAAATGCCTCGCCGTCGGAGCTCAACAGGGTGATCTTCTTCTTGTCCATGGCAATCGGCGAACGGAGGAAACGAGAGAGAGAGGATTCGAACCAACCGACGAAGAAGATTAAAGAGTCGATTGAACCACAATGGCAGGCGGGGCGTAGCTTTATATAATGATCGAGGGGGGCAGTTATTGTCGTGAAAAAGTCTCTGGCAATTGAATTAGTATTTTGAAATAATAAAACTTTATCATTACAATTCATAAATTTAAAAGAAGAAGAAAAATATTTTGTTAAATACGGATGATGATATAAATACCATATAAACTTAAAATTTACTTTAATCATACAAATTTTCTTAACAAATCATTTAAAATTTTTTACCTAAATTCGTAATTTATTAAAATCTTGTAATTAAAGAACAATCCATTGTAATCAATCTAATAAATCAATAATAATTTTTAGAAAAAAAAATCTTTTAATTTTAATATCTTTGTATTAAAAAAATATTAAAATACGTCTCATCTTAATTTTTTATCTCAAAAATATTTTTCATTGTATTATAATTGTTCCTGTCCGAGCGCTGAGTCGACGGACACTAGGGGCATGGCACTCTCCGCTGTCTCCGACTGGTGATATGGATCTCCGGCGAACTTGCAAAGAAGCCGAGCCGAGAGGGGTTTCCCGGCGACGACCCTCCGACGCTCAAGTCAGGCAGTGAAGAAGAGGAGGAGCAAAGTAGCGCTACTGTGGCTACAGTGATGAGAATCGCATACCTCCGTCGAAGTCTGAGGGTCCTTATATAGGACCCCGGGGAGGCGCAGGCATGCTTCTCGATGCGTGCACGCTTCCCCAAACTTACCTCAGTAGGGGTGTGTCAGAAAAGCATGTCTGACGTCATTCCGCAATCGTCCGAGCATATCCCGGATGTGACGGTGGAAACTTCCACCGTACGATACTCTGTCCGCTCCGGCCGCCGACCATGCTATTTGTCGGCGGCAGGTGTCTCGAGGATGAAGTTACCAGTTGTCCTTTTTGTCTCCTAACGCTCTTACCTATTTCCGATCCGAGCGGACCGGCCGCTCGGCGCTCATGGCCTCCGGGAATGCGCATACCTCGGCCCGGGCGGGGAAGCCCTGCTTATGTGCTCGGATGGAATTGCGCCTTATTGTCCTGCGGCTCGGCCGAGCGGCCTGTCCACCCGGCCCATAGACCCTTTTACCTTGAGCATCGGAAACTCGACCCCTGGTCGGGTTGTCTTTCATCTGGTCCGGGAGACCCCTGGCCGGATGTCCGGGCGTCCGGATGTTCGGTCGGTCCGGTACTCCGCTCAGCACGACCTTGGGGTTGACCTTCTTGACCATTGACCTCCAAGTGTTGTTGACCTCCTGCCAACGATGGTCCCCCGTCCTTACCACCGGATCACATGCCTCCCCCCCCAAGTCTAGTCGAAGGAGGCGCCAAGTCCGACTGACTGAACTATGAGTTTGGCCAAGCGGCAGCCATCCTGCCACTCCCGAAAGTGTAACTCCGCTCGACCACTATGGGGTCGAATAGCGCCGGTCGCTAATTGCCGAGGGCTGCCTGACTGGCCTGTCGGTGGCCTGTGATGATGTCCGCGGGATCTTCTCAAAATGCGTGCAAATCTCCGCCATTATGGTTGAGCACGCGGGTTCTGCCTCTTGATGGGGCTCATTAAATGTCCTCCTCTGACCGAGTGCCACGTGGCGCTGTTGACGTCATCGCACGACCGCCGCCTTACGGCCGATGCGACGTTCACCGGTTTGAAATGGACGGTTGGATGCGAGCCTTGGGTTATGTGACCTGCATCCGACGGCTCGGGTGGCTCGAGCCCATCCCTATAAAGCTCTCATCGCCTTCTACCGCCGCATTTTCGCCGTCGCATGCTTAGAAGCCCTCTCCTGCGCCCCTTGCTCCGGTGACCTCGTTCTTCGGCACTCCGGCGACCTCTTGTCCACTTCTTTCGATCCTCATCTTCTCTGTAAGGTTCTCTGCCTTTCTCTCTTCGGTTCTCGTGTTTTCTTTGCGTTCCTTGCCGCGTTCTTGCCTTCCAGTTACTGTTCCGTTCGTCTTCCCTGAGCCTTTGCGTTTTCTTCCGATCCCTGCCTCCTCCACTGTTCCGGCGATGGCCAGCTCTTCCCAGCCCACGGACCTCGCTCTCGGCCCATGGTATACTACCATGGAGTCGCGGTTCGATCAGCGGGACGCCGAGAGCCTGATAAATGCCTTTGACATCCCCTCTGATTTCGAACTGATTTTACCCTCTCCTTCCTCACTGCCTGACTTGAGCGTTGGAGGGTCATCGCCGGGAAACCCCTCCCAGCTCGGCTTTTTTGCAGGTTCGCCGGAGATCCATATCACCAGTCGAAGACAGCGGAGAGTGTCACGTCCCCAGTGTCCGTCGACTCAGTACTCGGATAGGATCAATAATATATTATCATAGTCAAAATTGCTCTAATAAATAAAATTAGTATTGTTGGTTGCTACTCGGAAAACCTAGAGGTTCCACTGTACAAAAATTTTGTACAAAGGTCTGAACCTTTTCCTAGCTACCATGTGTTCTTTTAAATTAAATTTTGGATCGCCTGCGGAACTTAACACGTTTGATCCAAAACTTAATCTATTCGTTCTTTTAGGTTTTGACTTGGGTCTCCTGCGGAACTTAACACGTTCGACCCAAATCACCTTAAGTTATTAATTCCATTAAATATTAATTTCCATAATTGGTTCCCAGTACTGACGTGGCAAGACACATGACCTTCTTGGATATGGGAGCAACCACCACCGACTAGACAAAACCTTTTATGGAAAGCTAATATTTAATTTCCTAAAATAACTTTAGGTTAACTGAAAAGAACAATCAAATCACAAGGAAAAATAAAACAAAAGAACACAACATCGAAAAACATATTCGAAATACTAGAATCGTATGCCTCTTGTATTTGGTATTATTTCCATAAATAACTAGTATGATGCGGAAAGGAAAAATTACTAGTTATACCTTCTAGAAAGACCTCTTGATCTTCTACCGTATTCCTCTTCTAACCTCGGACGTTGTGTGGGCAACGATCTTCCGAGATGAGAAACCACCAACCACCTTCTTCTCCTCCTAGCTAGGTTCGGCCACAAAAAGGAAGCTTCACCAAGGAAGAAGATCAAAACATCAACCAAGCTCCAAGAGATGCTAGCTTTCTCTCCTTCTTCTTCTTCTTCTCCAAGTAGTATCCGGTCACCACAAGAGCTCCAAGGGGAGAGAGAGGTTCGGCCACCACAAGAGGAAGAGAGGGAGAGATGATGATGACCGGCCACACCAAGGAACAAAAGAGGGAAAGAAATAATAGAGGTTGTCACCCATGAAGGCACCCCCCATCCCTTCTTTTATATTCCTTGGCCTTGGCAAATTAGGAAATTTAATTACAATAAAATTTCCTTAATTTCCTTGACATGATTTAATTGAGAAAAATAAAATAAAATTTCCCAATTAAAAACATAATGGTCGGCCACATCAAGAGAGACAATTTAGACAAGTTTCAATCAAAAAATTAAAACTTCCTAATTTGTTTTCGGAAATTTTAAAAATAAAATTTCTCTTCAAAAATCTCTTCATGGTTGATAAAAATAAATTTCTATAATTTTAATTTAACAACATGTGAATAATTTTTAAAGAGAAAATAAAATATCTCACCAATCTACAAATAAGGAAAGAGATCTAATATATTTCTTTAATCTTTTGTAGATCTTTTACAAGAGAGATATTTTAATTTTAATTCTCTTTAATAAATTATATCTTCCACATAATAAAAATTAAAATTAAAATCCTTTTTAATTTAATATGGCCGGCCCCTCTAGCTTGGGTTCAAGCTAGGGCCGGCCACACCAATTTATGCTTAGGCCGGCCCTAGCTTGGTTCCCAACCTAGCTTGGCCGGCCCCTATTAGGTGGGTATAGAAAGTGGGTATAGGTGGGTATAGTACTCTATAAATAAGAGGCTATGATAGGGACCGAGAGGAGGAATTGGTTTTGGTCTCCCGATAAAATTAAGCATCCCATGTTCGCCCCGAACACACAACTTAATTTTATCAATAATAATTCATTCCACTAGAGAACTATTATTGAACTACCGCACCAAGCCCAAATTACATTTTTGGGCTCCTACTTATTATGAGTGTGTTAGTCTCCCTGTGTTTAAAATATCGAATGTCCACTAATTAAGTGAGTTACTGACAACTCATTTAATTAATATCTTAGTCCAAGAGTAGTACCACTCAACCTTATCATCATGTCGGACTAAGTCCACTTGCAGGGTTTAACATGACAATCCTTATGAGCTCCTCTTGAGGACATTATCAACCTAGTATCTCTAGGACACAGTTTCCTTCTATAATCAACAACACACACTATAAGTGATATCATTTCCCAACTTATCGAGCTTATTGATTCATCGAACTAAATCTCACCCATTGATAAATTAAAGAAATAAATATCAAATATATGTGTTTGTTATTATATTAGGATTAAGAGCATACACTTCCATAATAACCGAGGTCTTTGTTTCTTTATAAAGTCAATATAAAAGAAACGACCTCAAATGGTCCTACTCATTACACTCTAAGTGTACTAGTATAATTATACAGTCAAGATAAACTGTTACCTAATTACACTACGACCTTCTAATGATTTGTTCCTTTTCATTTTGGTCGTGAGTTACTGTTTATAATTTATAAGGTACTGATAACATCATCTTCTGCATGTGGCACCACATACTATGTTATTTACAGTATAAATTAATTGAACAACTACAACTAAATATAGAAAATTTGACCAAATGTGATTTTTTATTCATAATGAATGTTTACAAAGTTTAGGCTTTCAATATACACTCCAACAAATATGACATTAGTTAAAATTACTCAGATGTTAATCAAAATTATTCTAGAACTTGTTGACATTGCCCCAAGAGAATTGATCTATATGAATTAAATCATCGCTAAGAAATATTTATTGAGAGAATGAAAAGATTCACTTTGTGTATGAAAAAAAATTTAATTTATTAACAAGAACCTAAAGCATACTTAAAAAAAAAATTATCGAGGCTGCCTTCAACCGTGAGATCTGACATTATTTCTTCATGCGTAGGTAATGTGACCTCAAAAGAGGACTTTCAAGTTGGATGACTCCATTGACGGATGGGTCCCACTAACCAACCCTCTTGAATAATATTGGTGTCTATTTACTTTTGGTCATGCTAAATTTGCTAATGGGCTCTTGTTCAAGATGTTTTAGTTGGAATCTCACGTGAAATTTAGAGTATTAAAAAAAAAAAGGAGATTCAATTACAAAGAGACAAGTAGTTTGATACTCTGATATTTTTTTAATTTTTTTTAATTGACATAGGATTAAAGTAATTAAAAAATCTTGATTTATCATTTTTTTTTCCTTTTCTCTTTTCTACTTGCATATATAAAAATAGGAAGGACTAAGGAGAAGCTGTCAGGAGAGCTACAACACTTCATGTGTATAGGTTAAGCATTCAATTAGAATCTAAGTGAATCAAATAAATTAAATTATTTTTAAATCAATTGAACTAATCAAATTTTGTTATCAAAATTAAACAAATCAAATTATATTGAAAATTGAATTAATCAAATTTTAAAATATTTAAAAAGTTTAATAAAAAATTATTTGGTCTAATATAAAAAATTTTATTTTATTATTATTTTTAAAAAAATTAATCTATTTAACTTAGTTGATTTTTAAAACTTTAAAATTAAATTAATTTAATAACCTATGTTTAAGGGCATCTCCAATGTGGATATTTGGAGGAGATATTTCTCCAAATATCCCCATTGTGGGAGATTTTGAGAGGTGAATTGAAATCACCGAGACGCAATCGACCGATCGAGCGTGACGCAATCGCCCGACAAATGACTTGTCCGAGTAGAACGCTTGGTTGGTGGGAGCACTATAGCAAGATCATCAAGCGCTCAGTGCGGATCGACGAAATGTTAAGCATACCAGCTCGCTTGTCCGGTCAGGAGGAAACAAGTCATTGTACCCAATTACCGCAAGGAAGAGCAACCGAGGCCGATCGAGCGGAGGAGTCCCCAGCCGAGCGGCTATCCTGCTCGGCTAAGCAGCGGGATCATCAGTGTATCCCTCAAAGATCCTTTTGGGAGATAGTATCATCGACATAAAGCATGGTCAACAAGCGGATCATACGGCGGAAGGTTCCACTATCTCATCAGATATTTGCATGTCTTATTAAGGTATAATGTCAGAGATACTTTTATGACATGTCCTTTCATAGGATGATTGGGAAAGCGTGCCCATGTCTTGGGAAGCATGCACGTTGCCCACCACGGGGCTATATAACGGGGGATCCAAACACTGACGGAGGTATGCATTATTCACTATTCACTCATGTGTTTGTTGTTGCTCCGTTTCTTTCCAACTTTCCGGTGACTGACTTGAGCGTCAGAGAACCAACATCGGAGATCCCTTCCCTAACTCAGCACTGACGTTTCTTATGTTGCATAGCGGAGCAGAGTCTACATTCAGTCAACACAAAGGCCTCATCCCTAGCTAGCCGTCTCCATGATTTTCAGACAGGATCATATTGACACCGTCTGTGGGAATATAACTTGTATCCGAGACGTGAAGATGAAGGATGTTGAATGACTCACCACGCCGACTTTAACAAAGGAAGAGCTAGATATGCTAATACAAGTCCGAGCAGCAAAAATTGTTAAGCAACAACAGCAACAAGGATTGGCCGACCGCTAGGCACAAGAACCCGCAACCTCAGCAGCGGGTCATCGGGCTAATGCGGAGACCGAGTGGATCACATATCCGTTCGTGCACAGAACATGAAGCCGACTGCACATACGGGGAGGCACCCAATGCGTCGATCCCCTTTCATCGCGCATTGTTCCAAACTCCATCAGAAGAACAGTGTCGAGCAGACAAGGAACGAAGATCCTCCTCGGACGATGTGCTCGCTCAAGACGCGTGGAAAGGGAAGGCACCAAGGAATGATGATTTGCCCGATCGGATCAACCAACAGTTCTCTCGGGAGATTTTGGGCGACCCTCTGCCAAGACACTATACCCCACTACCGATCGAGGAGTACAATGGAACGACCGATCCGGACAACCACCTGGCCAAGTTTGATAAAGCTGTCATGCCCCACCAGTACACCAATAGAGTGAAGTGTCGGATCTTCCTCGCTATCCTCTCCGGATCAGTGCAGCGCTGGTTTAGATGATTACCGATCGATTTAATTTATAGCTTCAAAAATTTCTGAGCGACATTCTTATATCATTATGCTAATAGCCGTCGTTATTAAAAGATAAGCGTTAATACGTGTACACAGCTACACTACGCTTGATTGGCATTAAAATTATTGACGGTAAACTAAAAGTTATTTTTCACCCACAAAAATTTTTATTTGAGTTATAATCAACTATAGGATTAGTTGATTCAACTCTAATATTAATTTAACATAATTATTTGGAAGATTGTCTAAGAAAGATTGACTACTTGCTCTAAAATAATCATTGAACCATATAAATAAAATTTAATTAATAAATCAATTACCTTTTAGACTAAAGAATGATTGATTATATTTTTTATATAATGTTAACTTTTATTTATATATATATTGATCCGGTAGTAAGAATGGGCCTCCCCTCCCTTTTTTCTTGCAAAGTCAACGCCAAGGGGAAGTCACCGGAACAGCCGCCCACCCAGAGGAGAGTGTGGTCCGACCGGACGGACGGCCGTAGACGGTCGGTCCGATTGGACTGTCGGCCGGTCGATGGAATCGAGTACCTGGAGGGGTCCGTCCGGCTCGCACTTATAGTTGGGAGGTACCCTGTCAAATCGGGGTTCCGACGCTCAGTTAAAAAGGTCATGGACCGAGCTGACCTTTTGACCGACCGCAGTCATAAAGCACACCTGTTTGTTAGTCTCCACAAAGCACAAGTAAACCGTTGCGGATGTCCGGTCGGATGTTTAGGTATCCGTCCGCTCGGACTACAAGTTTGGAGCGAAGGAAAAGGCCAGAGGATTTCTTTCTTTGACAACCTGTAGGTTTCACGTGTGTGCCATGCTCCGAATCTTGTGACAGGGGATTCTGCTGTCCCATCGAGGGCATGCTTTGACTGTAGCGATATGGGTCAGGTAAACTTTCTGATACCTAGGAAAGGACAGAGGATACTTATGCACTTCGGGATTCCGTTGTCCCATCGAGGGCATGCTCTGACTGTAGCGGTAGGGGTCAGGTAAGCTTTCTGACAGCCGCATACCTAGGAAAGGACAGAAGACACTTATGCACTTCGGTACGCGTGCCCAAACTTGACACCGCTCTATATAAAGAACCTCAGGTTTCACCGGCAGAGGGATTCGGGTACGTACTCTGAGACTTCTGGAGCCACCTTGTTCATCGTGATTTACCTGACTTGAGCGTCGGAGGGTCGTCGCTGGGAATCCCCTTCCCGGCTCGACTTCTGTGCAGGATAGCCGGAGCATCTCGACACTAGTTGGAGATCTACATCAGCGAGCCTTGGAGCGCCACGTGCCCAGCGTCTGTTGACTTCTGGTTCGGACAGGATCATATATATATATATAAAGATGAGTTTTGACGGAATGATAAAATTATTATCATGTAATAAAAAATTTATGGATTTAAATCCTAGAAATAATCTCTTGTAAAAAGTAAGATAAGACTGCAATGAATCTTTCCTATGACTATTTTTTTTTTAACTTTATATATAGAAGATTTTTGGATAAAAATAGTTGATGTTTTAATAGTATTATATATGAACGTTAAATCTAACAAATTTATATACATATTTTAATTATATATAACAAATTAAATAATGCACATTATCAAAGCTTTTATTTTCATCATTAGAGTAAATAAAAAGTTGATTTTAAAATGATTATATGCTTAATTTAATTTAAATATAAATTACCCTCTGATATATATATCTTTTTTTCGCTAAGAAGGACGAAGACAATTTCTTAGTTGCCCTATCTTTTAATTCACTAATTATCAATGCAATTTTTATGGGATCAAATTAATCCATTTAAGAATTAATGGATAAATATTTATTAATAAGTTATTGATCTGAGCTGGGAGATCATCCACTATTAAGCACTTCCCATTAACAGTAATTAAAATAAGTTGGACACCTGATATATATAATCTTACTGGCGGGAACTTAAAATAAATAAATAAAAAATCAGAAACATGGTAAATACTATTTTTAAAATTTTTAATTAATGAAAAAATTATCAAAAAATGCCCCGTCATCCAAAAAATATCAAAATAATACTCCAAATTTAATACATATTTTTTTGTTCCATCTTTAAACAATAAATTTCACTAAAGTTGTATTATTTTCAATAAGTTTAGGCAAAAGTTAAAGGGCAGACTTTTCATCATTAGAGTAAATAAAAAGTTGATGTTAAAATGATTATATGCTTAATTTAATTTGAATATAAATTACCCTCTAATATTTTTTTTACCAAGGAGATAGACAATTTCTTATTTTCCATACCTTTTAATTTACTAATCCATTCAACTTTTATGGGATCAAATTAATTCATTTAAGATTAAAAGATATATTTCCATTAATAAGGTGTTAATCTAATAACACACGGCTGGTAGGTCATCTACTGTGAGTGCAACATCTGATGTCAATTATATATATAAAAAATATGTTATCCTACATACCTTATTGCATATATTTAATGAGCACTTAAAATAAATAAATAAATAAATAAAAATCTTCATGGACGACACTCTAAGCGTCGTCCACGCTAGCCGTCCAAAATATATATATCCAGACGCTTTGATTCATTTTAGATGTCTGGACCATGTCACCAACAAACATCTGAATCAATTCCAGACACCCATATATATATATATATATATATATATATATAGGAAAATAGAAGTAAATTAAATTAAGAATGATTAATGTTAATGAGTTTATATTTGATAAGTAAGCATTACAAACAAAAAAATAAAATTCATATCTTACATTGGTACTTGAAAAATGAAAACCACCATGAAATATAAACTCCCAATAATATATTTTACTATTAGATGAATATAAATAAGTTTCGTCAAATTGAATACGAAGTTTTTTTTATCAATTAATGCAATCATTAAAGAGTTTAAAAGATAGAGCAGATGTGTCGGCGCCCAAGAGTTATTCGAACGCCCATTGACTTTCCCTACGAACTTTTTCCTCTTCTTCAGGGGTGAAGTCGTTTTTGATGCTGAACGTCTTACGAATCTCTTTAGGAGTCTTTCCCGTAATCATATCAGCTACACTTTGGCATAACAAATCCAGCAGCCCCTTAATGTCCATGTAATTTGCAGCCTGAATACACCAGAATATGCTATCAATACAAAATAAATCTTTAGAAATCATAAGAAACAAAATTACAATAAGAGCGTTGGATGAACTAATAATAAAAATAATTTCATGCATCTGTTGATAACAACTTTAATTCACGCTCGTAAAACAACACCAATAATTATTTTTTAAATTAATGAGCCTTCAATAGCCCCTTCTCCTCTGTCTCCCCCTTTCTCAAATCCGTCATATATAATTTCACAATAATCCAAAAATTCCACTACTTCCAACACTAAATTGAACAACCTTAACTTTTGACGACAGTAAACCAACTCCAAAGAGTTAAATTGTTTTCCAGAATTATCAAACAAAAACAATGAGAAAAAAAGTTAGCCAACAACAAATTCTTAACCGAATAAGAAGATAATTAGGGAATGAATAAATTCGAAGGGGCAAAAGGATACGAAAAATATCGAATCTCACCAACATAAGTTCGAATAGGGTGGCTTGGTCGACTTTAACGAAATTGTCATCCCAAGACTTGAGTTCTGCCTTGTCGTCGGAAGACTTGGCAGGATCATCGAGAACGTGCTTCTGGCAGTACTCAATGACCTTGACAAGGATCCTGGAGGTGACGTTGGGGAGGGGGATCGAGTCCTCTGCACAGTCGAACTCGACCATGTGCTCGATGGTCTTGGACACCATGGCCACCGCTGCGTCCAACTCAAACGCCTCGCCGTCGGAGCTCAACAGGGTGATCTTCTTCTTGTCCATGGCAATCGGCGAACGGAGGAAACGAGAGAGAGAGGATTCGAACCAACCGACGAAGGAGATTAAAGAGTCGATTGAGCCACAATGGCAGGCGGGGCGTAGCTTTATATAATGATCGAGGGGGGCAGTTATTGCCGTGAAAAAGTCTCTGGCAATTGAATTAGTATTTTGAAATAATAAAACTTTATCATTATAATTCATAAATTTAGAAGAAGAAAAAATATTTTGTTAAATACGGATGATGATATAAATACCATATAAACTTAAAATTTACTTTAATCATACAAATTTTCCTAACAAATCATTTAAAATTTTTTACCTAAATTCGTAATTTATTAAAATCTTGTAATTAAAGAACAATCAATTGTAATCAATCTAATAAATCAATAATAAATTTTAGACAAAAAAAACATCTTTTAATTTAATTTTAATATCTTTATATTAAAAAAATATTAAAATAACGTCTCATCCTAATTTTTCATCTCAAAAATAACTCAGATGTTAATCAAAATTATTCTAACACATGTTGACATTGCCCTAATATTATCGTAATATCAAAATTATTACAACGTAAACGATTATGATCAAAATTGACACTATTAGCAAGAACATCGCTAAGAAATACTTATTGAGAGAATGAAAAGATTCACTTTGTATATGAAAAAGAGATTTAGTTTATTAACAAGGACCTTAAGCATACTTCAAAAAAAATTATGGAGGCTGCCTTCAATCGTGAGATCTGACATTTTTTCTTCATGCGTAAGTAATACGATCGATCTCAAAAGAGGACTTCCGAGTTGGATGACTCAATTGACTCCCGGATGAATCCCACTAACCCCATTGAATAATGTTGGTGTCTATATACTTTTAGTCATGTTACATTTGTTAATGGGCTCTTGTTCAAGATGTTTTAGCTGGAATCTCACGTGAAATTTAGAGTATTAAAAAAAAAACAGGAGATTCAATTACAAAGAGACAAGTAGATTGATACTCTAGTATTTTTAACTTTTTTTAATTGACATAGGATTAAAGTAATAAAAAAATCTTGATTTATCATAATTTTTTTCTTTTTTCTTTTTTTTTTTTTCTCTTTTCTACTTGCATATACAAAAATAGGAAGGACTAAGGAGAAGTTGTCAGGAGAGCTACAACACTTCATGTGTATAGGTTAAGCATTCAATTAGAATCTAAGTGAATCAAATAATTCGAAATCAAATAAATTAAATTATTTTTAAACCAATTGAACTAATCAAATTTTGTTATTAAAATTAAACAAATCAAATTATATTGAAAATTGAATTAATCAAATTTTAAAATATTTAAAAAGTTTAATAAAAAATTATTTGGTCTAATATAAAAAATTTAGTTTTATTATTATTTTAAAAAATTTTAATCTATTTAACTTAATTGATTTTTAAAACTTTAAAATTAAATTAATTTAATAACCTATGTTTAAGGGCATCTCGAGGATATTTAAAGGAGATATTTCTCCAAATATCCCCCCTCTCAAATATCCCCCATTGTGGGGGATTTTGAGAGGTGAATAGAAATCACTGGGCATAACATGTGTTATGCAAGTGAGCCCCATAAGAGATAATGATTACTTTATTAAGATATTTTATTATATAATTTGAGATATTTGAGAGTAAAATATTTGGTAGACAGGATCCATAAATATTTGATTGAGGGGATATTTGATTGTGAGATTTGGGATTTTGAGGAGTGAGATATTTGATTGATGATGTGGAGACTATAAATATTTGAGAGAAATATTTAGTGTTTTTGTCGATGGTCTAAACAAAAATCAAACTTTAGCATAAATCAAACTAAATTTCCAAATTAATTTAATTCAATTGATTATTTCAATTTAATCTAAATTTTGTCAACATGCATGGAACAATTACCTTTTAGTCTCTCCAGGATAATAGTGCAATAGTTAGACCTTTTAATAGATCATTACATCGAAAGTTTAAGACTCAGCTACGACGCACTGTAATAGATTTTCTCTTTAAATTAAAAGCGGGTCTAAGAATGCTGACCATTTGAATGAGGCTCTATGAGCACCTCCTGATTTACTTTAATAGTCTGTGGGAAATTTTCGTAGGGTCGACTGATCATCTTCAGAATTAGTTAATTCAAAGAGCTAGATACCTTAAAAAATAAACAATGACCTTATCACCCCTAGGCGATAGTGTAGTAGTAGGACGACTTTTTAATTTTTCAAGCATCTATAGATCAAATCCCAATTTCGATGAATCAACAAATGAATTTTCCTTAATGAACGGTTGACCTAAGAAAGCTATATTTTTGAACTGTCTATGTTTTTCGATTTACCTTGATAGCCGGTAAAAAATTTCTGATCAATCTAAAATTAGTCAACTTAAGTTAGACACCTAGTGCCAACTATATAAAAAAACAATGACCTAATAATTACCATCGTTGTTGATAATTTTTTATTATTTGGTAATCTAATTATCTAGTTTTTCTAATCAATTAATTTTGAAAATCACGCATCTAGTTTTATGAAAACTTCTCATCAATCATAGTAAATCCATAAGTACATCATAAGTTCCCATTTTGCTTTCTAATTTATACTAATGTCCGATAAATTTTTTTTATAGGATCTAATTGATCATCTCTAATTAATGGGATCGCAAAAAACGAAAGACCTCAATTATAATTAAGAAATATGACAATTAATTAATTATTGATTTAAAAAATCTTTTTCCTTGAAATTCTATGTATCTTTCTCTTTCTGATTTGATACACATTAGTATTATATCTTTATCCTTATTCCTTAATGTCAACTTTAATTTGTATACCTCTAGTTAAATAAAAAAAACTCAAAACAAATTAAATTGCCCCAATTAACATTCCATATAGAGCATTCAACAATTTGCTGAAGTCAAAAGTGAAGTCAGATACACAAAACTTCGGTCAATGTGGAATTTCGATGCCAGATTGAACTACATTGCCTTAACAAGAAATTGTTTTCACAACTCAAACCTGTGATCACAAAATCACGTGATAACAATTGTACTGTTACATCAAAGCTCTCGTTCTCAACAGTCTGCGGAAGTTAGAATACAAAATTATTACATTATATTATGGAAGCAAAATTTCCCTATTTATAGATCTTCCACACACAAGTTACACCTAAAGAATTCGTGATCAAACCAAAGTGAAGCCTCGAACAGAAGGGAGAGGAGTTTTTGGGATGTTCTTCTACAATATAGAATCCTTGGCCTATGTGAGGAAACTTAGATATCCTTAAGTAAATGACTGAAACCCTGTTCAAGAAAGAGACCCAAGTCCCCTAATAATTCGGCTGGCTTGTCTTTTCCTCAAAATTTTTTTATTTCTAATGGGCCTCTCAATATGTAAAGCAAGAGCACATTGTAGTTTCTTTAGTTCAACAAAGAGTGTATCTCGGTCCCTTTCTCAACACAAGTAGCTTTAAAGCATCCGAATTTAGTACCTCTTTAAGTTCCTGCAAATGCCAATCATCTTGATTCAATATCATGCATTTCTGAGAAAATAATTCATAGTTCAGCTACATTTATTAGCATTAAAATAAATTTCTTTGTGAATTGTCAACTTTTAAGATACGGCTACAAAGATGAGTGAATCTTATACAACCACTAAGAATTAAATTTTGTTGCATCAGTGAATTAGTTGAACTGCTAAGTTTGGGAAAAGAAATATTGTATTATGAAATAATCATTAATCCTAACTCTAAAACTACTAATATGGTACCAAACATTGTTCCTAATAACCTATATTAACTCTAATACTCTTAATCCTCATGGTTGAGTTAAAAGTATAAATATTATCTACATGCCAATTTGTTTCATGGACTAGAATTAGAAAATGTAGACTACATCACGAGTCTTTATGAAGCAAAACATAATTATCATAGCCAAAAATCCCTGTGGCCTAGATCATCATACAATCAAATTCACATACATAGGATAAATGAAATGAATTTTTGATGAAGAGATACTTGAGGAACAAATCTCTCAAGTATCATTTTCCTTAAAGGAAGTTAGTTAAAGATCATGAACCGAAGAAGGATAAAACAGCATAACTCTACTAGAATTATAAATTGAAAACAATACCTTTTTGTCTATTTAGAAATGTGAAACCGTCACATCAGCGGCCTCCTAGAGCCGGTCCTACGGATATGGAGGGAGATAAATACAGATACATAGGTGGAAAGTGCATGGTGAAGACGTTAACCCTAGACAGTGACACCTCGAGGATCGATCCCTGGACCTTTCGGTCACAAAACCATGTACTCCCCATCTGTGCTACGCCCTGGGGATACCTTTTTGTCTATTTAGATCTTCACTGGAGATGGATGGTACAAATTAACTCTTTGCTAGAAGTAGCAAATAAGAACAAAATATTTTAGTTGTTTGGTATATTGGAGACAAATAGGTGTGAGAAAAGTAGAAGATAGTTAAAGCAATATCTAAGAGTGCTTGAAATAGGATACGGAAGAAAAGCAGGAGCATGTTTTTGTGGACTTTTAAGAGGAGGATTTTGCTATTTAATCAAATATTCGTTATATGAATAGAATTAAAAAAATTAATAAAATAATTAGAGGATTTTTTCATAAATTAAATAATGATAAAAATTTCATCTATTTGGATGTATATACATAGCAAAAAGAAAAAATAAATATCTTTTTTATTCATTCGAATATTATATTTCATTTCTTTTATTCCTATTCTTCTATCAGGCGGGTACTTTGAAAAAATAAATAAAGGATTAACTCGTTCTAAATAGTTATTTTTTTTAATCAGTGAATAGGAAAGATTATTGAAATTAATCAATAATTAATTATTCTAAGTAAGTAATTTGTTACTAACTCAATAATAGTTAATCTTT
Source organism: Zingiber officinale (assembly GCF_018446385.1). Taxonomy (NCBI): domain Eukaryota; kingdom Viridiplantae; phylum Streptophyta; class Magnoliopsida; order Zingiberales; family Zingiberaceae; genus Zingiber; species Zingiber officinale. The sequence continues at coordinate 96,195,983 of NC_055994.1, read as the reverse complement.
TTCAATGATTTATTGATTACTTGACTTATTTGATTAAACTTAGTATTAATTTATTTTATATTAATTGATTGAAAGTATTAGTTACAATTTATTTATTATTTTTTTATTTACTTAAGTTATGTTGAATTAGGATTAACTAAGTTTAGAATTAATATTAATTTATTAAAATTATTAAACAAAGTTAAATAATGTTAAGGTTCAATTTTAGTCAATCCTTAATTATGATAAATTATTATTTAATTCCAGTAAAGTTAATTAAGATTTTGATTAATATTGAAATTAAGATTGATTTAGTTAAATTAAGTTTTAATTAGCCTTTTAATGTAAGGCTGCTCGAGAACGTCGAAGTTCGGTTCGGGTAAAGTTCAATTTCAAGTTATAAATTAAGCTTTAATTCAAATTTAAATTTTAAGTTTTTGTAATACCCCGGTTCTGAGATTCTGGTTAAGTATGGTTTAAAAAGGTTAGATGGTACTATCCATATCACCAAGGTGTACTTTCCTTTTCGGAAGCCCAAACTTAAGAACTCCAAAGTTAAGCATGCTTGGCTTGGAGAAATCTGAGGATGAGTGACCTCCTGAGAAGTTTTTCAAGGTGCGCGCGAGTGAGGACAAAGCACGCTGAAAGGACCTTCGGTGGTATGCGGAGCTAGTCGTCAACCCGATGTGTAATTTTGGTGACGTTCCCGGTTTGGTCTGGGTGGGGTCCGCCCGGGCTGGGTCGTTACAGATGGTATCAGAGCGACCTTGCGACCATGAGTGCGCATGTGGTAGGAGCACCCAGGGCACCACCTAGTGAGGGAGATTCTGGGATTTGTCTGTGGTGTGATTCGTGGTTACACAACAAGGGCATTGTGTCTTTAAGTGAGGGTGATTGAAATACTCCGGTTCTGAGATTCTGGTTAAGTATGGCTTAAAAGGTTAGATGATACTATCCATATCACCAAGGTGCACCTTCCTTTTCGGAAGCCCAAACTTAAGTACTCTAAAGTTAAGCGTGCTTGGCTTGGAGAAATCTGAGGATGGGTGACCTCCTGAGAAGTTTTCCAGGGTGCGTGCGAGTGAGGACAAAGCACGCTAAATGAACCTCCGGTGGTCTGTGGAGCTAGTCGTCAACCCGATGGATAATTCTGGTGGCATTCCGGGTGGGGCCCGCCCGGGTCGGGCTGTTACAGATGGTATCAGAGCAACCTTGCGATCATGAGTGTGTTTGTGGCAAGAGTACCCAGGGCACCACCTAGCGAGGGAGATTCTGGGATTTGTCTGCGGTGTGATTCGTGGTTACACAACGAAGATGTTGTGTCTTTAAGTGAGAGTGACTGTAATACCCCGGTTCTGAGATTCTGGTTAAGTATGACTTCAAAGGTTAGACGGTACTATCCATATCACCAAGGTGCACCTTCCTTTTCGGAAGCCCAAACTTAAGAACTCTAAAGTTAAACGTACTTGACTTGGAGAAATCTGAGGATGGGTGACCTCCTGGGAAATTTTCCAGGATGTGTACGAGTGAGGACAAAGTACGCTGAAAGTACATCCAGTGATCTGTGGAACTAATAGTCAACCAGATGGACAATTCTGGTGGCGTTCCCGGTTCGGTCCGGGTGGGGCCCGCCCGGGACGGGGCGTTACAGTTTCACTTTTAAGTTAATTTAAGTTTTAAGTTAGTTAATTCTTAAATTGATTTTTAAAGTTTTTAACATAGTTTTCATGAGAGTTTTTTTTAAAATAATTTTTTAAAGTTTTTTTAAAATAATTTTTAAAGTTTTTTAAAAGAATTTTTTTAAATATTTTTTAAAAGTTTTTTAAAATAATTTTTAATAGAATTTTTTAAGGTTTTTAAAATAATTTTAAAGGAATTTTTAAAATAAATTTTTAAAATTTTTAAAAGAATTTAAAAAAAAAATTTAAAGTTTTTAAAATAATTTTTAAAAGACTTTTTTTTTAAAATTTTAAAATAATTTTAAAGACAATTTTTTAAAATATTTTTTTTAAAGTTTTTTTAGAATGATTTTAAAGGAATTTTAAAATATTTTTTTAAAAATTTTAAAATAATATTTAAAAGATTTTTTTTTAATAATTTTTAAAAATTTTTATAAATAAAATTTTAAAGTTTTTAAAAGAATTTTTAAATATTTTTTGAAAGTTTTTAAAAGAATTTTTTTCAAATAATTTTTTAAGTTTTTTGAATTTTTAAAATAAATTTTAAGTTAAAATGATTTTTAAAATAAATTTTAAGTTAAAATGAGTTTTAAAATAAATTTTAAGTTAAAAAAATAAAATAAATTTTAAGTTAAGAATTAATTTAATTTAAATTTTACTTTTAATTTAATTTTAATTTTACTTTTAATTTAATTTAATTTTAATTTAATTTAATTTAAGTCCTTAGTCATCTCACCAGATCTAAATTTTCAATCGGGGAATCCTATAATTTTTTGAGATGAATTAAGTTTAGTTTTAGGATTTGGTTTAACTTTGTGTTAGATTCAGGTTTAGCTTTGGGCTCAACAAATAAACATTTTTTGGATAAACTTCTGGGTTATAGTGAGTCACTTGGACATCATTAGAGTAACCATGCCTTCGAGGTTTTTCAAATAGTCATATCCACTGAACTTAATACAAAACCTTGGTCTAACTGGTTAGGATCTGTAAAGGATAGCTTCGGTTAGTTCCACTAAGCTAAATGTACCAGGTCCAAGTCATATCTTCGTAGACATGCATAGACATAGTTTCCCTAACGTACTATCATCCAAAACTTCACTAGTACCGTAGGTCAAGTTAAACTCTTGTCCTTTAAACTAGTCATAATTACCCTGCCAGGTAGGTTAGTTTTTTGTTACCCTGCCGGGTAAGTTAGTTTTGGAGGTGCCAGCTATTCTGGAGCCTCCCCTGAATTATTAATCTAATTTAGGTTTTAGTTTTGGTTAAGATTTAATGTTTAATTTGTAGCTTTAAATTTAAGTTTTTAATTTTGAATTAATTAAATTGGTCAAATTATCCTTCTTTAAAAGAGTGTATTTAATGTTTAAGTTTTTATTAATTTTTAATTTTAAATTAATTAAATTGTTTGAATTATATCTCCTTAAAGGTTTATCTTTTAACCTTTTATTTAAAATTTCTAGATTATCTTTGTTTAACATGTTATTTCTAACATTTAATTTTAAATTTGTTAAATTTAGTTTTGATTTTATCAAAGTGTTTGATTTTATCCTTATATTTTCTTTTCCTTTTAAGTTGATATGATTAGTTTTGTCTTTAAAATTAAATTTTTTTTATTAATTAAATTATCTTGAGTTTGGATAGGATTTTCTGGATTGATATTATCTAGATTATTAAAAATTTATTAATTTTATCTAGGTCAATAATGACCTTGTCATCATTAACATTTGAATTTTTCAAATTTATTTAAGTTTAAATTTAAATTTTTAATATTTAACTTTTTCGAATTTGTTAATTTATTTAAATTTTTGTGTACAATAATATTTTTAATATTATTAGTTGAATTTTTCTTAGGGGGTAGAGTCATTCAAATTGATTTGGTTATCATTTGAATTTTTAGGGTTATTACTTATTTTTAGATTTTCTAAATTTTCTAAATTAATTAGATTTGTTTTATCAGATAATATCCTAGGGGTATTTTTGCATGTATTATCAAATACACTATTTTCACGTATATTTTCAGAAATATTAACATACATATCCTTTAAACTACTACTAGCATGGGTATTTTGGTAAATATCACTAACCTTGAGCACAACCCCTAATTCAGTAGGCTTTTCGATTGGATTTGACTCGAGTCCAGATTTGATTTTGATTTGATCTTCTAGTTCCATCGGCTCCTCGTGAAGCTTGATCAACTAGGTCCAAAGCTCATGTGTATTCTTGTACTTTTCTAGTCTGCATAAAACATTGTTAAGTAAACTATTACAAATAATTTTACTTACCATTTTGTTTAGTTCCGAGTCCTGAGAAGGTTTTCTCAATATCAACCAGTAATCAAAATCTAGACTTCCTAAGAAACATTCCATTCTTCGCCTCTAATAGTTAAAATCTTCTTGAACGTATAGTGGTGGTTCGTGGATGCTCCATCCTTCTTGAATAGACATTAGTATATGCAAAAAATAAACAAGAAATAATTTCCAAGACTTTGTCTTGGGGAAAGTAGTGTAGGAGATAAAGAAATAAGCATGAAAGAAAATAATAGATTTTTTAATAATAAAATATTTAAAAATTTTTAAAAAATATTATTACAAATTTTTGAAAATGTGATATTTCGCTAATATCGACTAATGGTGAAAAGATGAAAATGAAGTTTTCAAAAAAATGATTTTGGAGGGAAAAAACGAAAGGCAACTAATAAAGAAAAAAAAATAAGTACCTGCTCTGATACCAATCAAGCAAGGGAAAAAACGGTTTTTCCCTCAAACGGTTTTTGGAGGGAAAAAATGGTGAAAAGATGCTCCATCCTTCTTGAAGTTTTCAAAATGAAGTTTTTTAAAAACGATTTTTAAACCCAAACGATATCTATTTTACTTTTTGAAAAGGACCCCCCCCCCTTGCTTGATTGGTGGTTGCACAAATTCAGAGTGGTATACCACTTGTTGGATCGTGAAAATCGATAGAGGGGGGTGAATATCGATCGGAAGGAATTATCGTAGAGTAAGCAGCGGAAAAATCGAGAACAAAAAAGTACAATGCTAACATGAACCTTTTTACTTGGTTCGGAGCCTAGGTCGACTCCTACTCCAAGGCATGCACTCGTCGAGTGCTTTCGTTGGACAATCCACTAGCAATCCGAAAAGATGATTACAGAATTTGAAGTACAGAGATGCTAAAATGAAATAAGTATCGACAACTAATAAAGAAAAAGAAATCAGCGCGTTTGTCGAAGAAGCTTCGTCGTAGGAGCACAGCGTAGGATCGCAAGCGTCAGAAGGCGTAGTCATGTGTTGTCTTGCTCCAGGATTCATCCTCCTTATATAGGAGGCTCAAAGTGCCCGGATCCCTTCCAGACGCCTGGAGTGTGGCGTAGCCCATCCAACCAGAGTGCTCCACGTTGCGACGTCACTTGGGGATAATTTTTGCACTCCGGGCGCCCAGATCATTTTTTCTCTAGGAAGTCCTTCTCCTGCAGAAATAGTTAGTCCAAGACAAAGTGCAATTTATATTACCTTGTAAAATAAAGTGTTAGCATAGTTATAAATAACAAGCAGAGTATTAATTAGATTCTGTTTCCTCGAGTCTGGAATCTAGTCATGATCTCAACTTAGATTTCCGAAATGGATCTAAGTTGGATCGACACCTAATGTTTCCTTCCCGGAAACACGTCCTCACAGTCACTCCCCTCTAGTGACTTACCTCAACTTACCTATCATACGTCCGGTCAACCCTTCGACCCGTTTGGACTTCGTGCCAGCTATCAGGTCAGCCCATCGACCTAGCTGGACTTTGTGCCAGACGTCAGGTGAGCCCGTCGACCTGTCTGGGCTTCGTGCCAACTATCATGTTAGCCCATCGACCTAGCTGGACTTCGTGCCAGACGTCAGGTCAACCCGTCGCCCCGTCTAGGTTTCTCCTGTACACTTCGTAGAAGTATTAGATCAATATGAAACTAACTTAACCTACTTTGTCATTCATCAAAACTTGAGTTAGACCGTTAGTGCTAACTGTACCAATAGTTCCCAAGGAGAGGAGATCTCAAGAAATTGGTGCACTTGAAGAAATGGAAAAAGAAGAGGAGCTCAAGTCAAGTAGGAGCTTCAAGGGTAAAAGGGAAGGTAATCCCTATTTTAAATTTTAATCCAAGTTTAAATTCCGTCATGCTTGTTAGGAATATTGAAAATTATGTACCATGCATAATTAGGAATAGGGTTAACATGGTAGATAACTCTATAAAATCATGTAAGGCTAGACCTAACAAGAAACAACCTACCTTGCCTAAGGAGAGGAAGGTGGTTGAAAACCTGGGCATTAATTCCAAGAAGGGGATACATATGCCTCGGAAGGTGGGTAGGTTTAGGAATGCCCAAGATGGACAAGTTGACTCTAGGGTTATAACCCTTGAGTTGGAAAATCAAGCCTTAAAGTCAAGGTTTGAGGAAATAGAGAAAGTCCTAGATAAGTTCATTATTGGACCTAAAGGACTTGACATATGTTTGGGTGGTTAAAGACTCACAAATATCAAATTAAGTCCCTCCAAGGCCAAGAGGAGGTCAAGTGCTAGGGTGATACATGATAATGACAAGGGAGGAGTGACCAAGGGCAAGGGAGAATCATCGAAGGGCCATGATAAGAAATATGCAAGGGTCGCATATGATTATGGAAAGGATGAGGTGTCCAAGGTTAAGAAAAAGTCTACTAAGGTACACCATGTGAGCGTAGCCATGGTAGATGAGTCACATAGGGAGGTGATTAAGCTTAAGATTCCTAAAGTTAGGAAGAGCCTCTGATACCCATGGTAAATGGGTCATCAAATGTGTAAAATGGTTAGGAAATCGAATTAAGTCTCTAACCTAGTGGGTTGACACAATTGGGATGGTATCTTGCATGAAAATATGGCATTGGGGTCATATTATATAGAAATTAGTTTTTGAAGTATATATGACATATAAACTAATGATAGGGATGCATTATGGTTTAGTGTGGGTAGATACATCAAGAGAAAGTCAAAACTAGGACTTTAAGTTAAGGTTCAATTAAACAGTTAGTTAGTTTTAGATTTTGTATTAATTTTGGGATATGTCATAAATATATTTTTATATATTTTTTCCATGTAGACATTAGTAAAACAAATCTCTCCATAAAATTTAAAAAGTTTTAGAGGTCTATGAAATTTCTAGTACATTTCTGAAGTTAGGTTAAAAGTGTTATTTTTAGCTGAAATAATATAATAGTCAACTGATGCAGTTATCAGTCGACTGGTAACACTATTCATGAGCACAGAATGTCTGTGTAAGATTGTTTTGAAGAGGGTAGTCGATTGGGGTTAATGGCAGTCGACTGATACAGTCTAAAAATGTGTTTTAGCACTAGAAAATGACCAAAAAGATTGTGAACATGTATGTAATCTTATGAGGATTAATACATGATGTTTATGGTCCTTAAAGGTTAAAGACTCTAATAATTTGGATATTGTTGGAGCTCTTTTTGATGTATGGCAAACGGGGAGAAATGTTGGATTAAAATGGGAAACTTACACACCCTTGCAAGAAAATCTAGCTCAAGAGGGAGCTTAGGTGAAGGGGGAGCAATTGCTCACTTATTGGTAAAGGAGGAGAAGTTTAACTTTGAAAGAAATCCTACCTCAAGGGGGAGCTTAAGTAAAGGGGGAACCTAAGGTTTGTTGGTGCAGGTTGCACTAATAATCTGGTTTTGATGTATGACAGATAGGTTAAAATTAGATGTGATATTTGTCTAACCCTTTCTACCAAGTGTGCAAGAGTTGACTGGTATGAGGGATCTGATACCAAGCTGAAATCCAGCTAGGTCTACGGGCCTGATAGCTGGTGGGAAGTCCAGATAGGTCCGTGGGGACTGATATCTGGTGAGAAGTCTAGTTGGGCCCATGGGACCTGACAATTGACCGAAGTCCAGTTGGGTCAGCGGACCTGACAATTGGCAGAAAAACCTGGTGGGTCAGAGGCAAGTCAAGTGACTGCAGTTGGTAAGTGAAGGTAAGCAACTAGAGGATAGATCAGTGAGGACACGTTCTCCGTTGAGGGAACTGTAGGCATCGATCCAACTTAGGTCCATTTGGGAAGCCTAAGTTGAGATCTTGACTAGATCCTAGTCTCGAGTAGACAGGATCTAATTACTACCCTATCTGCTATGTTATGTTAACTCTATTTTGCAGGGTAGATATAACCTTTGATTGCCCAGACTAACCTTTTCTTGCAGGGAGAAGGCTACTGAAGAAAGTTACTCTCGGTGCTCGGAGCTGGTCTGGGTGCCCAGAGCAGGCTGGCCCAGGCAAGCCACAAGCGCCCAGGTGATCCGAGTGCCCGGACTCGGTCCAGGCACCCGGACCCGAAAAATCATCCACAAGCTGACGTGGAGCGTGTCAATTGACCAAGCCACATGGTCCAAGAGCCCGGAGGTTAGTATAATCCAATAGAGAAGCCTGCTGAATTAGGGAATGCGCTTAAGGCTAGTATAATTTATCAGTAGTAGTTTAAATAATATGCATGATAAGTTAGATAAATATGAAATTATCTCAAATATGGTTCATGATAATCTAGATTTATATGATTCAAATTCAGAACTATAAAATAATCTAGATTTTGATCAATCAAGACTTCGACATTAACCTTGACTTGGTCAAACAGAACATTGACCAAATCAATTTAAATAAATTAATTAATTCAAAAAATATAAAATTAAATAAAAATTTAGAAATAATTAATTCAAACATTAAGATAAATTCAAATTTAAAACTTAAAAATAAGAAAATAGATTTAGATAAAATCAATAAATATCTTAATAAATTATTTAATAATCTAGATAATATTAATTTAGAAAATTTTATCCAAAATCAAGATAATTTAATTAACAAAAAACTAAATCTTAAAGATAAGAATATAGATAAAACTAATCTAATAAATTTAACTAATAATATAACATTAAAAGACAGAAAATATAAGGATAAAATCAAACACTTTGATAAAATCAAAACTAAATTTAACAAATTCGAAATTAAATCTTAAAGATAACATCTTAAACAAAGATAATCTATCAAATTCAAAATTAATAATTAATAAAAAGTTAAACACTAAAAATAAAACCTTTAAAGAAATATAATTCAAACAATTTAACCAATTCGAAATTAAAAACTAATAAAAACTTAAGTATTAAAAATAATCTCTTAAAGAGAGATAATTCAATTGTCTTAATAAAATTAAAATTGAAAGAAAATTTAAATATTAAATATACTCCTTTAAATAAGGATAATTTAACTAATTCAATTAATTCAAAATTAAAAACATAAATCCAACCTAAACTACAATTAATTAAACCGTAACTAAAACTTAATTCAACTTAACAAATTAAAGAAAGGGTCCCTAAAGCTTGTCTAACCAAGCAAGTAGAACCAAACCAAATCCACTAATTCAGGGGGAAACTCCAAATTAATCGGCACTATTGGGGACCGTGTTGAACCCCGTGATAGTTTTGATGTGATCAACCAAGTTGGTTAGGTCCTGCGTTTTGTCTGATCCCTGTGTCTGAGTGTGCAGGAACTTAGGAGTACAGGAAGTCGAGCGGAAGACGCAGTTTGCGAGAAAGACGACACGGGAAGGGAACCGACAGGCTCGGTGCGTCCGAAGGACGGGAGAGCTGCGGAAGAGTACACCCGGTGGGCGAGAAGAACATGCGCGGCGTTCGAGGGACTGTAACGCCCGAAAATTCTCGAAACTGCATTATAAATATTCTACGATTTTTCTGGAATTTTTAGATATTTTTCCGGAATTTTCCGAGTAGCGGAAACGGAAAAAATAATTAGGAAACGAAAACGGCATTAGCGGGAATTGAACCAGAGACCTATGGTCTAAGGATAATGTTAGTAACCAGTTGAACCCAGCAGGGCCGTGCTGAAAGGAAAGGGAACCAATAAAATTTATATTGGAGTTGGGCGAATTAATTCTTTAATATAAATAGGAAAATTAATTAGGTGAAGAGTTATTTTGGTTTCCACCGTGATTTCTCCTCACCCTAGCCTCACGCCGCCCCTTCTCTTTTCCTCTCCTTCTCTCGGCGCCAACCACAAGGAAGACCTAGGGTTCTCTCCCTAGGGCTCCGAGGACATCTTCTGGCGAGAACTCCGGCACGAGGACGCTCTCCTTCGCGAGGGGAACGCGTGGACGCGAGAAGATTGTCGAAAGAGTCGTCTCCACCGAAATTCTAGCGAATAGAATCATAAGAAATTATGAATAGGAGGTAAGAAACCCCTCACCTGCAGTATAATAGCTTCCGTTTGAGTTTTTATGTTTTAGTTAGGGTGTATGCAGATTTTTATCGATATCTAGGGTATATTTAACTCTCTTCGCAGATTAGGGGTTTAGTTGAACACCTCTAGATGGGCCGGACACGTTTTCCCTCTTCAGATAGGAGGTTAGACGTTGTCGGGTGCCTAGAGGTGGCCTCCCTAATAGGGAGAAGAGTTAGGGCATCCTAGGTGCTTGATTAAAGGTCTAACTCAGTAACAGACAGCTTAATTAATTTATTAAATGCACTAGAAGCATTTAAAACAGCAAATTAGTTTTATTCTAGCTTACATGGGACTACGGTCCAATGGGTGGGCTCCCACAGTCGCCTCTAGGTTCAGACAACCTAGCTCTAGGTTCAGATAACCTAGAAACAGCAATTTAGAACAGTTTAGCTATACTCAGTATTTTACTTTTCAGTTGGCACTGTACTGGATTAGATATCCATCGGGCTGGGCTCCCATAGTCGGTCCCTAGGTTTAGATAACCTAGTAGCTCTACTAAATTCGGGATTTGCAACCCCGGGTCTAGTTAGAGATGCGCGCATAGCACGTACAGTTGTCGGGCCCCTCAGCAGCATGTTTAGTATTTTCACTTACTATATGTATATGGTTTTCAACCTTTCAGAAATTAGTTCGTGAATTCAGTACAGTTCTAGCAGAAGATCAGTATTAGCGTAGCTCAGTTCTTAGTATCAGCTTACTTTTTCCTTGTGAATATGCATGATGACTTTATGTTTAGCTGTAGATATGTCATGATTGTATGCTTATATGCCATGACATGCTTAGTTTATTCAGTATATCCAGCATATGTTTTAAACAGCATGATTTAAAATCATATTTGCATCGTTACATGTTTTCGTGAGGTAGATGGTTTCTTACTAAGCTTTAAGCTTACAGATTCTATTTTTCCTTATACTGCAGATAAAGGTAAAGGAAAGATGGACTAGCGGAGGCTGGAGGTCAATGCACTGATGAGGATGTGTGTGGATGGAACCTGGAAGAAGATCTTAGGGAACCTTAGCAAGCTTTATTTCAAACATTAGAATTTTCAGTGTTTCTTTTTATCATCTTGCACTTTAGTATGTTATTCGTTACGAATTAGTTAACCATGCACTTTATTATGCTTAGAACACCTCTTTTATGTTGTTAGAATGTTAGTTGTTGTCATTAGAGTGTTTCTTAGTCATTTTAGTACTTGTAATGTGGTTGAGGCACGAAACAGTGCTGAAATCAGACATTTGGCACGAAATCAGTAACTCGAATCGATCAGCTGATCGATTCGAGGGTTTCCAATCGATCAGCTGATCGATTGGGCAATCTGCTCCGCGAACAGTAGGCCTCTGGATCGATCAGCCGATCGATCCAGCCATTTCAGTCGCGAACAGAGAGCCCTGGGATCGATCACTGGATCGATTGACCAGCCTGGATCGATCAGCCGATCGATCCAAATTATCGTCCCGGCCACAGTAGCATGCTGGATCGATCACTGGATCGATCCAACTTATGTCCCGCACATAGTAACCGGCTGGATCGATCACTGGATCGATCCGACTATTCCAATCGATCCGTGGATCGATTGGGAGGTCTGGTATCAGCAGGGAAGTGTCTAAGTCCAGTTCCTTGGCCATGGGGAAGGTAAGACATGTTATGAGTAGTTAGTTACCTTCCTTAGCATGTATAGAACCAAGAAATGTCAGTGTTTTAGTAAAATTTTAATTAGCACAGCTTCCGCATCTAGTTCTAGTGATGGTCAGGGAATAGTTTAGCACAGTATAACTGTAGCGATCGGCCTTATAGCCTAGTAGTAGAAGGCGGGTCGTTACCTTTTTATTGTAACGACCCGGCCCTCTTGGCCCATTTGGCGGTCCATTTGGCGACCTCTCATGTCGTCGACCGTCGGCCCTTATGTCGTCGGCCCATTTGGCGACCTCTAATGTCGTCGACCGACGACCCTTGGCCGTGCCGTTACTCACTAGGACTTTCCACCCCTGGTCAGTGGATTTTTACCTTCCCCAGTATTAGAGTTTATGAATCCTGGTAACCAAGTGAGATTCATCTCACTTGGTTACCAGGATTCATAAACTCTAATACTTAAGCCTGGAGGTTTAGAGTTCGAATCCTGGGGGAGGCAAAAATCCACTGACCAGGGGTGGAAAGTCCTAGTGAGTAACGGCACGGCCAAGGGTCGTCGGTCGACGACATTAGAGGTCGCCAAATGGGCCGACGACATAAGGGCCGACGATCGACGACATGAGAGGTCGCCAAATGGGCCAAGAGGGCCGGGTCGTTACAGGGACGTAAAGCCGGGGAGGAAGTCTGCTCGAGGAGAAGGCCGGGAATTGGGTTCGGGTGAGCCCTATTCCGGTAGGCCGCAATCACCCAAGGAGCCAAACCGGAACAAGTCAACTGGAAGTTGACTTGTCAATGGTTCGGTCGACCGAACCCCTTGATCGGTCGACCGAACCCTTCTGTATCCGAAGCCAGCTGTTGGTGACACGTCAGAAGCCACGTCAAGCAGCCAACCGTTGGGGAGCTGATCGGTCGACCGAACCTTCTGATCGGTCGACCGAACCGAAGTCTATCCAGAGACCAAGTCGAGCAATCTGATCGGGCAGCCAACTCAGCAGAAGACCATTGGCAGATCGGTCGACCGAACCCAAGCTCGATCCACAGAGACTGCACCTGGACGCGAAGCTGGGCAGGTACAGCAGGTTCGGTCGGCCGAACCTGGGGATCGGTCGACCGATCCCTCTCGAGTCAAACTTGATGCCGAAGGATCAGGTGAACTGATAAGCTCAAGAACCCCTATATAAAGAGGGTCTCGGGTAGCTCTTAGAATATCGAAAACAGTGAACGAATACGAACGATTTCGAAATACAACTCCTGTACTCTCATTTCCTAAGCAACAGTTCTGTGCTCTTCAAGTGTAAAAGGCTACTCCGCCTTCAGAGAAGGAGACTTCTTTTAGTGCACTCTCTTACTGTCTTGGATTAACAACCTTCTTGGTTGTAACCAAGTAAATAGTTGAGTCTTATATTTCTGTTTATTTTAGTTCTGTTGAATTTCATAACTGTTGCTTTATTTAAGTTGAAAGCCTTGAGGAGGGTTTAGTTTTTATTGCAGGCAATTCACCCCCCTCTTGCCGGTCTCCGCTGCACCAACAAGTGGTATCAGAGCCCAACAGCCTCAGAGGGACTAACCGTCATCTGAAGCACAAAGAGCAGAACAATGGCCGGCGCAAACATCCATCCCTTGAAGTTTGACGGAGATTTCGCTACATGGAAGCGAAAAATGGAGGTATTCTTTAAAATAGAGTTTGATATTTTAATTACTATGAAATATGGTTTTGCAGCTCCTAAAGACAAAGAAGAAAACACGTGGAGCAAGAAGGAGCAAGCCGACTTCGTTGCCAACGGAAAAGCGGAATTCCACCTCCTCAGTGTTCTGCCACCTCAGGAGGTAAGCCGGATCGGAAGTTACGACTCCGCGAAAGATCTCTGGGAGAAATTCCTGGAGCTTCACAAGGGTACATCCGAAGCGAAGCTAGCTAGGCGCGACATCCTCCGGAACCAGTTGACGAACCTCCGGATGAACCAAGGCAAGAAGGTAGTGCAGCTCCAAGCAAGGATCAAAGAACTGATCACGCAACTAACCAACCTTGGAGAAGAAGTAACGAACCGGGATTCCATCCAATACGCGCTCAACGCCTTCCCGAGGACTCCAGAATGGGCATCCTTAGTAGATGTGTACTACATCTCTAAGGATCTTGAGGTAAGTAGTTTAGAAAATTTGTTTTCAACTTTCGAACTTCACGAATCTCGAATTACAGAAAATCAAGTAGAAAAGTCGAACCTCAACATTGCCCTACGAGCTGAAAAGGACGATCCCGACTTCGAAGTGACGATTGACGAAAACGAAGCTGCGTTAATGGTAAAATGATTTAACAAGTTTTTTAAATCTAACCAATTTAGATCGCAGTCAAGTAAACATCGTCAAAAGAGAAGGACAGTCCGTTGCTACAATTGCAACGAAGAAGGGCATATCAAGGAGGACTGCCCAAAATTGAAGTGCAAACAAAAGGAGAAGACAAAGACCAATTACAAGAAACCAAATTCCTCCAAGCACAAAAATTTGAAGGCGACATGGGACGACTCTTCATCCTCCGAGTCAAAAGTCGAAGAATTCTCGGGACTAGCATTGGTGGCCAACCACCTCTTTGAAGATAACTCAGACTCAGAGATGAGCATTGATCAAGGGGGAGAGACAGAAGAGGAAAGCTGCGATGAAGGGGGAGCTACCGACAAACAGGTAAGTAAGGTACGTGCCCTAAACCCTAAACAGTCTTTTGAGTTTATTAAAGTTTTGTCTAAAGATCTATTCAAATCAGAAAAAGAAATTGCCAATTTAAAAAAAGTTTGGAAATTTTAAATTTGGAAAATGAGATTTTGCAATTAGAAAATACAAAATTAAAAAATGAAATTGAAAATTTGAAAAGTGATGCATGCTTAAAGAAATTTTCAAATTCAAAAATTAGAATTTATGGAAAATTAAATTGGTACATTAGAAACCATCAGGGTCAACTTAGAAAAGTACCAAGAAACTATATACCCCCTAAGTATCTGACTAACCCAGTAGAAAGGAACCTCTATTGAGTTCCAAAATCCGTACTTAATTAATCCTTTAAAATTAAAGGCTTCAAAAGAGAAAATTAAACATTGATTTTCCTAATGCGGCTTTGACTAGAAAGTGGTTGTTGCTCCAATAACCAAGAAGGCCTAGTGCCTCGCCACTACCTGGAAGCCAAATTTAGAAATGAACTGTTTAATTAACGTTTTGATAAAAGCATTGAAAATAAAATTGAATAGTGCTTAGAAAAAATGTTTGGAACTTAGAAATTTCTTTTAACATAACCCAGTTTTTTTTCATTTACTTAGAAATTTATTTAGATTTTTTTAAAAAAATTAGAAAATTTTTAGTTGCATTTTGAAAAACATTTTGACACTTAGAAAATGTTTAACGTTGAAATTTTTTTTTTGGATGTTGAAAACTTAGAAAATTTCATTGAAAATCTTTTTGTCCCCGTTTTTGTTGTGATCAAAGGGGGGGGGGGAATAAAAGATAAGTTCAGTTGGGGGGAATTTAAATTTTTTTTTGTATATATTTTAATGTTGCAATTTTGTTCAAAATTACAAATTTATGCCTGAATTGTTAGTTTAGTAATTTTCTTCAAATTACTATTTGTTTGGTTTACCCCTAACTTGAACTTAGTTGATGCACATCAAAAAGGGGGAGATTGTTGAACCCCGTGGTAGTTTTGATGTGATCAACCAAGTTAGTTAGGTCCTGCGTTTTGTCTGATCCCTGTGTCTGAGTGTGCAGGAACTTAGGAGCACAGGAAGTCGAGCGGAAGATGCAGCTGGCGAGAAGGACGGCACGGGAAGGGAGCCGACGGACTCGGTGCGTCCGAAGGACGGGAGAGCTGCGGAAGAGTACACCCGGTGGGAGAGAAGAACGTGCACGGCGTTCGAGGGACATAAAGCAGGGGAGGAAGCCTGCTCGAGGAGAAGGCCGGGAATTGGGTTCGGGTGAGCCCTATTCCGATAGGCCGCAATCACCCAAGGAGCCGAACCGGAACAAGTCAACTGGAAGTTGACTTGTCAATGGTTCGGTCGACCGAACCCCTTGATCGGTCGACCGAACCCTTCTGTATCCCAAGCCCGCTGTTAGTGACATGTTAGAAGCCACGTCAAGCAGCCAACCGTTGGGGAGCTGATCGGTCGACCGAACCTTCTGATCGGTCTATCGAACCAAAGTCTATCCAGAGACCAAGTCGAGCAATCTGATCGGGCGGCCAACTCAGCAGAAGACCGTTGGCAGATCAGTCGACCGAACAAAAGGATCGGTCGACCGAACCCAAGCTCGATCCACAGAGACTGCACCTGGACGCGAAGCTGGGCAGGTACAGCAGGTTCGGTCGACCGAACCTGGGGATCGGTCGACCGATCCCTCTCGAGTCAGACTTGATCCCGAAGGATCAGGTGAACTGATAAGCTCGAGAACCCCTATATAAAGAGGGTCTCGGGTAGCTCTTAGAATATCGAAAATAGTGAACGAATACGAACGATTTCGAAATACAACTCCTGTACTCTCATTTCCTAAGCAATAGTTCTGTGCTCTTCAAGTGTAAAAGGCTACTCCGCCTTCAGAAAAGGAGACTTCTTTTAGTGCACTCTCTTACTGTCTTGGATTAACAACCTTCTTGGTTGTAACCAAGTAAATAGCTGAGTCTTATATTTCTGTTTATTTTAGTTCTGTTGAATTTCATAACTGCTGCTTTATTTAAGTTGAAAGCCTTGAGGAGGGTTTAGTTTTTATTGTAGGCAATTCACCCCCCTCTTGCCGGTCTCCGCTGCACCAACAGACCGTTGGTGGCCGGTTGTTGGAGGGGTTGAATAGCCCTACACAAATATAAAAGAGATACCCTTCTCGGACTTTTAAAATAACACTTGCATAAATAATTAAAGACTGAACTTAAAAGAAAAGAGACACCAGAGTTTACTTGGTTACAACCGGGGAGGTTGTTAATCCAAGGAAGGTCGTACTAAATTCTCCTTCAGGCGGAGAAGCCTCTTTTACAACAGTGTAAGCACAGAAAGAAGGAAGCTAAACAAAAAAAGGAAAGCGCACAAGTGTTGTTACAATTGCTTGTTAAATTGAAAAGCTTCTGGACTAAGGATGTATTTATAGCCTTGGTCGGAACACCTGGAGGATTCCAAGCGCCTGGAAGGGGGATAAAGTTTTATCCCCTTTATAATAGATCATGGTCAAACGTGATCCAGTCAAAATCTGGTTTCGGGCGCTCGGAATCGCTCCAGGCACCCAAACTGGTCGGGGTGCCTAGATTGGGTCCGGGCACCCGGACCACTAAAGTCAACATAGTTGACTTTCAGTCCGGGTCCTCTGCTCCGGTGCTGCTCACCTCAGTCCGGGTTTTCCGCTCCGGCTCTGCTCACTTGAGTGATTTCGACCAATCGAAATAAGGCTCACCCGAACCCAATTTTGGCCTTCTCGAGCAACCTTCCACTCCGGCTTCTTGTCCCTCAGAAACGTCGTGCACTTCCTTCTCGTCCGCCCGCGTACTCTTCTGCAGCACCTTGTCCCTCGGACGCACTGAGTCCGTCGGCTCTCTCCCGTGTCGTCCTTCTCTCTAGCTGCGTCTTTTGCTCGACTTCTTGTGTTCCTAAGCTCCTGCACACTTAGACACAAAGTTAAAATACCACAGGACCTAACCTAACTTGGTTGATCACATCAAAACAACTTTGGAGTTTCAACAATCTCCCCCTTTTTGATATGAGAAACCCAAGTTAAATTAGGATAAAGAGACATAAAGTTAAATAATAAATTCTGCAATGAAGTGCAAAAATAAAAAATTTGAATCTACTCCCCCTAGACTTAATCTTTTCCTTCTCCCCCTTGGATCACATAAAAATGGGGTACCAAAAAAAGTCTAAGGGTAGAAAAATTTTTGAAATAACTTTATCAAATTTTGAAAACTTTGAAATTTTTTGATAATACTGAAAAATTTGTAAAAATTTATAAGTAAAAAAAAAATTAAACAGAAAAATATTTTTGACTAACTATTAAAAGAAATTTGAGAAATTTTGCTAAGTTTTTGCAAGCAAAAAATATTTATAAGAATATTCTAAGAAAAAAATTCTAAGTTAGACATTTTTGCAACATATTTTTGAGACATTTACAAAAAATTAAAGCATTAACTAGTCTCAATTTAATGTTTTATCAGTTAGTCAATTAAACATTTTATTTCAATATTTTGACTTCCAGGCTGTAGCGAGGCACTAGGCCTTCTTGGTTAATAGATCATCAACTACTTCTAGACAAAGCCTCGTATAGAAATTAAACGTTTAATTTTCTCGCTGAAAGCGCTAAATCTAAATTAAGGTTCAAGTTAAACAAGACTTCGAAACCCAATATAGGTTCCAACTAACTGGATTAATTAGGTATTTCTTAGGGACATATTTCTTTAAAATATTTCTAATTGATC
Source organism: Zingiber officinale (assembly GCF_018446385.1). Taxonomy (NCBI): domain Eukaryota; kingdom Viridiplantae; phylum Streptophyta; class Magnoliopsida; order Zingiberales; family Zingiberaceae; genus Zingiber; species Zingiber officinale. Next base: position 96,177,946 of record NC_055994.1, on the reverse strand, counting down.
TCTTGTGATATTTAAAGTACCAATTTAGACTGCTAAATTTTCTATCCTTGTATTAGATAAGCATGCATGATTTTTTAGATTATTTATTTCTTTTTGTAAAATCTCATTTCTACTTTTATTTTGTCAAATTCTTCTAATGGGCAAGATTTTGATAGAATTATTTTCAAATTTCTAATTTCTTTTTCCAATTTGCAACAATATTTAGTTAATAGTTTAACAAATTTAAATAATTTATCGGGAGGAAGAGATCGTACCTAACTTACCTTATCGATCTCGTTATCCATGGCTCCCCCTGAACTGCTGCTTTCTTCCGACGTAGCTCCCCCTTTGTCGATACTGTCGATGCTCATTTTAGACGAGCTTGAATCGTAGTCCTCGTCTTGATAACTTGCCATTAATGCAAGTCCGGAGAAGGTCTCGACTTCTGATTCGGACGACGTATCATCCCACGTCGCTTATAGTGTCTTGAACTTGTTTGTTTGGGCAGGCTTCTTTCCTTTGTCCTTTTCCTTGTTCCTTAGCTTGGGGCAGTTGTCTTTGGCGTGCCCTTCTTCATTGTAGTGGTAGCATTTGATCGTCCTTTTCTTTCTATCCTACGGATGGTTAGTTTTACTTGAATTAAACAACTTTTTAAAGCGTCTTATCATCATTACCATTTCCTCGTCGTCGAGAGAATATTCTAACTCATTTTTGTCTCATGTTGCCTTGAGGGTGATGTTGTGTTTCGGCTCCTTTGTACCTGCACATCTCGATTCATGCACTTCAAACATAGAAAATAATTCTTCTAATGTAATAATTTCTAAGTCCTTAGAGATGCTTTACTAGTGAAGCCCATTTCGTATTCCTAGAGAATGCATTTAACGTGTACCTTAGCGAATCTCGGTTACTCACCTTTTCTCCAAGATTCGATAGTCTGGTGATGAACTCCTTAATTCTTGAGTGAAGATGCGTGATTGTCTCGTCTTCTTCAAGTCGTAGGTTGGTCAGCTGGTTGTGAAGTAAGTCCCGTCTCGCAAGCTTGGCTTAGGGCGTCCCTTCGTGTAGCTAAAGGAACTTCTCCCAAAGCTCCTTTGCTAAATAGTAGTTGCCGATCCATTTGACTTCTTGTGGCAGAAGGACGCTCAGCAGATGGAACTTTGCTTTGTTGTTTGCCACGTAGTCGGCCTGCTCCTTTTTTGTCCACTGGTATTTTTTCTTACCTTTCGATGCTATAAAACTGAATTGCATTATTAGAAGTAAATCGAAATCAAATTTAAAAAATACCTGCATTCGCTTTTTCCAGCTAGCGAACCCCCCCCCCCCCCAACTTTGGCGGATATATTCTTGGTTCAGCCATCGTCTTCGCTTCGATTGGCAGTTAGTCCTCCTGAAGCGTCCTGGCTCTGATACCACTTGTTGGGGACCGTTGGTGGCCGGTTGTCAGAGGGGTTGAATAGCCCTACACAAATATAAAAGAGATACCCTTCTCGGACTTTTAAAATAACACTTGCATAAATAATTAAAGACTGAACTAAACGAAAAGAGACATCGAAGTTTACTTGGTTACAACCAGGGAGGTTGTTAATCTAAGGAAGATGATCGCACTAAATTCTCCTTTAAGCGAAGAAGCCTCTTTTACAGCAGTGTAAGCACAGAAAGAAGGAAGCTAAACAAAACAGGAAAGCGCACAAGTGTTGTTACAATTGCTTGTTCAATTGAAAAGCTTCTGGACCAAGCCTGTATTTATAGCCTTGGTCGAGGCGCTTGGAGGGTTCCAGGCGCCTGGAAGGGGGATAAAGTTTTTGTAGGTGCAGCGGAGGCCGGCAAGAGGGAGGTGAATTGCTCCTGAAAAATAAAATTATACCCTCCTCAGATCTTTCAACTCAAAATTGTAATAGTAAACAATAACAATTAAAAGGCAGAAAAAGAAAGACAGAAATTTAACCTGGTTACAACCAAGGAGGTTGTTAATTCAGGACAATGAGAAGCGCACTAAAAAGAATCTCTTTTGCTGAAGGCGGAGAAGCTTTTTACACTCTAATGTCTCAGAACTATTGCTAGGAATTGCTTATAGAGTTGAATGTAGAAGTAATATTTAATTCCTAGCTCCAGGGGCCTTTAAATAGCCTCGGGAAATTCTATCCCGAGGGTCCAAGGCGCCTCCAACAAGGTCCAAGGCGCCTCCAGCTCGGTGAGTGGATAGAATTCTATCCGGTGCTCGAACGATCATTCTGACCTGGCTCAAGGCGCCTTCAACAAGCAATGAAGGCGCCTTCAATGCATGTTCAAGGCGTCTTCAAGGTTCCTGCATGGCCCAATTTCTGCATAGCCCAATTTCTACATTGCCCAATTTCTGCATAGCCCAATTTCTGCATAGTATAAATAGCTTCCAGCTTCTCTTTTTTCCTTCGCTTTGACTTCCGAAGCTCCGTTCTTTTGGGTGATTGTGGCCAACCGGAATAGGGCTCACCCGAACCCAATTCTCGGCCTTCTCCTCGAGCAGGCTTCCGTTCGGCTTCTCGTCCCTTGAACGCTGCACACGTTCTTCTCGCTCCACCGGAGTACTCTTCCACAACTCTCTCGTCTTTCGGACGCACCGAGCCCGTCGGTTCCCTTCCCGTGCCGTCCTTCTCGCTAGCTGCGTCTTCCTCTCGACTTCCTACGCTCCTAAGCTCCTGTACACTCAGACACAGGGATCAAACACAAAGCAAGACCTAACCAACTTGGTTGATCACATCAAAACTACCACGGGGTCTAACAATCTCTCCCTTTTTGATGTGCATCAACCCAAGTTCAAGTTAGGGTTAAAATAGACATAAATAGTAATTTTAAAGGAAATTACTAAACTAACATATTTAAGCATAAATTTGCAATGAATAAAATTGCAACACAGTTTAGAAAAAAATATTAAAATTTTTAATTTTTAATTTTCCTAACTCCCCCTAAACTTGTACCTTTCTCCCCCCCCCCCCTTTGATCACAGCAAAAATGGGGTACCAATAAGAGAATATTATACAAATTATTAAGGTAGAAAAAATTCTGAGCAAAAATAAATTTTTAGAAAAAATTTCTAAGTTAAATTGAATTTTCAGAAAAATTTTCTAAGCAAAAATGAATTTTTAGAATTTTACAAAAAAATTTCTAATTTAAACTGAATTTTCCAAAAAAAATTTCTAAGTCAATTAATTAAAAAAAATCTAAGTAAACTAAATTTTTGAATGTTCCCAAAAAAATTTCTAAGTCAAATGAAGTTTTTTAGAATTTCTCTAGGAAAAAATTTCTAACTAAAATGGGAAAAAAATTTAAGTTAGAATTTTCAAGAAAAATTTCTAAGTAAAAGAATTTTTTTTTTATTTTAAAAAAATGTTTGATAAACTTTCAAAGGATTATTTAATTCTTGTTTAATGCTTTTTCAGAAAGTTAATTAAACATTTTCTTTCAATATTTTAGCTTCTAGGTCGTGGCGAGGCACTAGGCCTTCTTGGTTATTGGAGCAACAACCACTTCCTTAGACAAAGCTTTCATAAAGAATTTCAATGTTTAATTTTTTCACTGTAAGCTTTTAACTAAAAGAGAAATTTAAACTAGCAAAGATTTTGGAACCCAATAAAGGTTCCTTCCTACAGGGTTGATCAAAAACTTAGGGGGTACATGTTTTTTGGGTACTTTTCTAAGTTGACCCTGGTGTTTTCTAATGTACCAATTTAATTTTCCATAAATTCTTAATTTTGATTTAGGAAATTTATTTAAGCATGCATCATGATATTTCAATTTCTCAATTTCTAATTTTAAACTTTCATTTTCTAATTTAAATTTATCTAAGATATTATTTAATTCAACATTTTCTTTTTCTAATTGATCTAATTCTTTGGACAGAGACTTGATAAATTTAAAAGATTGAGTCGGGGTAAATTTAACCTAAGTAATCATATTCTTATGGTAAATCACATTTTCCTTAAAGCCCTCATGCTTCCTATTATCTTTTTGGAAATTTCTTTCCATTGTAATTAAATCTAAATTGGTGCAACACCAATTTAGTTATTTTTTATTTTTTCCCGCACTACTAATCCAAGACCAAATCTTGGAACCACTCTTGTTTGTTCTCCTGTGTACAGATTAAAATGTCGCAGCTTGAGGGCTTTAGCACAATGCCACCTCCCCTATTTAACGGGGATGATTTCCTATACTGGAAGAAGCAGATAGAGGTGTATCTCAAGATGGATTTCGACCAGTGGCTCAGCGTCACAAAAGCCTACAAACCGCCAGTTGACAACTCCGGAAATCTGCTTGATCCAGAACAATGGACGGCAGACATAAAGAAGACGGCATCAATGGAGAACAAGGCGATCAACACATTGCAATATGGACTAACAAGGGAAGAGCTGAACCGGGTAGGACCGCATCAGAACGCTAAAGAGCTATGGGATAAATTGATCGAGCTGCACGAAGGAACTAGCGACGCTAAGGTAACAAAAAGGGATTTGTTGTTAAATAAAATCTTTAATATAAAAATGCAGGAAGGAGAAATGGCGAGTTAGCTGCACGTGAGGATCAAAGACATCCTCAATGGGCTCCATGCGATAGGCCACCAGATGGACAACAAAGACCTAATCAGGTACGCGTTAAACGCATTCCCATGCAATAGTTTGTGAGCATCCATCGTGGATGCCTACAAAATTTTTAAGAATTTATTTAAACTTAAATTAGATGAATTGTTTTGTGAATTGGAGTTACATGAGCAGACTAACGCTGGAGCCGAGAAAGGTGTTGCTTTATTTTCAGTTTCCTCCAAAGAAAAGAAGAACAAGCTTGAACTTGAAGAAGACTCTGACCAGAACACTGAAGATGAAGAGCACCTGGTGAACCTGGTAAGGAAGATGTTCACCAGGAGGAAGAGAAGCTTCAACAAGAAGGATCTACAAAAGATCAGTTCTCCAGCCGATTCAAGGAACGTAAAATGCTTCGGATGCAACAAAAAGGGGCACTACAAGAATGAGTGTCCAAGACTGAAGATCGACAAAATGAAGCCGACCAAAAAGAAAGCCCTCAAAGCGACGTGGGACGACTCCTCCTTGGATGAATCAGAGGACGAAGATCAGAAGCACCAAAGGCACCTCGCACTGATGGCTCGCGAAGCAGAGTCGGAAGACGAATTGGAAGATGGGTCCGAACCCGAATTGAGCCACGAGTCCGTACTCGTTTCCGAAGGTTCCAAAGAGGTATTCCTAACTTTAAATCAAAAGTTTTTTAAAATTATTTCTTACTTAAATAATAAATTAGTCAAATTAGAAAGTGAAAACAAAGTACTCCTTGAGGAAAATCAAATCCTCAAGGAACAAATTGTAAATAATAATCCAACTCAAGATCTAACACTTGAGGAGGAAAATTTATCACTAAAATCAGAAACTAATAACTTAAAAGAAATTTTATAAAAATTTACAACAAGATCTAAAAACTTAGATCTAATTTTAAATAATCAAAAAGCATGTTATAATAAAACCGGACTCGGATATAAGTCAAACTCAAATAAAACTTTTAAATCATTAATAACCCAACACAAACCAACGAGTAAAGCCTGGGTTCCGAAAGCATGTTTGACCACGCAAGTAGGACTTAACCAATACTACATACCTAAAGAAAAAATATATTATATAAAATCGAATAAACCAAATCAATACAAACCTAAACAAAAAAATTTAAAATCTAAAGATATTAAAACTCACCAAAACTTAGACTATCACCAAGTAAATTTTAACTATAAAAGAAATAGACATAAACCTAGAACTAAAAATTAAATTAACGGCCAATAATTTAGGGGGAGGCTCCAGAATAGCTGGCACCTCCAAAACTGACCTACTCGACAGGGTAACCCTAACCAACCTACCCGACAGGGTAATTAGGACTAGTTAAAAAGGGTTCAAGTTTAACTTGAAAAATGGTACTGGTGAAGCTTAGTCTATGCATGTCTAGGAAGATATGGCTTCGACCTGGTGCATTTGGCTAAGTGGAACTGCCCGAAGCTACCCTCTACGGATCCTAACCAGTTAGACTAAGGTTTTGTACTAAGTCCAGTGGATAGGACTATTTGGAAAACCTCGAAGGCATGGTTACTCTAATGATGTCCAAGTGACTCACTATAACCCAGAAGTTTATCCAGAGAATGTCTATCTGTTAAACCCAAAGCTAAACCTGAATCTAACAAAAGTTAAAAACAACCCCTAAAATTGAACTTAATTCATCTCACAAAATTATAGAATTCCTTGATTGAAAACATAGATCGGGTGAGATGACTAAGGACTTAAATTAAATTAAATTAAATTAAAATTAAAATTTAACTTAATTTTTTTAAAAAAAAATATTTTAAGAACTTAAAATTATAGGATTCCCTGATTGAAAACATAGATCGGGTGAGATGACTAAGGACTTAAATTAAATTAAAATTAAAATTAAAATTAAATTAAAATTAAAATTAAAAGTAAAATTAAAATTAAAATTTAACTTAATTTTTTTAACAAAAAAATTATTTTAAAATTAAACTTTTTTTAACTTAAAAATTTATTTTAAAATTAAACTTTTTTTAACTTAAAAATTTATTTTAAAATTAAACATTTTTTTAACTTAAAAATTTATTTTAAAATTCAATCTTTTCAACTTAAAAACTTATTTTAAATTAAACTTAAAAAATTATTTTAAAATTAAACTTTTTTAACCTAAAAATTTATTTTAAAATTTAACTTTTTTTTAACTTAAAAATTTATTTTAAAATTTAACTTTTTTTTAACTTAAAAATTTATTTTAAAATTAAATCTTCTTAACTTAAAAATTTATTTTAAATTAAACTTAATTTTTTAACTTAAAAATTTACTTTAAAATTAAATCTTCTTAACTTAAAAACTTATTTTAAATTAAACTTAATTTTTTAACTTAAAAATTTATTTTAAAATTAAACTTTTTTTAACCTAAAAATTTATTTTAAAATTAAACTTTTTTTAACTTAAAAATTTATTTTAAAATAAAATCTTCTTAAGTTAAAAACTTATTTTAAAAATTAAACTTAACTTTAACTTAAAAATTTATTTTAAAATTATATTTTTTTAACTTAAAATTTTATTTTAAAATTAAATTTTCTTAACTTAAAAACTTATTTTAATTTAAACTTAATTTTTTAACTTAAAAATTTATTTTAAAATTAAACTTTTTTTAACTTAAAAATTTATTTTAAAATTAAACTTTTTTTTAACTGAAAAACTTATTTTAAAATTAAATCTTCTTAACTTAAAAACTTATTTTAAAAACTTAAATTTTTAACTTAAAATTTTATTTTAAAAATTAAACTAAATTTTTTAACTTAAAAATTTATTTCAAAATTAAATTTTTTTAACTTAAAAATTTATTTTAAAATTAATTTTTCTTAACTTAAAAACTTATTTTAAATTAAACTTAATTTTTTAACTTAAAAAATTTATTTTAAAATTAAACTTTTTTTTACTTAAAAATTTATTTTAAAATTAAACTTGTTTTTAACTTAAAATTTTATTTTAAAATAAGTAAACTAAGTAGATACACGTGTAATCTCGGTATTAATCATTAAAAAGTGATAATATACATTGCAGTACAATCACCCAAGTGAGTGGTGCATCTGAGGGACGACAAGCCAAGAGGAAGTATGCTTGAGGAAAAGGTCAGAATTGGGTTCAAGTGAGTTTAACCCTAGACAATCGAATTATCACCAAAGCGAGCAGTGTTAGAAAATGGTCAACTTAAAAGTTTGACCATTCAAGGCACCTCCAAATGAACGGAGGCACCCTGATGATCTGAAGACTCGAGGTGCCTCAAATAGCTTGAGGTGCCTCGAATGTAGAGAAGTTATTGCCATGTGCGGAACATAGATACCTTCGATGCACCGAAGTTCCTCTAAAGAGCAGGAGTCATTACCGAAGAGATAAACCATGGAGTCTAGGTTAGCCTAATCGAGACGCTTCTGATTGAAACAAAGGTGTCTCTAGCATGCCATAACAGTTGAACATTGGTAGTGACAAGGATAAAATTTATCCTGTTGAAGGTGCCTCTAAAGTGCCATGTTAGCAACAATCACTTTTGACCAGTGAGTTATAAATAGAGCCCTAAAGCAAGTTGTAAAGTATTGGATCGGATAAGTGCGATAGAGGGGGGTGAATATCTCACTCTTTTAAAACTTTTCTTTTTCTTTGGAAATCAGAATCGTGCAACGGAAATTAAAATAAAAGACAAGTTCGTTTACTTCGTTCGGAGTCTAGGTCGACTCCTAATCGAAGGCCCGCGGTCCTTGACCGCACCAATGGGCAATCCACTATAACCATTCTTTCTGAAATCCTCGGAAAGAAGCAGATCATACAAATGAGCAAGATAGTAACAATCCTACTATCTTACTAATGAAATAATACAATGCAAGCTAAAAATTAATATACCGACTAAATGTAGAATTTGAAGCTCGGTCGGTACTTCCGGATGAAGTAGTTTGAAGAGTTGCAGTGAGCTTGCAGTACGAACAGCTTGCGCAGAGGTGAGCCTTTTTGTAATCAGAAAGTTGTTTTTGCCTCAAACCTCAAGCCCCTTTTTATAAGTGCCTTTGAGGTTCGATCGACCGATCCCTCTGTTCGATCGACCAAATCAGCTCCCTTCCTTCTTGGCTGGAGTCTGATGCTGGCTCGATCTTTTGCATTAACTGCTCATTAAGGGTTCGGTAGACTGATCCCTACTTTCGGTCGACCAAACAGGCTCCTTCCCTGTTCGTCGAGATTAGCCAAGATCCTCATTTAATGGTGCTTTAATGTTGATTTGTTCGGTCGACCGATCCTTTGGTTCGATCGACCGACCAGTTCTTTTTTCCTTTTGCTTCTGATCGATGATGATGAACTGGTCTGTGCTGAGTCATCATGGTTCGGTCGATCAATCCTCCGGTTCGATTGACCGATCCGGCCAAACCTGTAAAACAATGTTAGACAGTAATCCTGCAAAATAGATGTTAGCACAATTATAATGCATGAGTAATATATAAAAGACAATAGAACTGTCTTGATCTCAACTTGGAAACCTTCTCCCTGTTTCTTCAGTTGGATCAACGACCTAAGGTTATTCCCTTCGGGAACCCGACCTCACTGTCGCTCCTCCAGTTGTTTACCTCAACTTACCTGCCAAACTTAGATCCTCCAAATCTAGTTTGGACTTTTCATTTAGCTTTAATCGGCTCGCCAAGACTTTTCTCTTGATCTTCGGTCTTCCAGACCTCTCGATCACACCGCTAAGCATTGGGTTCCCTCGACCCACTTGGACTTTCATCTGGGTTCCACGATCTGCTAAGATTTCTCCTGCTTAGCCTCCAACTAGGTCTTTCCCTGTTGAGTAAACAGCCAGCACACTCAGTCAACTTGTTAGATCACAACAAAACTTAACTTGAACCTTTGACAACATCAAAACTTAGGTTTGATTCTGATGCTGCTTGCACCAACAATCCCCCCTTTTTGATGTTTGGCAATCAAGGTTCAAAGTTAAGTTAAAATATGCAAAAATTAAATAAACAAGTAATTTAACTTTTAACTCTCCCCTGAGTTAACTAACTCCCCATGAATTCACTATCTCTCCCCCTTTGACACACATCAAAAAAAGAGGAAGACCTTAAAACCAAGGAAAACTAATAAAGGTCACAGAAAAGCTTTGAATGCAAAAAAGTTAAAGTTAATAACTTAGTTTAATTTTGAAAAAAAAATCACAAGGTTAAAAGTGTAATTTATGAAAATTGTAACAATATTAGATAGATCTTTTGAAAGTTGAAAATTAGTGGAAAAGTGTAAGATTGTAGAAAAATAAAAATCAAGCATAAATAAGTAAAGTATTTTTTTTAAATATGTAAAATTAATATTAACAACTTTGAAAAGAATTTTATTTATTATTTTTGAAATAAGGGCAAAATGAAATTATGAAAACATGAAGAATCTTTGAAAATTTAAGGAAGTTAAAATGATAGAAAAATTTGAAAAATTTCACCAAGTTAAAAAAAATAGTAATATTTGTATATTTTCTATTTATTAATTTTTTTATTATTTTTTTGGTTTTAAGAAAGGAAAAGTAATTTTGAAAAATTTGAGAAGTGTAGAATTTGTGAAAATTGCCACTAAGTTGAAACTGATAGAAGTATTTTAAAAAATATTTTAAAAATAAAAAGGAAAAATTTTAAAAATTTGTAAGAAAGACTTTTAAAAATATAATGAAAGCACCCCCTAAAATTGACAACAACCTAAAAGTCCAAACATGGTTAGAAAAACTAAGGGAAAATGTCCTTATGATGAAATATCTAACCTTTGTTCAAGGCTAACTACCACAGATAGTAACTATTGACTCAGGTTGGTCAATTTGAGTATTTAGGACTAACTAGGTTGTTACTAGCTAGTTAGCTCAAGTTAATCCATGTATGTTGTTTAAAGCTCAGATTTATAGCGATGCGCTGACATAAACATCTGAAATCTTAGGCTAGGTCCTAAGCATCTCACCCATTCTAAGTGTAACGACCCGATTTTCCCTATTTCGAGTTCCAAATGTCCATAAAAATATTTGGAAATGTTTTTAAAATATTCTAGAGATTTTTAGAAAATTTTAGAGTATTTTTACGCAATTTTTAGAGGTCATTTAGTATGTTTACAAAAAGAAAGAAAGTTTGACAAAAACTGTGGAAGGCGAGGTTCGAACCCACGACCTTGGATCGGACTGACCCAAGCAAAACCGGCCCAACCAGCTGAGCTACAAGATTTTGAAAACCTTATATGAAGGAAAATAGATTTATAGCATGGTTTTGATCAAAACCCGGATATAAGAAACAAAGTTAGGTTTTCATTTTTCTGGAAAAATAAAACCTAAACATTTTCTCTCCTCCTCCCTCGCGACGGCGTCTCCTCTCCTCGGGCGAAGACCGCAGCTCAAACCTAGGAGATTCCGGCGGCCGGCGAGCTCTCTCCTCCACGGATTCTTCACGAAGCCGAACTTCTCTCGGCAAGGAGAGCGCGCGGGCACAAGAAGAAGTCAAAAGTTTCAAGCTCCACCCGGAACCCTAGACCTTCCTCTCCTTCGGTTGTAAGTCCAAGAACCCTCGGTAAGTACTACTCACCTGTAGTAGGATAGCTCCGAAGTTGTTCTTGATCCCTGTCTAGTTTCTGAAGCTTTGCACGAACCCTAGAATCGGTTTGCTCATCCTTTACCGTCGGCTGTAATTTGAAGATTTTTGTGAGATTTACATGAACCCTAGGTTGCATTGAGTACTTAGGGTGCTTAGCTTTTTCAGTTACAGTTAAGTTTTCCTGCAATTGACTATGATTCAATTTGGCACAAATAGTTGTACATCATAGCAAGCTTATATAAGTGCAATTATTCTCCTTTTTGATTCTTCCTTTGCTTCTGAGGCCTAGCAGGAACCCTAGAATCTTAGTATTTGCATGCACAACAAGTTTGATCTTTCCTTTATACGAGCACAGCATGTTAGGATTGAGAAATTGTGCTCTTGTTCATTGTGAATTCGAAGCATGTTGTGGAGAATTTTATGTGAGTTCTTTGTAGAAGCTGTTGTGCCAAATTTTACCATGCAAAGTGTTGTGTCGTGAGTTCTTGCTTGAGTTTGCTATTGAACAGGACTATGAGTTAGGGTTTTTTCCCTTTTATTCCTTACCTTCTGTAGCCTACCTATTGAGCATGCTATTTATTGTTTGAGTTTAATTGTATAGAAGAAGTTTAGCTCTTAGTTGTAGTATCCGTGTATGTACACCTGCTGCCATAAATTCCAGCAAGTTCATTTTTTTGTTTTGGCCGAGCAAATGGGCATAAACAACCCTTAGTTAATAGTAGGTAGTTCTGGGTTTTGTTTGCTACCTCCATGGACATGAACATCCATTAACTAGAGCATGCACGGTTTAGTTTTTCCCTACTACTTAACAAGCATGCACCACTTAGTATACTAGTATGTTGGGATAGATTGTTTATTACTGTTTGAAAGGCAAGAACAACCTCGTTATAACAATTCAGAGTTAGCTTACTTTACTACCCTATCCAGCATTTTAGTGATTGACTTTTCTCTATTTTACAGCATGTTTAGGAAGCTTAAAGTTGTACTCTTTTGCTCTATTTACAGCATGTTTAGAAAGTCCAAAATTAGCTTCCTTTTACTTTATTTTATAGCATGATCAGTAAGCTCAAAGTTGCTCTCTTTTGCTTTGTTTTGTAGCATGATTAGTAAGATTAGATTAGCTTTCTTTGCTCTTATCACAACATGTTTTAGAAGGCCCAAAGTTACTTTCTTTTGCCCTATTCTATAGCGTGATTAGTAAGTTCAGATGTGCTTTCTTTTCCTTTATTTACAGCATGTTAGAAGTTCAGATTTTGCTTTTCTTTTGCCTTGTTTGATAACATGCTTAGAGAGAGTTTAGATTGGGTTCCCTTGTGTTGTTTTATATAGCATGTTTAGTTAATTGTAATCCTATACTTGTTAGGTATATCTAAAGGATTCCAACAAACTCTAGTAAAAGATTATGAGGAAAATAAAAGAGTAAAGAAAAGACTAGAGACTAGTTAAAAAGAGATAACTAGTAAATTAAAGTAAGAGGCTAGTACCCGACTTCCAAGGTTGTCGTTAAATAAATCCAGGTGACCAATTCCAAGGTCTTGGCCCTGGTAAGACCAAGGTATTTACCTCATAGGACTAGAGGCTCGCTACCTCAGTCACTATTAGAGAGCGCGCAAAACAAAGATGGTACTAAGCCTGGTCCCAAAGAAGAAAAGAAAAGAAAAGAAGAACAAGAAGAAGAAAGTGAAAGAGAAATTAAAAGATTAATTTCTAGTATAAGAAAAGTAAGAAGAACAAGAAGAAGAAAGTGAAAGAGAAATTAAAAGATTAATTTCTAGTATAAGAAAAGTAAGAAGAACAAGAAGAAGATAGTGAAAGAGAAATTAAAAGATTAATTTCTAGTATAAGGATATAAGAAAATGAAACAAGTTTATGCTTAGAATCAATAAAAGTTTAGTTCTTTAATTCTAAGCTTACAGTAGTTATTTCATTACTTTCCTGTCAGTTAGTGAGCATGTTTAGTATTCAGTTTTATTTCTGTATACCATGAGTACATGCAGCTTTGCTTTAGCATTTCAGTTTCAGTATTATTGCATTTCTTTTATGCACTTCGAGTTTTTGTGAGATAGATTAGTACTTACTAAGCGTTTTCGCTTATAGTTTTGTTTTCTTTCCTCCTACTGCAGATAAAGGAAAAGCTAAGATATGAAAGGGAGGCGACAGGATAGTGGTGGTGATGAAGGTGTGTGATGTTTGGACTATGGAGAGATCCAGAATTAGCTGACAAAACTGTTAAGGCTTTTTGTTTAATTCTTTTAGATTTCCTTAAGTGTTATTTTGAGATTGAGACTGTATTTAAGTTTATTCCGCATTTGTAGGTAGTTCACTTGTATTATTGGTGGAGTGATGTAGTTGGTTGCTTTGCTAGAGTAGTTTCTTTCTTTTACTGTTGATTTATTACTGCGTGGTTGTGAATAAAATGTGTTCCAGCCGCCTGTGGCTGCGTATATATCTTATGTACTATGGATTTGGTCACCGGTACAGGGGAGACTCTGCCGAAATTTTTCGGTAGAAGTTCCTTTGAACCGTGATAAATCTAAGTGTCGCTAATAGTAGCATAAGTGACACTAGTAAGTAGAGTAGTAGTTAAGTAACGGTCATCCTTAGAGAGTAGTAGTAGCAAGAAGGGTGGGTTGTTACAATTGGTATCAGAGCAGTGTTCCATTCTCCAGCATCATACACACATCAGCATCATCCTCGCCGTCTCCAAGTAAGAAAGTATTTAAATCCTTTCTTTATTCTGCTTTCCTTATTATTAACTGCAGTATAGAGTACTTGTTTTTTTTAGTACTAAAGTAAGATAAAAGATTTAGTTTCCCTTTTCTTTATTCATATTTATGTATGATTAGAAGGGTTAGAGAGAGGATACCAAATCTTTTCTTTGCATAATTAGATGTTAAGAAAAAGGATGTCCCCGTACCGTTCGTATTAAGAACCAAGATCAGGAGAACGAAGAGCTTAGATCAACTGAGCCCAATCTCTCTGAAGTTGTTGTCTAACTCCAGAGACAAGTAGCATAACAGCAGCAAGTGATTGCCAATCTGATGGCGAACCAGTCAGCAGTTCCTCCCCCTCCTCCAGCTATCACTGCAGAGGCTCCAGTGGTAATTGAGACTCCACCAGCTACCCCAGGGAGCCGTCACAGCACCTCAGAGACCAGAAGCTTACCTTATACAGTGGCTAAAGCTGAAACCAGAGAGCTTCTCCGGCACGACTGAGCCCTGGGATGCCCAGGCTTGGTTTAAAACACTGGAGAGCACTATGGAGCTTCTTGACTGGCCAGAAGTCGAGAAGGTCAAGTGCGCCTTTTTCTGCCTGTCTGGAGATGCTCGTATGTGGTGGGAGAGGATAAAGACCAAGAGAGCGGCTGATCAGATGAGCTGGGCTGATTTTCAGTCAGAGTTTTATGAAGGGTTCTTCCACCTGCAGATCACCAACAAGCACTATGAGGAGTTTATAGAGTTCAAGCCAGCCAAGATAGAAGACAAGACAGTAGGGAGCCCGGAGCCCCAGTCAAGTAAGTGCAGAAGAACAGAAAGAAGGTAAGAAAGAGGGGGTTCAGGTGGTCTGTGAATATCCCGAAGTATTCCCAGCAGTTCTACCTGGACTACCTCCCAATAAATGAGTGGATTTGAGATTGAATTGGTTCCTGGAACCGGTCCAATTTCAAAAGCTCCGTATCGCATGTCTCCAGCAGAGCTGAAGGAGTTACAAGAACAACTACAGGAGTTACTTGACAAAGGCTTCATTCGCCCCAGTCACTCACCTTGGGCAGCTCCTGTGTTGTTTGTCAAGAAGAAAGATGGATCAATGCGGAGGTGCATAGACTACAGAGCTTTGAATCAAGTGACAATCAAGAACAAGTACCCCCTTCCCAGGATCGATGACTTATTTGATCAGTTAAGAGGAGCAACAGTGTTCTCAAAGATAGACCTGCGCTCTGGGTACCATCAGCTGAAGGTGAAAGAAGGAGATATACCCAGAACGGCCTTCAGGACCAGATATGGACACTACGAGTTTGTGGTCATGCCTTTTGGAGTGACTAATGCACCTGCGATCTTCATGGACTTAATGAACAGAGTGTTCAGAGAATATCTTGACAAATTCGTCATCGTATTCATCGACGACATTCTGGTCTATTCAAGGACCCCAGAGGAGCATGACACGCACTTGAGGATGGTACTGCAGACTCTGCAGCAAAAGCAGCTTTATGCTAAATTCTCCAAGTGTGAGTTCTGGTTAAATCAGGTGGCATTTTTAGGTCACATAATTTCTAAAGAAGATCTTAGAAGAAGCTCACAGCACACCATACTCCATGCATCCTGGTTCTTCCAAGATGTACCAAGATGTGAAACAGAGGTTCTGGTGGTCAGGACTCAAAAGAGACGTTGCTAAATATGTCAGTACCTGCTTGACATGCCAGAGGGTCAAAGCAGAACACCAGAGACCAGGAGGAGTTCTTCAGCCTCTTCCAATACCAGAATGGAAATGGGAAGATATATCCATGGACTTCATAACAGGTCTTCCAAGAACTACAAATGGATATGACGAAATATGGGTAGTAGTGGACAGATTGACTAAGTCTGCCCAATTCCTAGCCATCAAGGTGTCCCACTCCATAGAGCAGTTGGCACAACTATATGTTAAAGAGGTAGTCAGACTTCATGGAGTTCCTAAATCTATCATTTCTGATAGAGATGGGCGCTTCACTTCACACTTTTGGGAGTGCGTTCAGAATGCACTAGGCACCAAACTTAAGTTCAGCACAGCTTTCCATCCACAAACTGATGGACAGATAGAGCGAGTGAATCAGATTTTAGAAGATATGCTCAGAGCTTGTGCGCTAGATTTCAAAGGAAGTTGGTGCAAGTATTTGTGCTTAGCTGAATTCATCTACAACAATAGCTATCAGGCCACCATAAAGATGACACCTTATGAAGCACTATATGGAAGGAAATGCAGATCACCCATATGCTAGCAAGAAGCAGGAGAGAGAAAAGAAATGGAAGTAGAGCTGGGCATTCAGACAGAACTGATATATGAGACTACTCGGGCGATCCAGAAAATCAGACAGAGAATTGAGACTGCCCAGAGCAGACAGAAGAGCTATGCTGACACACGCCGTAGGCCATTGGAATTCCAAGTAGGAGATTCAGTTTTCCTCAAAGTCGCTCCTATGAAGGGAGTGATGAGATTTGGCAAGAAGGGCAAATTAAGTCCTCGCTATGTAGGACCTTACCTGATCATAGAGAGGATTGGGAAAGTAGCTTACAAGTTGGACTTACCACAAGATATGTCAGCAATACACAATGTATTTCATGTCTCCATGCTAAAGAAGTGCCGATATGACCCGAGCCAAGTGATTCAGCCTCAGTCCGTGCAGATCCAAGAGGATCTTAGTTATGAGAGTAGACCTATACAGATAGTGGACAAAGCAGTCAAGAGATTGAGAAACAAAGAAGTACCGCTAGTGAAGGTCGTCTGGCAGAGCCAGAAGCATGAGGAAATAACTTGGGAGCGGGAGGACAGTATGAGACAGAAGTATTCAGAGCTATTCTAAGTTCGAGGACGAACTTTTTATAAGGTATGGGGGATTGTAACGACCCGATTTTCCCTATTTCGAGTTCCAAATGTCCATAAAAATATTCGGAAATGCTTTTAAAATATTCTAGATATTTTTAGAAAATTTTAGAGTATTTTTACGTAATTTTTAGAGGTCATTTAGTATGTTTACAAAAAGAAAGAAAGTTTGACAAAAACTGTGGAAGGCGAGGTTCGAACCCACGACCTCGGGTCGGACTGACCCAAGCAAAACCGGCCCAACCAGCTGAGCTACAAGATTTTGTTAACCTTATATAGAAGAAATTAGGTTTATAGCATAGTTTTGATCAAAACCCGGATATAAGAAACAAAGTTAGGTTTTCATTTTTCTGGAAAAATAAAACCTAAACATTTTCTCTCCTCCTCCCTTGCGACGGCGTCTCCTCTCCTCGGGCGAAGACCGCAGCTCAAACCTAGGCGATTCCAGCGGCCGGCGAGCTCTCTCCTCCACGGATTCTTCACGAAGCCGAACTTCTCTCGGCAAGGAGAGCGCGCGGGCACAAGAAGAAGTCAAAAGTTTCAAGCTCCACCCGGAACCCTAGACCTTCCTCTCCTTCGATTGTAAGTCCAAGAACCCTCGGTAAGTACTACTCACCTGTAGTAGGATAGCTCCGAAGTTGTTCTTGATCACTGTCTGGTTTCCGAAGCTTTGCACGAACCCTAGAATCGGTTTGCTCATCCTTTACCGTCGACTGTAATTTGAAGATTTTCGTGAGCTTTACATGAAACCTAGGTTGCATTGAGTACTTAGGGTGCTTAGCTTTTTCAGTTACAGATAAGTTTTCCTGCAATTGACTACGATTCAATTTGGCACAAATAGTTGTACATCACAGCAAGCTTGTATAAGTGCAATTATTCTCCTTTTTGATTCTTCCTTTGCTTCCGAGGCCTAGCAGGAACCCTAGAATCTTAGTATTTGCATGCACAGCAAGTTTGATCTTTCCTTTATACGAGCACTGTATGTTAGGATTGAGAAATTGTGCTCTTGTTCATTGTGAATTCGAAGCATGTTGTGGAAAATTTTATGTGAGTTCTTTGTAGAAGCTGCTGTGCCAAATTTTACCATGCAAAGTGTTGTGTCGTGAGTTCTTGCTTGAGTTTGCTATTGAACAGGACTATAAGTTAGGGTTTTTTCCCTTTTATTCCTTACCTTCTGTAGCCTACCTATTGAGCATGCTATTTATTGTTTGAGTTTAATTGTATAGAAGAAGTTTAGCTCTTAGTTGTAGTATCCGTGTATGTACACCTGCTGCCATAAATTCCAGCAAGTTCATTTTTTTATTTTGGCCGAGCAAATGGGCATAAACAACCCTTAGTTAATAGTAGGTAGTTCTGGGTTTTGTTTGCTACCTCCATGGACATGAACATCCATTACCTAGAGCATGCACGGTTTAGTTTTTCCCTACTACTTAACAAGCATGCACCACTTAGTATACTAGTATGTTGGGATAGATTGTTTATTACTGTTTGAAAGGCAAGAACAACCTCGTTATAACAATTCAGAGTTAGCTTACTTTACTACCCTATCCAGCATTTTAGTGATTGACTTTGCTCTATTTTACAGCATGTTTAGGAAGCTTAAAGTTGTACTATTTTGCTCTATTTACAGCATGTTTAGAAAGCTTAAAGTCACATTCTTTTGCTACCCTATCCAGCATGTTTAGAAAGTCCAAAATTAGCTTCCTTTTACTTTATTTTATAGCATGATCAGTAAACTCAAAGTTGCTCTCTTTTGCTTTGTTTTGTAGCATGATTAGTAAGATTAGATTAGCTTTCTTTGCTCTTATCACAGCATGTTTTAGAAGGCCCAAAGTTACTTTCTTTTGCCCTATTCTATAGCGTGATTAGTAAGTTCAGATGTGTTTTCTTTTCCTTTATTTACAGCATGTTAGAAGTTCAGATTTTGCTTTTCTTTTGCCTTGTTTGATAACATGCTTAGAGAGAGTTTAGATTGGGTTCCCTTGTGTTGTTTTATATAGCATGTTTAGTTAATTGTAATCCTATACTTGTTAGGTATATCTAAAGGATTCCAACAAACTCTAGTAAAAGATTATGAGGAAAATAAAAGAGTAAAGAAAAGACTAGAGACTAGTTAAAAAGAGATAACTAGTAAATTAAAGTAAGAGGTTAGTACCCGACTTCCAAGATTGTCGTTAAATAAATTCATGTGACCAATTCCAAGGTCTTGGCCCTGGTAAGCCCAAGGTATTTACCTCATAGGACTAGAGGCTCGCTACCTCAGTCACTATTAGAGAGCGCGTAAAACAAAGATGGTATTAAGCCTGGGCCCAAAGAAGAAAAGAAAAGAAAAGAAGAATAAGAAGAAGAAAGTGAAAGAGAAATTAAAAGATTAATTTCTAGTATAAGAAAAGTAAGAAGAACAAGAAGAAGAAAGTGAAAGAGAAATTAAAAGATTGATTTCTAGTATAAGAAAAGTAAGAAGAACAAGAAGAAGATAGTGAAAGAGAAATTAAAAGATTAATTTCTAGTATAAGGATATAAGAAAATGAAACAAGTTTATGCTTAGAATCAATAAAAATTTAGTTCTTTAATTCTAAGCTTACAGTAGTTATTTCATTACTTTCCTGTCAGTTAGTGAGCATGTTTAGTATTCAGTTTTATTTCTGTATACCATGAGTACATGCAGCTTTGCTTTAGCATTTCAGTTTCAGTATTATTGCATTTCTTTTATGCACTTCGAGTTTTTGTGAGATAGATTAGTACTTACTAAGCGTTTTCGCTTATAGTTTTGTTTTCTTTCCTCCTACTGCAGATAAAGGAAAAGCTAAGATATGAAAGGGAGGCGACAGGATGGTGGTGGTGATGAAGGTGTGTGATGTTTGGACTATGGAGAGATCCAGAATTAGCTGACAAAACTGTTAAGGCTTTTT
Organism: Zingiber officinale; assembly: GCF_018446385.1. NCBI lineage: Eukaryota > Viridiplantae > Streptophyta > Magnoliopsida > Zingiberales > Zingiberaceae > Zingiber > Zingiber officinale. Next base: position 96,158,332 of record NC_055994.1, on the reverse strand, counting down.
GTTTAATTCTTTTAGATTTCCTTAAGTGTTATTTTGAGATTGAGACTGTATTTAAGTTTATTCCGCATTTGTAGGTAGTTCACTTGTATTATTGGTGGAGTGATGTAGTTGGTTGCTTTGCTAGAGTAGTTTCTTTCTTTTACTGTTGATTTATTACTGCGTGGTTGTGAATAAAATGTGTTCCAGCCGCCTGTGGCTGCGTATATATCTTATGTACTATGGATTTAGTCACCGGTACAGGGGTGACTCTGCCGAAATTTTTCGGTAGGAATTCCTTTGAACCGTGATAAATCTAAGTGTCGCTAATAGTAGCATAAGTGACACTAGTAAGTAGAGTAGTAGTTAAGTAACGGTCATCCTTAGAGAATAGTAGTAGCAAGAAGGGTGGGTTGTTACACTAAGTTATCAAGCAAGGGATCCTACTGTGCTTGTGAGATGCTGGCTCTTAGAACTATAGGATCATGCAAGTCTACGGTAGGACCTAGACTACTCTAGAAAATGAAAATATTTTGAAAGAGTTTTGAAAACCAAAATCTGAAATGGGAAATTTTTACAAAAATAATTTGAAAAACTACTAAGTAATATTTTGAAAGAATTTAAGAAACCTATTCTATAAAATATAACAAAAGCTACTAAAGAAGGTCATAACTGAAAAGTACTTAATAACATACTTAGTCATAATCCAAGGTAGTTAATACAACAAGTCAGAAATAATAAACCCTAAAATCACTCCTCCTCATCCTCACCATCTCGAAAATAGTCAAACATCCTTTGCTGCTCCCTTTCTAAAGAATTAGTACGATCCATCATCTCTTGACGAAAGTCTGCAATTTGACCCTGAAGGGAGTTGTACTGATCATCCATCTTCGTCTCTAAGGAGGTAAATCGACTAAAAATATCATCACGAAGACGGGTAAAGAAGTCACTGGTCGGAGGAGGAGGTGCATATGAACTGCTCTGAGCAAAGTCAAAGTAAGGCGTCATGGCAAATCCTGGATCAATAACCACCGGAGGAGACGCGGTAACTGGGATCGGATCTTCTTCAGCAATAGGTTCGTCGACAGCCGGTGGAACGTAATGTGGATGAGTCTGTTTATACACAAGGTCCTCGGCGCTAGTCCTAATCCCAGCCAAAGACAAACTGCCTAATACCGACAAGATCGAAATCAGATAACTCAATTAGTTCACCATGGTGAACTCCGACACCTAAAGAAGTTCACCGTGGTGAGGACATGACACTGGATCATGTGGACTTTATTCAAGGTACTGTACCCCGAATAGTAGATAATAAAATGGTAAACCCAGTATCCTAAGTCAAAGTCAAGATGGTGTCGTAGTGCATACATTAAAAAGAGATGAACAGGACGCAGAACCCCCTGATCCCTAGACGATAAAGGATGAATACATGAAACAATCATTTTATAAAGGGCGTTATCAGTTGGACTTAATGGTACAGTAGACATCTTCTTAGGATGAGCTCCCTAAAAAAAATCGGCATACATAAGATCAAGAGTAAGATGAGAAAAAGGAGCAGGTAATGGGTTTGGAAGAGAAACACTGAAAAATATACGGTTCATCGAAGGTCGGATCCGTAAAAATTGAAGAAACATATCTAGATCAAACAACATCTCTCTGGTGGCTACTCTAGTCCTATAGTGATGGTGGTCAAGTTCACACAGTTATGATAAAATTCAAAACAGAGAATGGGATTGTAAGCATGTCGGCAAAAGATAATGCTATCTAGCTGAAAGTATTGGTTGATCTCTATGACTTCAACAGTAAGTTTGATAGAATTGAAGATCAAGACAATGGGTACCTATTACCTTAAATTTTTTATTTGGAAAAGATTGACGTAATTCTTCAGACGAAAACCTAGGGTCCTGACTGGGATTAAGAGAGCTAGTCTCTCGTTGTGCAATTGCTCTACTTTTTTCACTATCATAAAAAAAATAAAAATAAAAAAACTTTAGCAATATGTAAATAAAGAGGAAAAGTATAATAGGAGAATACCGAGGCATGGTTGCACACCAAAGGATGCTAGAACCGGCGAAATGGCTTCGAAGGTAACGAGGAGAAGAGGATATAAGGAGTGGGTGCGAGGCTTGTGTTATGCCCGAACACGTATATATAGAGGCTGATCGGTCGACCGATCCAGGGTTCGATCGACCGATACCTTTAACACGGTGACTAGGTTAGTCGATGATCGAGCGACCGGACACATGTTAGGTCTATCTATAAATTTACGCCAGCAGACAAACAAGTTAGGTGAACGACCAAAAATTTATTACGATTTACTATATCGATCAACCGATAAAAGTATCCGGTCGACCGATACATTAAAATTATATTCTCGTTAGGTCGACCGAACCAGGTGTTCGGTCGACGGAACACCCGGGGTTTTTTTTAAAAAAATAATTTTAATAAAGTTTTTAAAATACTTTTAATTAAGTTTTAAAATAATTTTAATTATGTTTTAAAATAATTTTAATTACGTTTTAAAAATAATTAAGTTTTAAAATAATTTTAATTAAGTTTAAAAAATAATTTTAATTAAGTTTTTTTAATAAAGTTTTAAAATAATTTTAATTAAGTTTTAAAAATAATTTTAATTAAGTTTTTAAAATAATTTTAATTAATTTTTTAAAAAATAATTTTTAATTAAGTTTTTTTAAAATAATTTTAATTAATTTTTTTTTAATAATTTTTAATTAAGTTTTGTTTAAATAATTTTAATTAAGTTTTTAAAAATAATTTTAATTAAGTTTTTTAAATAATTTTAATTAAGTTTTTAAAATAAGTAATTTTTTTAAAAAATAATTTTAATTAAGTTTTTTTAAAATAATTTTAATTATGTTTTTAAAATAATTTTAATTATGTTTTTAAAATAATTTTAATTAATTTTTTTAAAATAATTTTTAATTAAGTTTTTTAAAAATAATTTTAATTAAGTTTTTTAAAATAATTTTAATTTATTTATTTATATAATTTTTTTAAAGAATTTTTATTTAATTAATTTTAAATTATTGAATTATTGAAAAAGGTTATTGAACCCATATTAGATTCAAACTTAGCTTTGGGTTAATCAAGCAGGCTTCTTAAGGATAAGTTTTCAGTTCAACGGTGAGACATATGACCTTCTTGTATAGCAACGGTGGACCACTTGCTGAAGACTTTTCAAATTGTTCCCGATCAAAAAACTTAATACTAAATTTTGGTCTAACTAGCCCATGTTTGACTGGGGTAGCTTCGGTCAGATCCACTAAGTCTAGTGCACCAGGTAGAATACACAAGATTCAGCCTAGACATGCCTTCGACAAAGTTTCCTTGACGTACTATCATCCTAATCCATTCCGATGCTATGTTGTAGGGTTTGGTAAACCTTTTTTGTCTAACCGTTCTAAGCATAAAGTAAACCTAATCCTAAGTGTATGAGTTTGGTTAATCATGTTGGTTGAATTGTCTTTCTAGTTGCTCCCCCTCCCCCTGAGTCATAGCTTAGATAAGGTCTATCTAAGTAATGAATTTAACTCTTAGGGATTAAGTATAGGTTCGGTTTAATTGATTTGGTTAAATGTTTTGTTTGAACCCATGCTTGAATTGACTTCTAACATTTTGACTAATTAATGACAAGTATGATTTGTTTGTTTGTTTAGGATTGTAACCAAGTCCAGATTTATTGTACACAGCTCGTTGTGATCTAAGTACCATGTCTAGACACTTGGACACCAGTTCGAACTTTTCCAACATTTTCTTGAGTCGCTCAACTTGACCTTTCAAGTTTGAATTTTCTTCCTCAAGTTTTTCAACTTGAGTTGAAGTTCCGACTTGAACTTGGTTAGTTGAGTCACTCAAGTTAACTTGTTGCTTAAGGTGGTCTATTTCCTTAAGTAACAAGTTATTTTGTTTTTCAAATTTTGACAATTTTTTAAACAATCATTTAACTACTTTAAGCAAATTAGACTTAGAATAAATCGTTACCATATTTGGATCTTCCGATCCATTACTTTTTTGGACTCGATGTCGATCTCGGACTCGTACTCTTCATCGGACTCGGAGTCAGAATCTTCGTTTCTTGCCATAAATGCAAGATGACTCGAATGCTTTGTTTGCTCCTTGTCAGATTCATTGGAAGAGGTCTCGTCCCATGTCGCTTGGAGGGCTTTCTTTCGTCTTTTCGATTTAGGCCTTTCTTCCTTCCGATTTGGGCATTCATTTTTGAAATGCCCCTTTTTGTTGCATCCGTAACAAATCACTTCTGATTTGTTTTGGGTCTAGTTGAGTGGTGTCTTCTTGGCACTTTTTCTAAATTTCTTCGTTAGCAATCTCCGAACCATGTTGACTAACTCTTCTTCATTTGTTAAGTCAGCATCTGACTCGTTTTTAGGCTCGATCTTCGTTTTTGATTTTATTTCCTTGCTTGGACCTGCATACAAGGCAACTCCTTTCTCGACATAGCTTACGTTAGATTGCTCGTGTAATTCTAATTCATAGAATAACTCATCTAACTTAAGAATAGAAAGATCCTTAGAGACTTTGTACGCATCTACAATTGATGTCCATAAAGCATTCCTCGGAAAAGCGTTTAACGCGTATCTTATTGTTTCGCGGTTTTCCAGGTTGTGTCCGATCAGATAGAGGCCATTGAGGATGTCCTTCAGTCGAGCGTGTAGTTGCGAGGTCGTCTCTCCGGGAAACATTTTAATATTAAACAAATTATTTAAAAGTAAGTCCTGTTTATTTACCTTAGACTCGTCAATTCCTTCATGTAGTTTTACTAGGGGTCCCATAGTTCCTTAGCATTGTCGTAGGGGACAACTCGGTTCAACTCCTCCATTGTGAGCCCGCACTGGATGGTGTTGATCACCTTATAGTTTAGTTGTGCCTTCTTGATCATTGGAGGAGTCCAATCTTCAAGTTCTAGTGGCGTTCCATCTTTGGTCGAAGGTGTGTAGCCTTTCAGTATTGTGAACCAAAGCTCAATGTCTGATTTCAGATAGCACTCCATTCTATTCTTCCAGTAGCTAAAATTCTCCCCTTTGAAAAGAGGAGGTCGGACAGTACTGTAACCTTCTTGATAGGAGTTCGACATCCTTAAATACAAGAAAATAACAAACCAATTTCCAAGACTTTCGTCTTGGGATTAGTAGTCCTTGAAAAATAGAAATAATAAGAAACATATTCTAAAAGACAATAAAAAAAATTTTAAAAGATGCTTCGAAAAATGGTTAAGTAATTTCAGAGCTTACGAGACTCTGATATCAATTGTTGGATCGGATAAGTGCGGTAGAGGGAGGGGGGTGAATATCGCGCTCTTTTAAAACTTTTCTTTTTCTTTAGAAATCAGAATTGTGCAGTGGAAATTAAAAAAAAAAAGACAAGTTCCTTTACTTCGTTCGGAGTCTAGGTCGACTCTTACTTGAAGGCCCGCGGTCCTTGACCGCACCGATGGGCAATCCACTATAACTCTTCTTTCCAAAATCCTCGGAAAGAAACAGATCGTACAAATGAGCAAGATAGTAACAATCCTACTATCTTACTAATGAAATAATACAATGCAAGTTAAAAATTAATATACCGACTAAATGTAGAATTTGAAGCTCGGCCGATACTTTCGGATGAAGTAGTTTGAAGAGTTGTAGTGAGCTTGCAGTACGAACAGCTTGCGCAGAGGTGAGCCTTTTTGTAATTAGAAAGTTGTTTTTGCCTCAAACCTTGAGCCTCATTTTATAAGTGCCTTTGAGGTTTGATCGACCAATCCCTCTGTTTGATCGACCGAACCAGCTCCCTTCCTTCCTGGCTGGAGTCTGACGCTGGCTCGATCTTTTGCATTAACTGCTCATTAAGGGTTCGGTCGACCTATCCCTACTTTCGGTCGACCGAACAGGCTCCTTCCCTGTTCGTCGAGATTTGCCAAGATCATCATTTAATGGTGCTTTAATGTTGATTTGTTTGGTCGACCGATCCTTTGGTTCGGTCGACCGATCAGTTCTTTTTCCTTTTGCTTCTGATCAATGCTGATGAACTAGCCTGTGTTGAGTCATCATGGTTCGGTCGACCGATCCTTTGGTTTGGTTGACCGATCCGGCCAAACCTACAAAACACTGTTAGACAGTAATCCTGCAAAACAGATGTTAGCACAATTATAATGCATGAGTAATATATAAAAGACAGTAGAACTGTCTTGATCTCAACTTGAAAACCTTCTCCCAGTTTCTTCAGTTGGATCGACGACCTAAGGTTATTCCCTTCGGGAACCTGACCTCACTATCGCTCCTCCAGTTGTTTACCTCAACCTACCTGCCAAACTTTGATCCTCCAGATCTAGTTTGGACTTTTCACTTAGCTTTAATCGGCTCGCCGGGACTTTTCTCTTGATCTTCGGTCTTCCAGACCTCTCGATCACATCGCCAAGCATTGGGTTCCCTCGACCCACTTGGACTTTCACTTAGGTTTCACTATCTGCTAAGATTTCTCCTGCCTAGCCTCCAACTAGGACTTTCCCGGTTGAGTAAACAACCTGCACACTCAGTCAACTTGTTAGATTACAACAAGACTTAACTTGAACCTTTGACAACATCAAAACTTAGGTTTGATTCTGGTGTTGCTTGCACCAACATAAAGAAGACATTCTTACTTTCATTTCCATTTTTGTTCTATCAAAGTCTGTACTTTCAACTGCTATAAGGAACTTCTCTGCATCTAACCTGTTGAAGAAGGAGATCCTTTAGTGAGCTCTCATTACCTTGCATTAGCAACCTCAAACCAAGTAAATTTTCCGAGTCCCTTTAATTTTTATGTTAATTAAATATGTGTTTCCTTGCTAAGCTAGAAGCAAGAGAATTGGAATTCTAATTTTGTAGGTTATTCATGGCTTCTAGCCGGTATACCCATTCCAACAACAACAACAACAAGAACAAGAATAAAAGTAAATACAAAGGAAATCGAAAATGATTTTATAATAATGAAATCTTGTTATCTTATTGCTTGGAAACGCCTCTTAATCAATTGGAAATGCAGCAATACTTCACTTTAAACTTTTTAAGAATTGACACCTTTAAATGCCCATGAAAATTGCTTTTTCAGGATTTCTCCTGGGCTAAATAATATCTGGTAATCGATTGTTACATCAGATTGACCATGCAAAACTTACATAATGACTCTTATTCGTCCATCAAATCGATTAATGAATCATATCAATCGATCGACAATTTCTAATTGATTGACTCAATCGATTCATCAGATTGATTTCTTCTCATCAAATTGTTTGTTTATTCTAGTGGTACATTTTCCACAAAATTTCTATATTTATTTTATTTACAATCTCTTTAGCAAACATTTTGATCCTGTCCGAATCGCTGAATCAACGGGCGCTGGGCACGTGGCACTCTCGTCGATGACATAGATCTCCGGCCGGTCGCATGGCGCTCCGACGAACCTGCAAAGAAATCGGGCCAGGAAGGGGTTCCCGGCGACGATCCTCCGACGCTCAAGTCAGGCAAGCAGGTAACAAAGAAGTGGCTCCAAAAATCGTAGCATGCGTCCCTCCGGTGAAGAGGTGAGGCCCTTTATATAGGGCTGGAAAGGGATTCACGCACACAGATCGAGGCGAATACGTGTCCTCAGCCCATACCTTAACATGGGCTTGTCAGAAAATCTTACCTGACCCCTTACTGCTACAGTCCGAGCACGTCTCTGATGGGACAGCAGAACTCTGTCATGAGATCTTACGTATGGTTCGCTCGTGGGCCATATCCGCTGTCAGAAGATGTTTCCCAGTACTATTCTCTTCTTACTCCATGTCGAGTGTCCGGCCGGACGGCAACCCTCTTGCGTCCGGCCGGTCGGACATATGCGCCGGTCCACTTAGGGTATTCCCGGTAGTGTGCTCTATGGAGACTGATTGCAGTATTACTACCTCATGCCGCCGGCCGAGTGGGCCACCCGCTCGGCCGTACAATCCTATTCAACGAGCGTCGGAACCCTAACTCCTCGCCGGGTGCCTTTGACTCCGATGGGACCTCGCTCGGCCGACTGGTCTCCTCTTCTCCGGTCGGTCGTTCGGCCCTTTGACTTCCACGTGGCGTTGACTTCCCTCAGCGGGGGTCCCTCTTCTTATCGCCAGATCACATTTCAACAAATGTGAATTTATTGTCTCGATAATCATTAAAAAAACTAATTTTTTAAATAATCTAATATAATAACAATCTTCATATTTTATATGGTAAAAAAATTACTGACAATATTAATTACAAATAATATATCATACCAAATAATTAAGTTTATATAAAATATATCTTATTTATGGAACTAAATATTTTATTCACTTTCAAGAGGATTTCTTGACTTGCCTGTGACAATAGTTTAATAATCAAATTTGAAAATGACATTGGCAATTAGGTTTTAGGTTTTAAAAACTAAGGTGTATAATTTAAAATATATGCAATAAAATTAAAAATGAACTTTTTAAAAAAGAATAATCTAAAATTGAAAGTGATTTTTTTAAAAAAATATAAATAATATTAAAAATTAGAGGTCTTAATAAAATTGAAACTCTAGGCCTATGCCTTGAGCCGACATGATCTCAGTTTAATTTTGTAATATACTCGCAAGCCTATCTGTTGCTTGATAATGAGCTTATAATCTCCCTTGGACATAAAGTTATAGCGTGATCGACGATCACCCAAGACTTTGTCATTGCCTGTCATAATCAAACATTGGCCATAACCATATATTCTATAGGTAAACTAAGGGGGTGTTTGGTTTAGGGGAATAGGAGTGGGAAATGAGAATAAGAATCATTGATTGTCATTGTTAATGTTTGGATTATAGGAATAGGAATACAAATAAATGAATGAATCCTTGAAATTGGGTAATAACTCATTCCCATGTACCTCCCTTCAATGAGTCATTACCCTATTTTCATCAATCAAAATATTCCCTTATTCCAAAAATACCCTTGACCTAAAACTAAAATTTTCTCCCTTAATATCAAGATATATTTTTTTATTTTTTCTTTCATATCACATCTCTCCTTGTTCTCTCTCATCATATTTTCTCTCTCATCATTTTATCACACACTTTCTCTCTCCTTAATCTTTCCTATCACACTCTTTTCTCTTTTTTCTCATTACACTTTCTCTCTCATCATACTTTTTCTCTTCTCAATCTCTTCCATCGCACACTCTTCCTTCTTTTTTTCTCATCATACTTTTTCTCTCATCATCTTTCTCTCTCCTCAATCTCTCCCATCACACTCTCTTTTCTCTTTTTTTCTCATCATACTTCCGCTCTCATCATACTTTCTCTCTCCTCAATCTTTCTTGTCACACTCCCTCCTTTTTTCCTCAACACACTTTTCTCTCTCATCATACTTTCTCTCTCCTCAATCTCTCTCATCACACTCACTGTTCTCTTTTTTTCTCATCACACTTTCTCTCTCATCATACTTTCTGTCTCACCATACTTTCTCTCTCCTCAATCTCTCTCATCATACTCTCTCTCTTCATTTTTTCTCATTATATTTTCTCTCTCTTCACCCTCTCCCACCATACTTTCTCTCATATCATATTTTCTCTCTCATCATGCTCTCTCCTATCACACTCTCTTTTCTGATTTTCTCTCATCACACTTTCTCTCTCTTCATTCTTTCTCATCACACTTTCTCTCTCATCATACTTTCTCTCTCATCATTCTTTTTCATCATATTTTTCTCTCACATTCATCTTTCTCTCACATCTAATTTTTTTTCTTATTTTCCTTTAAAGGTAGAAAAGGAAATTTTGATTTATTCCGATAGAAAATATGCAACTAACCAAACATTACTTTTAAGAGTATGCTCATACTCATTCTCATTCCACAATATAATAATTCTCATTCCGATTCCTATTCCTAGGAAAAACCAAACACCCGCTAAGGATGAAACAAGTAATCTTAGGAGGCGTTTGGTTTAGGGGAATAAGAGTAGAGAATGAGAATAGCAATCATTGATTATCATTATTGATGTTTAGATTATAGGAATGGAAATACAAATAAGGAAATAATTCTTATAATTGGGTAATGACTCATTCCCATATCTCCCCCTTCAATGAGTCATTATAATAAAATATTCTCTTATTCCAAAAATACCCTTGACCCAAAACTAAAATTTTCCCCCTTAATATCAAAATATATTTATTTAATTTTTCTTTCATATCACTTTCTTTCTCCTTGTTCTCTCTCATCATATTTTCTTTCTTCTCATTTTATAACCTATTTTCTCTCTCCTTAATCTTTCTATCACACTTTCTTTCTTCTTTTTTTCTCATTACACTTTCTCTTTCCTTAATATTTTCCATCACACTCTCTTCCCTCTTTTTTTTCTCATCACATTTTCTCTCTCATCATACTTCCTCTCTCATCATACTTTCTCTCTCCTCAATCTCTCACATCACACTCTCTTTTGTCTTTCTTCTCATCCTACTTTCTCTCTCATCATGCTTTCTATCTCATCACACTTTCTCTCTCCTTAATCTTTCTCATCACACTCTCTCCTTTTTTTTTATCAACACACTTTCTCTCTCATCATATTTTCTCTCTCCTCAATCTTTTCCATCACATTCGCTTTCCTATTTTTTTCTCATCACACTTTCTCTCCCATCATACTCTCTTTCCTTATTTTTTTTCTCATTACACTTTCTCTCTATTCATCCTCTCCTTAATCTTTCTCATCACACTCTCTCTTTTTTTTTTTATCAACACACTTTTTCTCTCATCATATTTTTTCTCTCATCATATTTTTTCTCTCATTTTCTATCATCATCTCTCTCCCATCATACTCTCTTTTCTCATTTTTTTCTCATTACACTTTCTCTCTATTTATCCTCTCTCATCATATTTTTTCTCTCATCATATTTTCTCTTTCATCTTCTATCATCATCTCTCTCCCATCATACTCTCTTTCCTCTTTTTTTTCTCATTACACTTTCTCTTTATTCATTCTCTCTCATCTTTTATCTCTCTCATCTTTTATCTCTCTTCCATCACACTCTCTTTCCTAATTTTCTAAAAAAAAATAAACATATGAAATTAGAAACCGTTCATATCAAATATAAATTTAAACTGGAATTTATTTTATGCTATTTTAAAAATAATTTATATAAATAGAATATTCCCTTATTTTAAATATTATTATACTAATAATTTGTTATATGATGTTGACTTATTCACATGAATATTAATAGGTGTGAATAAATAATTTAGAAAAAGGCTAAGCAAATAAACGGAAATAGGGAATGAAGAGGGATATCCAATTTTCTTGTCGCCGTTTAGCAGCCGCCACCGCGGTCGTCGTTACTGCCATCGTCTCTTCTACATGTCTATTTACTGGTCGGAGATTTCTACGGATCTCTTATACTTAATCCTATCCAAGGTCTCGATCCCTGATCTCTTTCGCTGCGCCGCCGTATGCTCACATTGGTCCGCCGTGGTCGATATGGTCAGACGCCGCTCCGGTGGTCAACGCCCTCAGATCCCATGGCTTGTGCCGGAACACCACCTCCTCATAAACGGAAGACATAACGATCAAAACACCTACAACTTCTTCAGCCTATCGGAGGGCCGCGTGTATGATATCCCAAGTCGCGCTCCTGGCATCCTCATCGTCGGATCTTCTCATGGTTGGCTCATAACCACCAACGAGGTTAGTGTACAGCTCGTCAACCCTATAACCGGTGTGCAGATCGACCTTCCCTCCATCCCCACCAACCGAAATTTGGAGGCCATCAGAGCCGTGTTGTCCTGCGATCCCTCTAGATGTGGAGATTACAGCGTCGGCTTTGTATTCTATTGCCGTTCTATGGAGAAAGAGTTATTGTTCTTGGCTAGCGCAGGAGATGACAAGTGGAAGATGATCCCTGGAAATCAATATCACTATGATGACATAGCATTTCACAACGGCAAGCTCTATGCGGTGTCACGATTTGAAGAAGATGACGAAGTGATAGTGGTGGCGTTCGATCTCATCACGCTGGATTCAACTCCGACAAGGACGCCGGTGGTGGCCCTGCCATTCAGCATTTGGGATTTTACTTTCGACATGCACTTTGTTTGCACGTATTTCGGTGATCTACTGATCGCACGGGCAACTATCACGAATGAATTAGTAGATTATAATAAGAAATTGGAGGTTTGGAAGGTGGATACTGAGAAAGGCGCCATGGTCGCGCTAAATAATTTGGGGAAGTATGCTTTATTTTTGGGCACAGGATCTTCTTTTTGCCTTGATACTTGTTCATTGCCTGATTTGAAGTCAAATTCTATTTATCTCTCGAATGAGTTGGGTAATAACTTGGTTTACAGCCTAGAGGACGAAAGCTTCACCTCCTTGAGTCTGCCTTCATTGTCATCTCCAAAACTAGAGCGGTCACCGCTTGTTTGGTTTACACCCAGTATTGCCTGCTGATCCAATGTAAACTTAAAAGCTTTTATTTTTTTTATTTTATTTTATATGTTTTTTTAAAGATTTGGTAATGCTTGTTTGATTTTCATGTCTCCTACCTCTTTAAAAAAAATGCAGAAATTTCATAAATGAATACTTTATTGTGTTCCATTTAGGTTTTGTAGGAGCTTAAGTGCATGTTTAAGTGGAGCACCACTCCATCTAATTTAAATATAAACTATTTTTGAATTTTGAATTTTAATCCACTTAAATTCATCTGCCTTGCAAACTCAAATTGCCACGAATTTCTATTCGCCGTTAAGACATCCTGATTTATCTTGATAATCGATGGCAAATTGTCATAAGACTTAGCTAATTATTTCAAACTCAATGTTACTCAGCTTAATTAATCATTTTTTTATTTTAATTTTTTTAAAAAAATTTATGTCCTTAAATCAAGGAAGGGTTGATTCTTAATTTAGCTCTCTATAGATGGTTATGAGAGAAATACATCATTATGTGATGATCTGTATAATTTCCTGATTTATATATATATATATATATATGATTATAAGGACAAAATATATATATATATGATTATAAGACTAATTGTCCTTTTGCCAAGTCAAATTGCCACTAATTCAAATATATAATCCATTTTAAATTCTTTGAGCTTATAATGTCATTTTATACTTTTAAATGTTGGAAATTTATCCATGATTTGGCAAGGATTTATTGTGAAAAGTGATAACAAACCATTTGAAAATATATTGATTGCTCCATTAATATATTGACCGAGGTCAATGCCGCTCGAAAAGTACAAAGGATGGAGATTAACACTATTCAAGAAAAGTCACCCATCCTCGTATATGCAAAAAAGGAAGAAGTGCAAATTCAGGCTGGTCAGCCATAAGCCACTACTCATATAGCGGCCGACCTGACTCCTGGACTAAAGGATGAGCTAGTGGAGTGTCTGACTCGCAACAACGATGTATTTGCCTGGACGCCCAAAGAAGTGAAGGGTGCCAGTCATGGAGCATATGCTTCATGTTTATCCTGATGCTCGCCCTGTCAAACAAAGGAAGCGAGATTTTGGGGTTGATCAAAATAAAATTATTAAAAAAGAGGTGGATAAGTTATTAGAGGCAGGTTACATTCGGGAGGTTCAATTCCTTAGTTGGCTAGCCAATGTTGTCCTAGTATCTAAGCCAGGAAATAAATGGTGAGTTTGCATTGATTTTAAAGAACTTAACAAGGCTTGCCCAAAAGATTATTATCCTTTACCCCACATTGATCAAGTTGTTGTTTTCACCTCTGGTTGTGAATTCATCTATATATTAGATGACTATCAAGGGTATCATCAAGTACTGCTTGCCAAGGAGAATCAAAAGAAGGTTAGTTTTATAACTGCTGAAGGCACTTAGCTTATTGTTATAATATTATATATACCATTCGGAGTAAAGAATGCAGGAGCTACCTATCAAAGACTCATGAATAAGGTCTTTGAAAATTAAATCGGGCGAAATATAGAGGTTTATGTGGATGATATCCTCATCAGATCTCTTCAGGAGGGAGACTTGATTGATGACATAGAAGAAATCTACAGAACTTTAAGACAATATGAGCTCATGCTCAACCCTTACAAGTGTCTGTTCAAGGCTAGAAGTTAAATTTTTTTTGAATATGTAGTTACTGAACATGGAATTGAAGCTAATCTTAGTAAGGTACAAGCTTTACAAAATATGGCCCCTCCTTGTAATTTGAAGGAAGCACAAAGACTGAACAGCCAAATCACTGCTCTATCTCGTTTTATCTTTCGATTGGCTGATCGAAGTTTACTCTTCTTCGAGATACTCCGTCCGACGACTAAATTTTAGTAGGATGCTGATTGTGACAAGGCATTTGAAGAGTTAAAGAATTATTTGTCTTTTTTACCTGTATTAGTCAAACCAATAGTGGGGGAGGCCTTGTAGGTTTATCTGTCAGCTAATGAGCGAGCTATTGGTGTAGAATTAGTAAGATAGGAGGAGAATGAATAATAGCCTATGTATTTCTTTAGTCATCTATTAAAAGGAGTCGAGTGCAATTACACTGCACTAAAAAAAATAGCTTACATATTGGTTCTAACTACTCGAAGATTACATCCGTACTTTTTATCTCATCCGATAATCGTATTAACTAATAGTACTTTGAGTCGGGTACTTATTAACAAGTGTTTCCGTTTCTCGATTCTTGCACTTCTTATTTCTTAACAAGTGTTTCCGTTTCTTGATTATTGCATGTGAGTCGTGGGGTTTCCCTTTATATGTCTTACTTCTTCTGATCTCATATTTCTTTTGCCCTTGATTTTTACAATATCCTGGAATGGGAATCTAACTGCAGAAAGACAAGTTTTTCAAGGATCGTTTGAAGGTAGCGTCTTTACATTCTTGCTCAAGGAATTTGTATGAAAATAGGATCCTTGGAATAACTCCAACTGTTAAGCCTATATACTTTTCTTCAAATGCGGCCTTAATTCGGTTGCCCAAGTCTCCGGACATTTTAAGCTAGAATTTTTCTGAAAGTTCTGGTCCTGTAAATAATCTTCCGATCTTGGAGGCCAGTCACAGATAATCATTCATATATTGGATAATGTTCCTTACATTATCACAAGATACTTTTTTCAAAGTCTCTGCAGGCGTCATCCTGTATAACTGTAGATCCTTGTGTAGGATCTTCAGAAGAAAAGACTCTCCTCATTTGAGATAGAACATTCTGCATCCCTCTTCTTCTGTCAGTAGTATTTACAAGAGAATCATACTCAGTTGGATACATCATGCGCCATTGTATCCAAACCAATTTCTCAATTTCTTCCAGGAGGTTTTTCATATATTCTACCTTGTCCCTAGGATTTGTAAACCCTTGGGCTGCCACATGGTTTAGGGTCACCGACCCCACCTTGAGAATACATCATGGAAGAGACCCAATTGTTTCGGAATAACAAATATTACGCCTCCCTATTGTTGTGCTAAAGGAAGTGTCCACATTTCATTATACGCATCTCTTTTGAACCGTGGATGCGCATTCCTCTGTTCAATTGTAAGTCGAGAAGGCCCTGCTTCCGTTCTAACTGCTGGAGGATAACTTGGTAACCCCATAGCTTCATCTCGTGGGGTTTGTAAGGACAGATTATAGTATTGGTTGAATAAATCTGTTGTTGTTCTCTGGTTGTGGGTTGTTCTTCTGTTTCGTTAATTAGTCTCCTAAGGCTAGGGTAGTCCAGCTTCTCATTATCATGATTCTTGAGTTACCATATCTAAATACCAATTATAAGCTTAAATATCTAATTATAAATAAATAATATTTTAATATGTGGGTTTTTTAAAAGTTAGTCAAAATATGTATCATTATTTATTTATGTAATGATATCAAACCGTGATATTAGTTGCCAATGTGGTCAAAAAGTAGATGATGACGGTAAAATAGTACGATGTAAATTTTATAAAAAAGTTATAACCAAAGTAATTATGAGATTAAAACAACATATTACAAATAATGTCGAGACATCATAAAACTCCTAAGAAAATATTATCAATATTATGAAAACATATTCAAGACTTTAAGATATGTAAAAGTTTAATGCAAATAAACAAATAAAAGCCATCAAAGATAGTTGTAAAGTAAAAGTCAATGAAGAGACTATGGTCAAGATAAACAATATATAAATAATATTTTAAATTTATATGTACATATCTTATCAATTTAATGATTTTAAGATTTTTTTAGTACTGATTCTTTGTATTGACTTTTCTATATTTCCCACGAAACATAACAATATCGGAAAAATTAAAAGATGTTGATAAGATAATATCAAAATAATTCATATATAATGTTAATCCATTTAATGTAACAGATAATAGTCAATATTATCAATCTATGATAAAAGGTTAGAATTGGAATAAAAGGTATCATAGAAACTTGGCAGTCTTTAAATTACAAGAGGAGGTAAATGAGATAAATGAATATTTAAGCACTTTAAGATCAAAATAGTCAAATATGGATACACAATAATGAGTGATGGTTAGAGCATGTACAAGCATCCAATTATAAATGTTATGATATACTGTGATTGTAAAATGATATTTCATAATTTTTTTGATTGTACCAACAAAACCAAACCAAGATAGCTGATTTTATTTTATCTTTCTTTAATAAAATTATTCATAAAATCAGGGACTAAAATGTTGTGAAGTGATCACAGGCAGTGAAGGTGCAAATAAAGTTGATGGTGCCAAACTGACCATAGAAAAATCACATTTGTTTTGGTGTCCTTTTGTAGAACATTTATCAACATCATTCTAGAAGATGTTGGCAAGATGACGAAAGTAACAAAGTGGGTTAAGAAAATCAAGTAAATAACGAGTTTTATATATAATAGTGATAAAGTTGTAAATTTGATAAAGACATTTGCAAATGACGGTGAATTATTGAGACTAGAAATAAACTCGATTTACAACAAAATCTATTTCCATTGAAAGTATTGTTCAGCATTCGTCGGATTTAATAAAAAGTGTGCATTTCTAATGATTTGTAAACATACAATAATACAAGTAAAAGAAGGGAAAAAAATAGAAAAAATTACAAACATCATTATGAATGAAAAATTTTGGAAAAGGATTCGTGACATTTGTGTTGCAATTGAACCATTAATAAAAGTTTTGAAATTAGTTGACGAACATCAAAAACCAATAATGTCAATTATCTATGAAACAATAGACAAAGCGACAATGACAATAAAAAATTTTATCGGAACTTGACAATCAGATTAGGATATTATTGATAATCGATGGTACAACCAATTACACCAACATTTATATACTGGTAGATAGTCAACCATGTGTCGAAAAGAAGATTTTTACGACCCAATAGATCTCAACCATATTTTCATGATGATAACATGTTAAATAAATGGACAAAAGATAGTGAACCACTAGTTTTAGAAGATCATGATCTACAAGCATTCAAAGTTATTCAAGAAAGAAGAATATGGTAGAAAAGTCAACACAATTCAAAGAAAAAAGAGTTTTATCAAGAGATGAAAATAAAGGTAGTGATAAAAGTGACGATATTGATAATTCAAATGATAAAAATAATCAACAAACTCATAGTGAACATCATATTCATCAAGACGATCAGCATGGCACGGATATAACATGGGCATAAGGTCGTGAAAATGATTATACACCACAAGATACTGATCAGAGGTATCAATTTGGGATTGAGGGACAAGGTCGCTTTTGACAAGTTTATCAAAATCTCCTAATGTCAATGATAAACAGTAAATGAGTGTTGAAAATATGTAATCACGAATTCCCAATTGGATATCAATAAGGGGATATGGATAATATGATAATGATCAATCCAAATATGTTTCATTTGATAAATCATCTAATTATTCACCATCTTATAAAAGTGGAATTAGACCTCAGCCCTCGGAGATTTGAATCTCAGTTGTGGTGCATTATAAGAAATTTTCCCTCCAACAAAAAATAAACTTAAAAATATTGATCGTTTAGATAGACCTCTATGTGCACTTTAAGTTACTCTACTAATCGATGAAAAATTTTATGAGACAAATTCAATCATCCCATGATTAATCAGTTTAAAAAATTAAATATATAATACCAACTAAAAAAATATTAAACATCATGGCTTTGAGAGTTATTTTAATAATGCTCAATAGTTATGTTGGCTGTTAAAGTTTGGGAATGTTATAACGTTAATCATATAATTCTGAAAAATATAACAAAGATAAAATATAATTTTTATTATATTTATTTCATCATATAATTATTATTGTAGGATGATTATATGTGATCCTGTTCGAGAGCTGAGTCGATGGACGCTGAGGATATGACGCTCCTGTTGACGGGTCGAAGACTCTGAAGATGTAGATCTCCTGCTGACGTGGACCTGCAAACACAACGCCGAGCCGGGGAGGGGTTCCCCAACGATGGCCCTCCGACGCTCAAGTAAGATCTCCGGCGGAAAAGAGTAGAGCCAAGAAGAAATGAGAACTGTAGCTATAGTAAAAAACTGAACGTATCTCCGTCGAAGTCTGGGGGTCCTTATATAGGGCTCCCCAAAGGCGCGTGCACGCTCCCCGAGGTGTGCACACTCCTCAAAGCATACCTGGAATGAACGTGTTAGAAAAGCGTGTCCGACGCCATGCCTTAAAAGCAAGAGCATATCCCTGACGTGACAGTGGAAGTTTCCACCGTACGATTCTCTGTCTGACCATATCGTCGGTCATGCTTCTTGTCAGCGGCGTTGGTCTCTAGGAAGATATCATCAGCTGCTCCCTTTGTCCTATACCAGGCCGAGCGGAAGAGCCGCTCGGCTAGCGCCTCTCGAGCGACCCCAAAGTCGGGCCGGTCTGGATGTCCGCTTGGCCAATGATTTGCTGTCCGACTTCGCCTTGTCAGGTTGAGATTCTTTCACATGCCGAGCAGAGGCGAATCCCTCGCTTGGCCGAGCAGGATGAATAGGCTATTGCCCCGTCTACATTTCTTGAGCGTCGGAAGCTCGGTGTTTAACTGAGCTATCGAAGTGTCAGATCGGCTGCTCTTCCTGCTGATCCGAAAGGTAAGTCGCCCGGTCGAACGCCTGCCCCGAGCGTTAACCACTTTGACCCCCTGCCGGGCGGACCCCACCTTACCACCAGATCACATGCTTTCCCTTCAAGTCTAGTCGAAGGAGGTTGAAAGTCCGACTGACTGGACAAGTAGTCTGGTGACCGTTTGGCCGATCGGTTAATAGAGTAGGCGTATCCCGGTCGGCTTCTGTAGGATTGATCTTTCTTTTCCGGTCGGCGCCTCGAGCCTCTATACTTGAATATTTTTCCTCGTTCTCAGAGGGGTGCGAGCCGGGCGGTTAATCTGACGCAGCCCAAATCTCCTCGGGATATGTGCAAATCCTCTCTATTAAAGCCGAGCACGCGCCCACGCTCATTAAATGCTACCATGTGGTAAGGTGTCACGTGTCAACGGCTCAGCCGCTGCACGTCCGAGGTGACAGCTGCTAATGTGACATTTAGCGGTTCTAATTCAACAGCCGGATTTGTGCTCTGATTCTTGCGCCCTAGATCGGACGACTCCGGTCGGCCGCATCCATCTTTATAAAGCTTCAGCATCGTCATTTCCTTCTTTGCGCTTTCTCCATGTTCCCGACATCTTCCTCTAGTGATTCTTCTGTGTCCACTGGTTCGACGGCTCTTCTGTGTTCAGTGCTCCGGCGATCTCCTCCCCCGTGTAAGCTCTCTTTCGCCATCTCCATTGTTGTTTCCCTGTTGCTCCTTTTCAGTTATCGCCTTTTTCAGTCTCGTGTTTTCTGGCCACCTTTCCTTTTGTATCTTCGTCTTTTTTGTTTCCCGATCATGGCTAGTTCCTCCCAGTCGGTCGACCCTGCCCCTGGTCTATGGTATACCACCATGGAGACCAGGTTTGATGCGGGCAACGCGGTGACCCTTATTAACGCCTTCGACATCCCTTCTGACCACGAGATTGTCCTGGCCGGACCGCCCAACCGGCCCCACATCCCGTCGACCGGCGCTATTTGTTTCTTCTGAGATCAGTTCGTGGCTGGTCTTTGTCTTCCCATCCATCCGTTTATAACCGAAGTTTGTAACTATTTTTGAATCCCGCTCACCCAGCTCGTCCCCAACTCCTTCTGCCTGCTGTTCGGCGTGGTGGTGCTGTTCCGCGTGCACAACATCCCACTGACCCCTTGGGTCTTCCACTACTTCTACTACCCCAAACAATCTGAGCTGGGCACCTACCTCTTTCAGTCTCGCATCGGCCTGGTATTGTTCGACAAGATGCCCTTCTCCAATAAACACTGGAAGGAGTACTTTTTTTATATGAGACTCCTCGAGCAACCCCATTTCCAAACTCAATGGCAGACCGCCCTGCCACCCCTGCCCAAGCTGAAGAGGTACAAGACTCACCCGGATTACCTCCACACTGCTAATATGTTGGTTGGGTTGAAGTTCAACATTCACAAGTTATTACCAGAGGGCGTGATGTACATGTTCGGGCTAAGTCTGAACCGAGTGAAGCTCCCGAGCAGCCTAAGTATGAAATTTCTTTAACTTTCTTCCTTTGAGTCTAACTGATTTTATTTTTCTTTTGCATCCGACATCATGATGCGTGCTCGGGCAGCTAGTATAATGAAGGCTAAGCAGGCTGAAATCGAAGCAGCTGTTGCTAAGGAGATGGAGCGGCTTGGTTTAACCCCGGTTGGCTCGCAAGAGGGCACAGCCAGGGAAAATAGAACTGCAAGTGACGCGACCGCCGAGCGGGCGCCCAACGTGGGAGGGGCGTCCGACCCTGGATCGGTCCAAGAAGCGCCCCCTATCATCCCTACTGAGGGTTCGGGATCCTCGTGCGATGAAGTGTTGCTCACCCGTAAGAGGCGCCGAACGGACGCGCCTTCCCGATCCACCACTTCGGCCGTCCAAGCCTCTGCGGGGGGAGGTGTCCCGTCTCTAGCTCCCACGCAGTGGAGGCTACTTCCTCCGATCGGACCCCATCCGTGGTCGAGCTGCAGGCGTCGCTCCCCATTCAACCAATCATCTCCCTTCCTCCGGCTGGGCGGAGGATAACCCGATCAGCCATTCTTCTGGTCCCTTCTGCCCAAGCCTCCGGCCCGTCTACTTCCGCTCAATCGACGTCGGGCGAGAAACGATCCATCACTGTCACCCTTCACCTTTCGACTGAGGACCTTCTTGCTCCAAGCGACCAACCCAGCTCTCCTCAGCATCAGGTCTACATCCGGGGTCAGCTCGCCCGTATCTGGGAGGAGGCGAGGGCGTGCACAGCCATGAAACCTCCGGGCGCGCTGGTTGACAGCCATCTGGAGATGTCCACTGGGGTGAGTATTTGTAAATCAATTCATAAGTTACCTCCGCTCGGCACTAATCTTTACTTGCAGTTCTAGGTGGAGAATATCGCCATGTGCCAGCGGCTGGCCCAAGTGGAAGATGAACTGAAAAGGCTCAAAATTTCTGGAGAAGCCTCCTCCTCCCAAGGACCACCGGCCGCCCGACTGAAGGCTGAGCTGGAGAGGGCTCAAAAACTCCTTGCGGCGGAGCAGCAAAAATCGGCCGAGCAGGCCAGTAGGCTAGGCCAGATCGAGGCGCAGTTGAAGACTTACGACCGGAAACTCAATCTGGCTTCCACAAGGAAACGATGGGCCATCACCGATCTGGAGGTAAAAAACAAAGAGGCTCGTCAGCTGGCCGAGGATCTGAAGAAGGCCGAGGACTTCTTGGCTGCCGAGCGGGTGAATCGCTCAGCCAAGGAGGCAGAGCTGCAGGGCCAAGTGAAGCACCTTGAAGAGGAGTTGGCGGCCT
This sequence comes from Zingiber officinale, assembly GCF_018446385.1. Taxonomy (NCBI): domain Eukaryota; kingdom Viridiplantae; phylum Streptophyta; class Magnoliopsida; order Zingiberales; family Zingiberaceae; genus Zingiber; species Zingiber officinale. Next base: position 96,136,526 of record NC_055994.1, on the reverse strand, counting down.
CCCGTTCTGCTTTGACTACCTATCAAGAGGCCGAGCTAGGTCGCTTCGCAGCCCTGAAGCAACGATACCTCCGCTCGGACCAATTCTTGGAGAAAACGACCGATCGGATCGTTCACTCGTTTGAACTGGCGATTGATGCTATGCCCGGCCAACTGAAGGCGAACGACCATGTCTCCGAGGCCTTGTCTGATAAAGACGTGAACCGCGTCCAGCTCCTATAATCCATTCCTGACGAGGCCTTCGAGTAAATCGAGTGAGCGAGGGGTCAGTTAGAGAATATTTTTGTAAGGTTTTGAATGTACTCCTGTCGTTCGGCGGTGACCTATTATCAATGATCCTTTTGCGTTTTTCCTTCATATGTCATCTATGTCCTATGTATTTGATTGTATAGCTCCGATCGGTTGTGGCGCCCGTACTATTATTATTGAAATATTTGCTAGGAGCATACCTCCGGCGTTTATAGTCGCCGCTCGACTTTAGGTTTTAACATCGTCACTCGACGGTCTTCCGGGTGAATATTTATAGTCGCCGTTCGACTCTGGGATTTAACGTCGCCGCTCGACGGTCTTCAAGGTGGGATTTTTATAGTCATTGCTTCGACTTTGGGGTTTAACGTCGCCGCACGATGGTCTTCCGGATGGATATTTATAATCACCGTTCAACTCTGGAGTTTAACTATAACGACCCAACTTTCCCTATTTCGAGTTCTAAATGTCCTTAAAAATATTTGGAAATACTTTTAAAATATTCTAGATATTTTTAGAGTATTTTTATCTAATTTTTGGAGGTCGTTTGGTATTTTTACTAAACGAAAGAAGGTTCGACAAAAATAATGTTGAAGCCGAGATTCGAACCGTGGACCTCGGACCGAACCCGACCTTAACCAAATCCAACGAGCCAACTGTTCCGCGACCTTTTTGTTAACATATAGAGAACAAAATTTATATAAGTAGTAGAAGTTAATAACATGAAATAATAGGAAGAAAAGGGTTGCGATCGAGATTTGAACCCATGAGCCGAGCTTTAAGTAGAACGCAGCCAACCAAGTGTTCACGCGACTGTTGTTGAATAAGGAAAGAGCGACAAATATTTAAGGTATAGTAAGTAATAAAAAACCCTAAGTATAAGGATTTAATACTTTTCCTACGCTCGACGCGAACCCTAAATCCCGTTTTCCCTTTCTTCCTCCCGCTACGGCGTCGTTTCCCTTCTTCGAGCGATTCTTCTCGGGCGAAGGCACAACCAAGGTTAGGGCTCCTCCTCTTGGGCGACGACAGCAAAGAAGCAAGGTCATCCCGTCGAGGAGGGCACGCGGACAGGAAGGGATCGTTGAGATTTTCACCTCCTCAGAACCCTAGACCATTCAGCCGGTTGTAAGTGCAAGAACAAGGGTAAGTACTACTCACTTGTGGTAGGAGTTGCTCCAATTTAGGGTTTCTGTTTCCTTGCTTTCAGATTTTGCTGTGCCGAGTGGATTTATATGCTAGGGCTTTTCTTTCTATGCTCTGATTATCTAGCCGAATTGCTAAGGTTGGTTTGTTTCCTTGCACCAATTAATATGAACGCTGCATGTTTGCAATTATGGAAGTGCCTTAGTTTAGTCTATGTAGCCTTGTATTGTTCGGATTAATGAAGTTGGTAAGGTTCAAATTTTGTTCTTGCTATGCTATCATGTTCTTCTATATCTTGTATAGTTACGGATTCTTATAGTGGTAAAGTTAGGTGTATTTTCCCGGTTTTATTTGCATTTCTGTAACCACGAACAACCCTCTAATTCTAGCATGTAGTTCATGTTTTAAGCATGTCTGTAGCACTTCAGTGTTGTATCCTTGCATATCTACCTACTGCCCATAAATTCCAGCAAGTTTGCTTTCTTTTGGGCCGTGCAGATGGGCATAAACAACCCTTGATCTTTAGCATTTCAAGTTTAGGTAATCCTGGTTAATTAGTAGGCATGATCAGCAGGTTATCTAAGTGGCAATATTAGTTTTTGGTGTTATTCTTGAATATGAACAGCTCTCCTCGAGCTTACTGTTTGGACCTTCCTGTGCTAACTCAATAAGGCCGATCAGTCCTAATTTCCAGCATTTCAGTTCTGAGTTCCTTGTTTTCCTTGGTTAGCATGAACAACCTTGTTATAACAATTCGGAGTTAGCTTATTTTGCTACCTTATCTAGCATTCCAGTGTTGGTTTCTTTGCATTTCGGTTGCTTAGTTTCCTTTGCATTTCAACATGCAATTCAGTTTCCAATTTCACGGCTTTGTTTTAAGCGGAAAGTTTCTTAAATAAGCATGAGTAGTTCTTTATCCAAGAACATCCCTTTATTTAGTTAGAATGGATTTAGCATTTTCCTTGCTACTCAAAAAGGCAAGAACATTTATTTAAAGCATGTAGTGTTAGTTTCTTGGTTTCTTGGACATGAACAGATTCTTTCTAAGTATTGTAGATTTAGATATTTCCCTACTATGCATCCTAGGTTGTTTTAATTTCCCTGTTAGTTCGTGGTATAACCAATTGACCCTTTGGTGTGCAACATCGATTCCTTTGTTTGTTGTCATTTATCTTTAAGTGAGCATGGTTTGTGTTCATTTTTCCTTAGCCGAGCATGAGCAGTTCTCTTAGATTTATGTCTATTGTAGCATGCTTAGAGAGTTCAGATTTACTTTCCTTAGATTTATGTTTATTGTAGCATGCTTAGAGAGTTCAGATTTGCTTTCCTTTGATTTATGTTTATTGTAGAATGCTTAGAGAGTCCAGATTTGCTTTCCTTTGATTTATGTTTTGTAACGACCCGCCTCCTACTGACTAGGCTGCGAGGCCGGACCATCACATTATGCTGTGCTAAGCTATATCCATGACCATCACTAAGTCTAGGTGCGGAAAGCTGTACCAATTTAAATCTTTGTTAACTGCTACTAAATTCGGAATTTTATTATCGGACATATGCTAAGGGGTGTAATCTAAGATATACATGTCATCTATTACATCCCCTATGGTCAAGGAATCTATATAGGGGTTTGTAGCTGACATCAGGCCTCCCAATCGATCAGTGGATCGATTGGAATGGCCTGATCGATCCACTGATCGATTCAGGTGGCTACTGTATACGAAAACTTTGTTTGGATCGATCAGTTGATCGATCCAGACTTGTTGATCGATCCAGTGATCGATTCAGCACGCTACTGTGCACGAAGGAATTTCTGGATCGATCGGCTAATCGATCCAGACTTACCAATCGATCGGAGGATCGATTCAGCAAGGTTCTGTTCACTGGTATCAGGCCCGATCGATCGGCTGTTCGATTGAACTGAATCAATCGATCGGCTAATCGATCCTGAGACCTTCTGTTTGCGTATAACAGCTACCCAATCGATCAACCGATCGATTGGGAAGCCTCCAATCGATCGGCTGATCGATTAGGGGTTTCTGATTTCGCAGCCGAGCTCTGATTTCAGCACTGATTCGTGCCTAAATCACATACATCAACTCTATAAGCATGAGATAAAACTAATAGGCATGACATTACTCTTGGAGTGTTATCTAATATCAAACTGAATACATACTACACAAACAGTCTAAAAGGTAGAGAAGTAACTAAAATTAGAAATGCTAAGTTTCAAGTTCGGTAGTTTCCAGGCATCTTTATTCCAAGTTCCTTATTCCACACACATCTTCATTGCATTGCCCTCCAGCTTCCGCTAGTCCATCTTTCCTTTACCCTTATCTGCAGTATAAGGAAAAGAAGTATCTGTAAGCTTTTGCTTAGTAAGAAACCATCTACCTCACAAAACATGCATACGATGGAATCATGCTTTTAAAACATGCTATTTGAAATACATGCTGACATACTGAATATAAATACTGAAGTTATTAGCCATGTACGCTAAAACATAGCATCAAAACAAGTCATGGAACATCAAGAGCTAAGCATGAAACTATCACATGTATCAATGGAAAGAAACTAAATTGATATAACACTGAGCTGAACTGAACTAAGCTAATACTGAATTTAAATCATGTTCACATAACTGATTGTGAAATTTTGAAAAACTATTTATAATAATAGATCAAAATACTAATCATGCTGCTGATGGGCCCGACAACTGTACTTGCTGTGCGCGCATCCCTAACTAGACCCGAGGTAGCAAATCCCAAATCTAGTAGGGTTACTAGGTTATCTAAACCTAGGGACGACTATGAGAGCTCAACCCAATGGACATCTAGTCCAGTATAGTGCCACTGCTGAAAATAAAATACTGGTTATAATTGAATTTTTCTTATCTTGCTATTTCTAGGTTATCTGAACCTAGAGCTAGGTTATCTGAACCTAGAGGCGACTGTGGGAGCCGACCCATTGGACCGTAGTCCCATATAAGCTGTAATAAAACTGCATGTACTGAATAAATGCTTTTATTGCATTTAGCTAAGCTATTAAAATGCCCGTGGTAGCATTTAACTGAGCTACACATTTTATCAAACATATGGTGTGCACTAGTTCACACCCTACATGTAAAAATTCTGCATACGACTAAACTAATGCCTAAAAATCTCAAAAGAGCTACTTATACTGCAGATGAGGGGTTTCTTACCTCCTGCGCTAGATTTCTTACGATTCTAGTCGCTAGTTTTCTGGTGGAGAAGATCCCTTCGGCGATCTCCTTGCGTCTATGCGTTCTTCTCACGGAGAGGAGCGCCCTCGTATCCTTGATATCGCCGGGAGGTACTCCTACGCTCCTCAAGATGGAACCCTAGGTCTCCTTGAGGTTGGCGCCGAGAGATGAGGGAGAAAGAGAGAGGGTCGGCGGGTGAGGTTTGAGGGAAAAACTTTCTCGTTTAAGAAAAATAACAATTCCTCACTTAAATTCCCTATTTATATTAAGTGGGTAATCCGACCCAACTCAAATATAAATATAATTGTTCCCCTTTCCTTTCAGCACGGCCTTATTGGGTTCACTTGATTACTAAAGCTATCTAAAGGTTACCGGACCCGATAGGTCCCGGGTTCGATTCCCGCTTAAGCCATTTTACGTTTCTATTTATTTTTGCTACTTCCGCTACTCTAAAAATTCTGTAAAAATATCCTAAAATTCCATAAAAATCATAGAAGATTTCTAATATAATTTTGAGAATTTTTCGAGCGTTACAATCCCCCATACCTTATAAAAAGTTCGTCCTCGAATTTAGAACAACTTTGGGTACTTCTGTCTCATACTGGCTTCTGTCTCCCAAGTTGCCTCTTCTACTGTGTGACTGTGTCAAATAACTTTTACTAATGGTACTTCCTTGTTCTGCAATTTCTTAACTGCTCGATCTATTATCTGAATAGACCGACTGTCATAGCTGAGGTCTTCGCAGACTTGTACCGCCTGGGGCTCAATCACCTGGGTGGCATCTGGGATATGCTTCTTCAGCATAGAGACATGAAATACATTATGGATAGCTGACATCTCTTGGGGTAGCTCTAGCTCATATGCTACCTTGCCAACTCTTCTGGTGATAAGGTATGGTCCCATATATCTGGGACTCAATTTGCCCTTCTTCCCAAAACGCATTACTCCCTTCATGGGAGCTACTCTGAGGAATACTGTAACCCCAACTAAAAACTCTAAAGGTTTGCGCCGTGTATCAGCATAGCTTTTCTGGCGGCTCTGAGCTGTCTCTATCCTCTGGCGGATCTGCTGTGGTATCTGCTACTAGATCTTTCTGAAGTTCTAGTTCCTTCTGTTCACCACTCTCATACCAGCAGATTGGAGATCTACACCTTCGCCCGTAGAGAGCCTCATAAGGTGCCATACCGATAGTGGCCTGATAGCTGTTGTTGTATGCAAATTCTGTTAAACTCAGATATTTGCACCAACTTCCCTTGAAGTTTAGGGCACAAGCTCAGAGCATATCTTAGAGTACCTGATTTACTCGCTCCATCTAACCATCTGTCTGAGGATGGAAAGCTGTGCTAAATTGTAACTTAGTGCCCAATGCTGACTGTACACACTCCCAGAAGTGTGACGTGAACCTACTGTCTCTGTCTGAAATAATGGTTCATGGGACTCCATGTAGTCTAACGATCTCCTTGAGATACAACTGAGCTAGCTGCTCCATGGAATAGGATATCCTGATAGCTAAGAAGTGGGCTGATTTAGTTAATCTATCTACTATTACCCAGATGGCGTCAAAACCATTTGTGGTTCTTGGTAGTCCCACTATGAAGTCCATGGAAATATCCTCCCACTTCCATTCTGGGATCTGAATAGGCTGCAGAACTCCTCCTGGTCTCTGGTGTTCTGCCTTGAGCCTTTGGCAGGTCAGACAGGTGCTGACATATCTAGCGATGTCTCTTTTCATCCCAGGCCACCAAAAACGTTTTCTTAAGTCTTGATACATTTTGGTAGAACTAGGATGCATCGCATAAGGAGTCCTGCGTGCCTTGTCTAGGATCTTTCTCCGTAGTTTCTCCTGATCTGGAATACAAAGTCTGTCACCGAAATATACTGCGCCACTATCAGTTATTCTGAACTCTCCACTTTATGGTTCTGCTATCCCTTGCTTGATTTTCTGAATTTCAGGATCCTGTTCTTGAGCTGTCTGGATGTCACCAAGCAGGATAGATGCTAATGTCATAGTAGAGAGCTGCCCCACTATAAGTTCGAGACTGAAATCTGTGATCTCCTTTTGTAGGGGTGGTGACATGGCTACTAGGGATAGTAAGGTAGCACTGGACTTTCTGTTAAGTGCGTCTGCTACCTTATTAGTTTTTCCTGGGTGGTAGAGGATATCTATATCGTAGTCCTTGACCAGTTCTAGCCATCTGCGCTGTCGCATATTTAGATCCTTCTGAGTGAAGAAGTACTTCAAACTCTGATGATCTGTATACACTGTACACTGAGCTCCATACAAGTAATGTCTCCAAATTTTGAGGGCGAACATAACTGCTAGCTCAAGATCATGAGTAGGATAGTTCCTCTCATAGTCTTTGAGTTGTCGGGAGGCATAGGCGATCACCTTACCATCCTGCATCAGTCCTGCTCCTAGTCCCAATTTAGAGGCGTCACTATAAATATCAAAGTTGTCTGTGTTTTCTGGTAGAGTCAAAATGGGAGCACTGGTCAATCTCCTCTTTAGCTCATCAAGGCTGTTTCTCACAAATTCCTCATCCTTTGAAATTTTCTATTCTTCTGTGGTGAGAGGTCGGTGGGAGGCCAATTCGGAGAAGTCCTCTACAAATTTCGTAACCTTTGCTAAAGCTTCTGATTTCATGGCGTTCTTGGGTCTTTTCCAATTACTCACAGCTTCTATCTTACGGGGATCTACCATGATACCATCTTTTGAGATGATGTGACCCAGGAAGGACACCTGATCTAACCAAAATTCACATTTCGTGAACTTGGCGTACAACTGGTTCTGCTGAAGAGTCTGCAATACTATTCTCAGGTGTTCTGCGTGTTCTTCCTGAGTTCCTGAATAGATAAGAATGTCATCGATGAATATGATAACGAACTTATCTAAGTAGTCTCTGAATACCCTATTCATGAGGTCCATGAAAGTAGCTGGAGCATTTGTCACGCCAAAGGGCATGACTACGAACTCATAGTGTCCGTATCTGGTCCTGAAAGCCGTCTTGGGTATATCACCTTCTTTGACTTTAACCTGGTGATATCCCGATCTGAGATCTATTTTAGAGAACACTGCTGCTCCCTTTAGCTGATCAAACAGGTCATCTATTCTGGGAAGAGGATACCTGTTCTTAAACGTGACTTGGTTTAGTGCTCTGTAATCTATACACAAGCGCATGCTTCCGTCCTTCTTCTTCACGAACAATACAGGCGCTCCCCAGGGTGAGTGACTCGGACGTATGAACCCTTGTCAAGCAGCTCCTGCAATTGCTCATGAAGTTCCTTGATTCGGCCGGAGCCATGCGATAGAATGCTTTGGAGATGGGATTTGTACCGAGAATGAGTTCTATCTCAAATTCTATCTCCCTGTCTGGTGCTAAGCCTGGTAACTCTTCAGGGAAGACTGCTGGCTAGTCACATACAACTTGGACCCCTTATAGCTTTTGGTCCTTGTCTTGTCTGGTATTGACTACATGCACTAAAAATCCCGTACACCCTGAATCTAGAAATTTCGTAGCACAGTGAGAGAAATTTCTTAACTCTTCTCTTTGATTCTCCACCGTTATCAAATTGTACTCCTGGCAGGTTGGAATATAACTTTACATTTACCGTGACTCTATGGAAGCATCGTACTTGATCAGGAAGTCCATTCCCATGATGACATCGAGTTAACGTATCTAGCACTGTCGGATCGCCAAAAGCGGCTCTGTCCAGCAATGACTGCATAAGCCGATGCATAGATGCGTAATTTCTCCCGAAGGTGGGGTTGTGAAACTGACCACTTCGAATACCTCACAGGGGTACTATAACACCGGTGAATGCCCGGATATATAAGAATGGGTTGCCCCAGATGTGAATAAGGCTGATTGCTTTGTCAAAATACTAATCTGACCTGTAACAAGCGTAAGGGGCATTCCTCGTCCTCTACGGTGAGTGAGTAGATCCTCGCGTGCATTAAATGGTGAGGGGCTTCTAATCTGCCTGACTAATGTGGACATTTTAAAACCCTTTGTCTCTAGTTATTGTCTTAGCTTGACTTTATCACGAATCGGATGTGGTGGCGGGCTTGGTCTTGTTTGGGCATTGTTTAGCCATATGCCTTCATTCACATTGAAACATCCTGGGTGCCCTTACGTATTGAACTCACAGGTGAAATTTTCCCATAGTGGAACACTTGGGATATTTGAAGGCTGTTTACTATGGGGTCCCCCCTTTTGGGTAACTCCACGGTTTGCGTTTGTTCTTTGGAGTTCCCTTTCGAACAGAAACCATGGGGCCTGGTGTTTACAGTACTGAGCCTCCTGACCTTTGGACTGCGAGAGAGGACTTATACCTTTGTTTGATATTGACTGCAGTGGTGCTCGATGGTCAGCTGCTTTGCTCACTAGTTCTTGATGGTTTCTTGACTTTTGTATGGGCCTTGTTGCGTCCGTTCATTTGCTATTTTCGGTCTTAGCATTTTGGCGTAATGGGACTCGTTCTTTTTCGGTCTTGTTCTTTCGGGCGTAGGCAGGCAATCTGTTGAATTCTTAGCTTATCACTGAAAGGTTGCCTGGCGAAATTGGGTGAACTAAATCGTAGTGGCGGTTTGTAACCCGTGAAAGAACTCTTCAAGAATTCTCTCTCGAAGTCATTCCCATGTCATCTGGTTACATTTCAGGCGCTTCACTTCTAATCCTCTCCCACCACGTACGTGCGTCCACAGCGGGGCGAAAAGTAGCGTTTCACTTTCTCGTACTCGCGGTCCGGAAGCTCCATCGTACTTTCGATGTTTTAGACGACAGGCATCCATGGTTCGGGTATACGAAATTCTCTGGCTTAATTTTCTACCCTTTGATCGGATAAGCTTCCTCGCCCTTTTCTTTTGCTGAAATTTCACACAGTCAGCGTAGGTTGGTTGGTGGAACGCTATTACTGCGGGGTTGCGGTTGGGTTAGAATTGGCGGTGGGAGTGTTAACTAGCCCTTAAAGGTGGCTATCTCTTGTTGTTGTTATTCTTTATACATGGCGAGCCCTTCTTTGCGGTAAGGTCACAGGGGTATTTGGGTTTCTGCCTCGTGCAGGGAGCTTAGTAGTGGTGTCTTTCTGGTTAGGTCTCGTGCCATTTCTAAAGAGATAGAGGACATACGCGGCTAAGACAGCCAATGTTTATACAACTACTACTACTATCATGTTGGGTACTATCATCGATTAGCATTACTACGATGTCATAAACGTAGAAAGAATATAATAAAGTGAGAGGCGTTCCTTACTTGGGCTGAGGTTCAATGTTGATAATGCGTGTAGGAGTATGAAACTTTGCTCTAATACCACTTTCTGTAACGACCCGCCTCCTCTTGACTGAGTTCTTGAGGTTCGTCACGATATCTTGTGCTAAGCTATCCATGACCATCCTTTAAGTCTAGGTGCGGAAGGCGTGCCAATTTAAATCTTTGTTAATATTTATTATCAATTGTAATGCGTAACTGA